>NC_132996.1:31726413-32027500 GCF_048564905.1 Vicugna pacos | reverse complement strand
TTATACAGCTTTACAGAAGACTGGGCAGGGCCAGGGACAGTCACCGCGACCTCCGGTGCTGCCTCCTGGGGAAGCCCTCTGTGGTCCAGAGCCAGAGGTGATGCTCTCCCTTGGTGGAATGCCTGTAGTGCCCAGAGTGTATCTGCCTAAGGTTTGAGCCCATTAGGCCTTCCATAACCAAGAGTGTGTTAGATGAGTTGCCCTTGGTCACAAGTGATGGAAATCCAACTTGCTCTTAGAATATCTAATCCAAGGGAAGGGCAGGAATGGAGCTGGGCCTCAGGAAGAATAGAGTTAGGAAGCAGAACACCTTTGGGCCTGTGTCTGTCACTGTATCTGCTTGTCTTTTCATGTTGGCTTAATCTTTTTCTCTCCACAGAAGAGCTTTATCTATGTGGCAGAGAAGATGAATCTTGGCTTTTACATCTTACAGCTTCAGCCACCAGACAGGGACTAACTCAACTCTCTTTGTCTTAAGTCTAAAACTCCTAGCTCTGGGGACCCATCAGTCTAGGTTGGGTCAAATGCCCACTCCAGGGTCCATCAGGCCATGGGGGTGGGACATCTCAAAGATAAATATCTTCCACAGGAGACATATGAATGGAATGATGGGTGGGGGGAAGTAATGGGACGTTATTCTGAGCAGACATCTCATAGTTGTCTACTACAGTGACCATGAACCCTGGTGCCCAGAAGGGGGCCTGAACATAGCGGGCACAAGACACTGCTGGCTGTAGACAAGAGGACAGTGAAGCAGGGTGAGAGGCTTTAAGTCCAGACTCAACAGACAGAAGTCTCCGGGCCACTTCCACTCCTCAGCATGGTTCTACTGGCCTTAGCAGGCCTGGGCTTATCCTGCCATTCGGTCTAGGTCAGTAGCTTCCAGCTCCTGAGATCCTGATTAGATGCACCACCAGGCAATTGCTCAAGGTCAGGTTGGGCTAGACTGAACCAGTGGGCTGCCCTCTGGGGCACAGGTTTATGTGTTCATGTTGCTCTAAGAGATACTGCGCCAATTTGCTAGGGCCCCCAGGCAAGGCATGAAGTAAGTGGGGGCCCCTTAGCCAGGGACACAGCTCGGGTCCTACAGAATGGAGTTTTATGAAAAGCAACCCCCTGATCTTTTTGTGTCCACAGACCTGGACCACATCTTCAGGTTCAGAGATTCTGGCTGACAACCAGCAGAAAGAAGGAGTGAGGGGTAAGGCCTGCAACAGGCCCTACAGTTGGAGCAGTTGGGCTAAAATAGCCAAGGGTAGGGTCAGGCTCAATACCTACCTGGGCTCAAACTAGGGAGGTCCAGGCAGCCTAACACAGAGATGAATCCCCTGGCCTTGACTCCTGTTCCAGCTGTGCCCCCAGCGAAAAAGAAGCAGCTTTGGATGCTTCTGCAGAGCCTTTCCCACCATCTCTCCCAGAGTCAAGCCCTTATGCGACCATCAGGGAACTTCCTGAAGGAAGGAGGAAGCGTGGGGTTAGAGCAAGGGTCAGCCTTGGCTCTAGGCCAAAGGACAAAGGCTCCCATTCCAGGCAGCTTCCTAGAAACCAAGGGCCTGGGAAGCAGAGCCTGTAATTGGAAACTTGAAACTTGAAAAAACCGTGGAGACTATTTTACTGATGGGGAATCAGGCTTAGTGTATTCATTAGGGAAAAGGTGAAGCTGCTGGAACCGACCCCAAACAACAACGGCTTGAATAAGATGGAACTTTATTTCTCTTTCTCATAACAGGAGATGAGAAGCCCAGGTCGGCAGTTTGGTTCCACGAGGTCATTCAGGGACCCAGCTTCCTTCTACTTTGTTTCCCTGCCTCCCTTCTTGTCATCTGCAGAATCCAACCTGGATTTTAGAATGTCCAGATTCTAGCTTATGGGAAGAGGGGAAGACAGGAAGCGTCGGACAAGAACGTCTTTGTAAGCAAGAGAGGCAAAAGGAGCTTGCATCTCTCCTGCCTATGGATGAGAATATTAAGAGGTCTGCACCTATTTGCAAGGGAAGCTTGAAAAGATAGTCTCCAGCTGAGCAGCTGTGTACCTGCCCCGGAAGGAGGGGAGAACAGAGGCTGGGGACACCACCAGCAGTCAGCCACACTCAAGAAGGGGAAGTTGCCTGAGATCTGCAAGAAATGGAGTTCAAACCCAAATCAGGATCCAGGCCTGAGCAGTCACCATCAAGTCTGAGAGGCCTCAGGGCAGCACTGCAGGCTCTAAGAGTATGAATTAGCAGCCTGTCTCCAGGCTCCGGTCCCCCAGGCTGTGCATGACTCAGTCTGTTGGGCTTGGGCCCATCTAGTGCAGGCCCTGAGTGGAGGCTGACTGTGACCTCCAGCCCCAGCAGGACTCAGATATTTCTATGACTTACAACAGGAGGGGGCCTGAGTGTGGGGGCTCAATCCCTGACTTGGGGAAACCCAGGCAGATCCTGGGAAGCAGAAGCCATGGGGGCCTATGTGCTTCCAGGGGCATGGGTTTTCTTCCAAACTTGTATCATTTGGGAGCTGGCAGGTCCTCTCAGACAGGTCAGGCATGAGAAAGGACCCCTTTGGACTCTTTGATCTTGAGCCAGGGGTGGAACAGGAGGACCCTATTAGATGGAGCCTAGAAGAAGCAGGCCAGGAGCACTCCCCCACCAGCGCCACATACCTCGGCTCCTGCCTGCAGCACCAGGGAGGATGGCTTCCGAGATGCTTGTTCTGTTGGGACATGTGGTTGTAGCTCCAAGGGGACCACCTGCATGTGGGTGTGTTCACTCTGGTGAGCTTGTCGGGAAATAGTCTGTTCTCTGGGAGTGAGTCATGGTGCTCAGCCCTACGGGGCCAGTCGGTGGGAGTCCACAGAGCTCTGGAACCAGCAGCAGCACATGGGAAAGCCCGGCCTCTGAGACCCAGCCCAAGATCGCTCCAGGTCTCCAGTCCTCAGTGGACAGGTGATTAGGAAGGCGGAAGCAGGAACACATGACCCCCAGTCCTGGAATGAGCATTCAGATTGGGATTCTGAAGCTTCAGGTCAGGCTGGAGTTTGGTTGCTGGGGTGGTGGTGGCCTCAGAGGGGACAACAGGGCTCTGGGAGCCCCCGTGGTGAGGGTCTCTGATGGGTGGGAGGAGCAAAAGGAAGCCATTTGGAGATTGGGAGAGTCCCACACTCCAAAGAGCTTTATTGTCACCAATTCTCAGAACCAGCTAGTTGGCTGGATAAATAAGAGAGTAGAAGGGAATATTTGGGTAGACAAATTCTCCCAACTGGGGGTCAGGTACTGGGTGTGAGGAAGGCAAGGGAAAGTTCAGAACCTCAGAGTTGGGTTAGACCCCTGAGACCGTCTCATCGGACCCATCTCTCCCCCCAACCAGGGGCCTGGAAGAAGAGATGCAAACACTTACAGCTTTATAGTTCTTCTCTTATCCCTGTCACACAAATAATTATACAAATAACTATGTAATTAACTAGATCATTGTGATAAGAGCTATGGAGGAAAAGCACGGAGGGCCCTGCCAACTGGAACCGGGAGAGCTAACCTAGTCTTGAGGCGGGAGGCCACCCTGATGAAGGGAGTGACATTCAATCCCAGACCCACAGGGTGAGCAAGAGGTGGTCCAAGTGAAGAGCGTTCCATGTAGAAGAAACAGCACGTGTCCACAGGCCCTGAGGCAGGCAGCGGTTCAGACAATGATGAGGAAAACGTCTGCTGGTGGGAGCAGGTGGTGGGTGTCAGTAATGGGAGATGCTTCAGGAGAGCCTGCTTGTGCAGAGCCAAGGGCCAGGCACAGGATGGGGGCTTTCTGCGGAGAACAACAGAGCTTTGAGGGTTGGTTGACAAAATCTGATTTGCATTTTTAAAATATCTCCTGGCTGCGTATGGAGTATGGGGGTTGGATTAGTGGGGCTCAGACAGGGATGCTGGAAAGCTAGTAGGAAGCCCAGGCAGCAGTGTGCAAAAGATAATGGTCCCTCGGACTAGTGCAGTAGTAGTGACTATGTGATTGGGGAGTGTCCAAAATGACTCCGATTTCTTTCTAATTTTTTAAAGTTACAAATTACTTATTTATGATAATGAAAAGATTCTAAAAGTGCATAATGAAGAAAGGTAATATTTTCCCCTTAACTCCCACTTTCTACTCTCACCTGCCAAAGCCACCCCGCTGACAGCCTGAACAGGAGCAGCCTTGCACATCTTTCCTTCGTGTTCATCTAAGCAGAGAGAGGTTTTCTTTTAAATGGGATAGTATTACTTGCTTCTCATTCTGCAACCTGTTTTTCTGGCTTAACAGTACATCACAGGCATTCTTAGCAATTCCATAGCTGTAGGTCTAACTCGTGTTTTAACAGCTGCATGATATTCTACAGCTGGGCTGAACAACAGTTTATTTGACCTTTGAGTGACATTGCTATTCAAATAATTTCATTTCCTGCCACCACAAACAATGCTGAAATTATAGGGTTATCCTTATATACAGGTGATTTCCCTCCATAAGACACATTCCCAGAAGGAGGATTTCTAGGTCAAAAGGCATGTACATTTCTAATTTTAATTGATAGTGCCAGGTTCTTTGCCCCAAATTGTAATAGTGCCAGGTTACTTGCTCAGCAACAAATGAGAATACCCATTGTCTCAAATTTTAGCAGACCTGAACATTTTACTCTAAATTTTTTTTTGCCAATCTGATGAATTAAAGAACTGAAAACTTATTTTGTTTTAATTTGCATTTTCCTAACTAATAATGAAGGCAAGCTCTTTATTGGCCATTTCAATTTTCTCCTCTCAGAATGTCCTGTTCATACCCTATTTCCATTTTTCTCCTGGGCATTTGTCTTATTCTTTACAATTTGTAGGAATTCTTTGTATATATGACATATTTTCCCTTTTACTGTTATACATGTTGCAAATATTTTTCTGGTAAATCATTTGTCTTTTTTCTTTGTTTATGGTATCTTTGGCCATCAAAGTTTTAAAAATCAACTCTAGTATAATAGCTACCTTTTCCTTTGTTACTCTTGCAGGTGTCTCCTTCCAAATTTATTCATGTTTTGGGGGAAGGTACAGCTCAGTGGTAGAGTGTGTGCCTACCATTCACAAGGTCCTAGGTTCAATCCCCAGTTCCTCCATTAAAATAAATAAATAAATAAACCTAATTACCCCCCCAAAAAAGTTTATTCATGTTTTCATTATCCAAAGCTATTCCATTTTTCTTTTAAATGTCTTCTAAATATTTTCATTGTTTCATTTTTATATTAAAATCTCTGGCCCATTTGGGACATAATCTTTACAAGAGTAGGGGGTAGGGATCCCATATTTTTCTTCCAGATGGGTAACCAATTATGACAGCACCATTTAAAAAATTAATTTATTGAGATATAATTCACATAGTATACAATTTACCCACTTAAAGTGTACAGTTGAATGCATTTTAGTATATTCATAGATAGGTGAGTCAGCACAGTCAACTTTAGAACATGTCATTACCTCAGAAAGAAACCTTGTACTTTTTAGCTGTCATTCTGCTATTACCCCAGCCCCTGGCAACTATCCATCTACTTTCTGCCTCTATGGACTTGCTTAGTCTTGATATGTCACACAAATGGAATCATACAACACATAGACTTTTGTGACTGCCTTCTTTCGCACAGCATAACATCTTTGAGGCTCATCCATTTTGTGGTGTATATTAACACTTTATTACTTTTCATGGCCAAATAATATTCATTCATCAGTTGATGGACATTTTTTTTCCTGCTTTTTGGCTATTATAGATACTGCTGCTATAAACATCAATGTACAAATTTTTGTGTGGACATGTTTTCTGTTCTCTTGGCTATATACCTAGGAGTGGAATTAATGAGTTATATAGGGATTCCATGTTTAACTTTTGAGGAACTACCAGGCTGCTTTCCACAGCGGCTGCACCATTTCACATTCCCATCAGCAGTTATGAGTTCCAATTTCTCCACATTTTCATGAGCATTTGTTATTATCTGATTTTTTTATTTTAGCTTCCTAGCAGGTATGAAGTGCTTGACTTATTGTGGTTTGATGTACATTTACAATGGTGTTGAGCATCTTTTCAGGTGCTTATTGGCTTATTTGTATATCTTCCTTAAACAAATGTCTGTTCAGATGGTAGTGCCGTCTATTAATTGCTGTCCCTGATGAACTGAAATGTAACTTTTATCATATATTAAATTCCTTTCTAATTTGGATCTATTCATTGGCTCTTTGTTCCTCTGATTTATTTATCTCTTCCTAGCTTACCCAATACTATTCAGATCATGGTGGCTTTGTAGTGTATTTTATTATCTAATAATGTAAGTTCTTTTCTGGTAGTCTTTCTTTTTGTGCTTTCTTAACTAGCCTCAGATATTTATTTTTCAAATATACTTCAGATTAATTTTTTTTTACATTTCTAAAGTACTTTTAAATTTGAGAGTCTAATAGAAATTGCATTAAATATGCATATTATTTTTGAAAGGACTCATTTTTTATGAGAATAAGTCTTTTCTTTGAAACATGGTTTTCTTTCTGTATGTTCAGATCCTGTTATATGTCCTTCAATATGATTTTATGAATTTCTTCAAGTAACTTTACCTATGTGATGGTTATTGTTTTAAAATAACTCCTTAGTATTTTACAGTTTTGCCACGATTGCAAAAGATATTTTTTCTCATTTCCATTTCTAATATATCACTGCATTTATGAGAAAAAACTATATATTTCTATTTACCTTATCTTTAGCCACCTTCCCAATTATCTAACTAATTCCAGTAGCTTTTAAACTAAATTTTATTGGATTTTCTTGATATATAATTACATCCTTTGTAAACAAACATGTTTTTGTCCTTTAAAAAAATAACTGCTGTTTATTCTGATTAGTTCATTTTCTTGTCTTATTGAATTAGTTAAAATCTCCAGAAAATGTTGAATAATAGTGATGATAATGAGCATCTTGTTCTGTTCCCAATTTCTGGAAATAGCTTCTAAATGTCAGATATTTGCTATTGGGTTTTGGTAAATAGCTTTTATCAAATTAAAGTAGTTTTCTTCTATTTCTGTTTTGTTTTATATTTTATTAGCAACATTTCCTGAATTTTATCAAGTGACTTTTGGCATCTATTACTATAATGATATTTTTCCCTTCATATGTTGACGTACTGGCCTATATTGATAGATTACCTGATGCCAAATCATGTTTTTGGTGTTAAAATAAACCCTCCTTCATATTTTTGATGCTTTCTCCACATCTAGTTAACTAATATCTTATTTCAGATTTTGCGCTCATTCAAACTGATCCATGATTTTTTTCCTTTCTTTTTTAATTCAGCCTTTACAAGGCTTGGGAATTGAGAGTATGCTAGCTCATAAAACAAACCAGGAAACTTTCCAACTTTTTCTCTTGTCTGGAATAGTTTAGGTAACATTAAAAATCATCTGTTTTTAAAGGTTATATAAAACTCATGTTTAATATAATCTGTGGCTTGTGGTTTTTTATTTCATGCTTCATTATGGTAAAATACACATAACATAAAATTCACCACCTCTACTATTTTTAAGTGTACAGGTCAGTAGTGTTAAGTACATTCACACTGTTGTGTAACCAATCTCCAGAATTATTTTCATCTTGCAAAATTGAAATTCTATACCTGTTAAACAAAAGTTCCCCATTTCTCCCTTCCTTCAGCCTCTGGAAACCACAATTCTATTTTCTGCCTCTATGAATTTGAAGATTCTAGGTACCTCACATAAGTGACGTCATACGGTATTTGTTTTCCTGTGATGGTCTTAGTTTATTTAGGGCAATATTCTCAAGGTTCATCCATGTTGTAGCATGTGTCAGAATTTCCTTCCTTTTTAAGGCTGAATAATATTCCATTGTGTGTGTAGACCACATTTTGTTTACCTATTTGTCCACTGATGAACACTTGAGTTGCTTTACATTTTGGCTGTTGTGAATAATGCTTTTATGAACAGAGATGTACTAGTATCTCTTCCAGACCTTACTTTCAATTTTGGTGGGTATCTGCCCAGAAGTGGAATTACTGGATAATATGGTATCTTGTAATGTTTTACTAGCAGAGTTTTCATTTTTAAAAAATATTTTCTGTTTGTTGGCCTATTTGAGATTTCAACTTCTATGCTCAATTTTGATAATTTTTTCCTTGCTTGGAATCATCTATTTCCTCTAGTCTTTCACATTTATTTTCCTAGGCTTACACACATTATTGTTATAATTCTTTAACCTTTTTGGTACCTGTGATATACCTTTTTTCTTATACTTAATATTGTATGTTTTTGCCTTTTTTTCCTTAACCAGGTTTGCCTGGAAGGGTTTATCTATTTTGTTGGTCTTTTCAAAGAAGCAGGTTTGGGTTTTCATTTTTTTCTTTTAATTGTTTTTCTATTATTTGGTTATTTTCTATTGAATTAATTTCTGATTTTTAACTTTGTTAATTTCATCTATTTTCTTTTTGCTTAGTTTGTTCTCTTTCTAATTTCTTAGATTAAATACCTCGTTAGATTTGCTTTTAGTTTTTTTTTTTAAGTATTAAAAGCATTTAAGATGCAACTATTTGTGAAAACCTCTGTTATACCTGTAATAAATATGTAGAAACAGCACAAAAAAGCATTTGAGGCTATATTTTTTCCTCTGAGTACAGCTGTGTCTCATAAGTTCTGTACAGTATGCTGTTCTCTTTTTCATTACCAGATGATTTAGAATTTCAGTTTTGATCTTGTTTTTGATCTAGTAGTAACTTGAGAGTGTTTCTTAATTGCCAGCAGTATATACTTTTGGTCTTCAAGTTAGTCTTGTTTGACATTAATATTGCTGTTCCTACTGCCTCCCTGTTTGCATTTACTTGGTATATCTTTGCCCATTGCTTTATTTTCAGTCTTCTTTGTCACCTTGTTTTGAGCATATTTCTTGTAAACAGCATTTGGCTGTATTTTATTTTTTAACTTACTCAGACAATCTGTCTTTTTGATAGGGAAATTCAGTCTCTTCACATTTAGTGTAATATACTGATATACTTAGCTTTACTTATTCCATCTTATTTTATACATTTGCTGTTTCTTCCTCCCCACCACCCCACTTCTTTTGGTTACTTTTGCTGGCTTGGTTGAAATTCTGCTTCACTTCCAGATTTCTGGTGTTAAGAACTGAGTGGCTGGTTTCCTGAAACAAGATGAAGAAAGATTTGGGAAGAAGATCATGAGTTCCATTTGGATTTAAATTTTTAAGATACCTTGCAAACATCGAAGCAGAGATGTCAAGGGGGCATTCGGAAATACTGGAGTAGCATGTGATTAGCAAGCATGAGGTCCTAGGTTCAATTCCCAGTATCTCCATTAAACAAACAAAAAAAAGTCACTTGTGGCCTTGGCAAGCCTTGTGGAGGCTAAAGCCAGATAGGAGTCGAGGAGGAGAGTGGGAGGCAGGGAAATATGACAGCAAGGGAAATAGAGGGCCAAGTAGCTCAAGGCAGGTGTGCAGCCCAAGCAGCTCCTTTGTTTGCTAGTTTTGGGTGAGACCTTGAGTTTGCCTGCCTGCTGTGGGGGAAGGTCCAGCAGAATGGGGAGATCAGAGAGGAAGGGAATAGCCAATGGAACACCTTGACAGGTGGTAGCAGGTGAACCAGAGCACACTCTGAGGGCCAGGGCCCAGCAGGACGGGGGCAACGTTCTCCGCTACTTCAGGAGGGGAGGTGTGTGTGACCAGTGCCTGCTGCAGATGCTAAGGACGAAGGAAGGAGCACAGACGTGGAGGCAGGAGGAGGTGGGCCTTTCTGTCTGATGCTGTCTCCCATCTCATTTGGGTGGGAGGTGACGTCATCTGCTGAGATTGCAGTGGAACAAGGGGATCAGATGGTTGGGGAGAAGAGAAGAGAAATGAAGCAGAAGTTCAGGAGCATACGAGGGCATGTGTGGCTGCAAGAGGCCTTCCAGGAGGGGAGGGCGGGTCGGAGCAGAGCCTTTGGCTGGCCTGACGTTGGTGACGTTGATGACATTGACAATGCCCTCTGCATCTCCTGCAGAGCTCTGCTGCTCCAGTCAAAGCCAGCAGTGGGGCTGTTCCAGCCCCTTCCTTCTCACACAGCATCTCCCTTCACCCTGGTCATGTAGCTAAGACAGGTCAGAACATTGGGGCCATATACATGCTGTGTCCCAGGTCTCACACACTTACAACGATTAGCCCCAAATTCTCAAGATCTTCAAGATCTTCTTCTCCAGAAAGGTGTAAGACCTTCTAGGAATGCTTACGCATGCAACCCAAGGACCCTCTGGACACCACCAGATTCTGAGTTCTGGATAAAGCCATTTTCTTTCTAGCAGTCCCAGGGTTGGGAGGTGAGATTGATGGGCTAGGGTTTCCAGATGCCTCCCATATAATTAGAGCTGCTCCCCGATCCTCTTGCCCTTTTGTCATCCAGTGCATGCATGTACTGCCACCAATGCTGCCGAGCTGCTGGCCCAGCTGCTCTTGTCCCCCTCTCCAGATACCTTTCATTTCTAGTGACCAGCTCTTCCAGAGGGGGCTCCTCTGGTGAAGCTATAGGACTCTTTGTGACCCACTCCTTCATTGGCATCACTGCCCTCTTTTTATCAGAGTGCCAGTCTGAACTGAGTCAGGCCTACCTTTGCACCATACCTGGAACTGTTACTCGTCCAAACTCCAGGCCTTGCTGCTCAGTCTAGACCCCCATGAGGACCTCCTCTCGGGAACCTCACTATCTCTCCTCCAGCATGGTCTCTACTGGGGGCCTTGATCATTGTATTAGTTCTGTCCACGTCTGAATCTCAGCTGTGGACTGAGTTCAGGGTCTTTCACCAGAGCTTGGGGCCCATATAAATTCAGAGGTGGGGCTGGGCATCTGTTTCAGTATCCCTGGCCACACACACCGTCATCCTTAAGCTCTCTGAATGTTTTCTTTCTCTATGAAAACCAGGAGTCTGGTTTTCTAAGAACTCATGCAGGCCATTGGTGCAAGTGAGGGTGGGGACAGAGGAGGCCGGGAGCTCAGCCCTTCAGGCTGGCCTCTTTGAGTGTCACCTCTGGCCAAGCAGATATACCCAACTGCAAAGCCATGCTAGTCCACATGGTGCTTTTGTGCAGATCAGCAAAAAGTGCCATCTTTTGGTGGGTGCAGCCATGCCAGGCACATGGCTGGGAGAGCAGAGAGAGGGCAGAATTTCAGCTGTGTCTTGTCCTTTTGGCCAGATACCCTAGTGCAGGGAACAGTAGCACCAATTTAGGCTGTGGCCATGCCTAGCAATACAGAGAACTAAACAACACAGAGAGCCAAATATTGGATCTGGAGGAAGCATGTACCTGGGTTCTGATCCCATGCCATCTGAAATCCTGTGGGGAAAAGAAGATGGTCCTCAAGGGTCTCCTTCTGAGGCTCCATTCTTATATCTGGATCCCTCCCAGGCTCTGCAGCTCCCATTATCTCCAATGACCCAGTGTAGACTCTTGATGCATTATCTGTTCTCCCACTCCAGGGGAGTGCTGAAACCATGCCTGCAGGGGCTGACCTTATCCCCCAGGCTTCTGTGGAATAATCCAGACTTCACACAGAGACACTCACTCAGAGGAACGTAGGGGAGGTGTTTCCACCAAGGACTTTGAGAGGTGGTCAAGGGCTTCCTAAGCAGAGGGATGCCACAAGAAGAATCACTGGAGCAGGAACCTGCAGGTTATGTTCAATTATGTTAAAGCAGTCCAGAGGGGGCAGGCATGTAAGATTGTTGTTGGAGATCAATAGATATCAATTGAATTGGAGTGAAGGGCAGTGGTGGTCACAAAGGCTTCCCCAGATACCCTGAAGTACCTGAAATGATAGGAGAAGTTAGGGCTTTGTTTTGTGGACAAAGGGGCACCATGGAACGTTTTTGAACAGGAGAGTAGCTGGGTCAGATCCTGGCACCAGGAAGATGACTCTAGCAGCTTATGCTGGATGGTGAGAAGGAATTTTGGCCAAACTTGGTCATGGCATAGCTTTGTTCAGTGCTAGAGGGAAACTGAGAGCAGAAGATTTAGGAGATCATTCTGAAGAGCGTCTCTGAACAACCCTCTTTTCTTCCCTGAATTGAATATAATTAATTCAGTCATTTCACCAACTTTTCCAGATACTGTGTGGGTCCATGTGCAAGGATGGAGGAGGGCAGGAGGAATCAGGACGAGCCCTCCCCTCCCCCTAGCACTCTCTCCACCCCTCAATCAGAATGTGTTTTGATAAGTGGGGGCTTGGGGACAGCATAAGGGTGACAAACGGTGCCTCTCCCACCAATTAAATTTTTTAAAAAGCTGCTATGGAAGGAGCGAATATTAGTTTCCTGATTTATAAAGCCAAATGGATTAAGCTCATTCATTGCCTGAGGAAACAAAAAGGAAATCTTCAATACCTCTGTGCACATTGAGAACAGGAACAATACCGGTCTTTAGAAAGCAGAAACCTAATTTGGGGGAATCAATTACCCTCTGTGTCCCTGCCTCTGTGGGCTCTCTCACTGGCTCTCTCTCAATAGAGATTTCCTGGGAGGTAAAATGTGGAGAAGTTGGTCAACCATAGGCACACCCTCCGTTCAGCCTTACAGACAGAAGGCGAAGAACTAGTGTGTGTGGAGTTGGGCGGGGGTGTGCCTGGATATCAAGCACTTGTGGAAATCGTGTGGGGGGAGATGCAGGATCAGCTGGGACTTGGGAGGGCTCTGGAATAAAAGCTGGAGTTGGGGGAGGTATTGGGGTGTGCAGTGAGAGGGCAAAGGAAAGGGACGATGGGAACTTGGGGTTTATAACTAGGAGGAGGGCGAGCATAGTCCAGTTGGTGCACAAACCGGCGATGGGGGTAGAGGTACTGCCCCAGCCTGGCTCCAGAGACCCCCACAGCCTCCTGATCCTTCCGGTTTCTTTTCTGTGGTCTGCACTTGCCCTTGCGGGTTTGAGCGTGCAGTGGTCAATGGCGGGGCAATTAGGGGGAAAAAAAGAAAAAGTTGGGGGTGTCTACCACTGTTACCACGGATTCACATTCACAGCCACACACAGAAGCACTCACGCAGTCTCATACATTCCTGTGCTGCATCTGAAACCCTAGCCCACAGTCCCCAGACTCAGAGCCACACCCAGCCCCATGCATTCCCAAAACCCCACACTCACAAGGGCAGGGTCACGGACTCAAATCTGCACCCTACACATTCCCACTCTCAATCGCACACATTCTACTCCAAGTCTCATCTGAAGCTCACACAGTGGCTCAGCACCCCTCACAGCCCTCACTCTGGCATGTGGTGTCTCACACACACACACACACACACGTCCCTCACACGCACACACTGGCTGTGCTTTTGTGTTTTGTCAGAATTAATGAGAAAAGTTCCCGTGCCCTGCGGGTAATTAGTGTCCTTGGAGTTAAATAAGCTAATGGCGGGCACCTCTGGCCCAAGCAATTATGTTTGTGTATTGAATAATTGATTCAAAGGGGGGAAGGGCCGCTAATCAGATCTGAGCATAATGAATTGATTCAATTAACAGGGGAATCTGAGGGGCCCTGGGAACCGCAGGCTTCACTCGGCTGAGCGAGCGCGGCCGGCGCGGAGAGAAGGGCGCGCGGCGGAGGCGTCTCCGGCCCGGCCCGGGCAGCAGCTGCCGGATCGGCTGGGCGATCCCGGCCCGGCGGACGCGCGTCAGCCCCGCCCCGCCCCGCCCCGCCCCCGGGTCGCGCCCGCCCGCCCGCGGGGCTGAGCTCCCGGCGCCCGGCCGTCCGCCCCCGTCCGCAGCCGCCGCACGCGGGGCGCGGGTCCCGCGCGGGGTCCGCGGGAGCAGCGCAGGCGGGCGGCGGCAGAGTCCGAGCCGCCCGCCCTTTCGCGTCGTCGGCCCGGGCCGGGCTGGAGCCCGTGGGACCATGGTGTTGGACCAGGAGGACGGTAGGTACCCGGAGACGCGCGGGGCTCAGGGCCGGGGCGGCGGCGCGGGCCCGGCCGAGGCCACTCCGCTTGCGGCCGCAGCCTCCCCGCCACCCCGCGCCCGGCCCCGGCCGCCTCGGGCCGCGGGGCGGTTTTCGGCAGCGCGGCGGTGGAGGTGCGCGCTGGTGTGTGCGTGTCGGGGTGCGGGGCTCAGCCCCGAGGCTCCGTGGCTGGATGAGGAAGTCATACGGGCTACCCCGAGCCCTCCAGCCCCGCAAGCTCCGGCCGGGAACTTTCTCACCGGCACTTGCCGCCTCGCAGGCGCAAAGCTCCTCTCCGACCCGCGCCGCGACTGGCCCCCGCAGAGCCGGCAGCTCCCCAGTCTCCCGGCTCCTGGCAGGGCTGGGGAGGACGCTGGCTGTCAGTTGCCCCAGCCCAGCGTGTTGGGAGGTTCTCCGCTGGCTAGAGTAGGTGGATGGGCCGTATATCCAAGGTATCTGGCGCGGATTCACCCTGAAGCTAGGGAATTTTAAACTTCAGAGTCCTTCAGTTGTAATTTTGTATTAGTACTCTCTAATTCCTTTTCCTTTTAAAGACACCCTCACCCCACACCCGATTGCATAGGAAGCGCGGCTCTTACAAAATCTGGACCACCCTCTGGGTCCAACTGACACCCTTCCCATTCTAACTGCCAGTCTCTCAGGAGAACTCTCAGCCCTGCTGGGCCATGGACCATCTCCAGTTGCTAGGGCAGTTCCTTGGCGCCTGAGAGATGTAGCCCTGAGGCAGAAGGCTGCAAAATTTGGGGTTGGGAGGCAGCTGCTGGCCTGCAGGGCAGGGTCTGGCTAGCTGGCCTTTCTCTCTGGCCCCACTAGTCCCTTTCCCCATCCTACCACCTCCCACTAGGGTGATCACCTGTCTTGGTTTGCCCAGGACCATTTCTGTTTTATCATGGAAAGTCCTGGATCCTGGAAACCCTTCAGTCCCGGGGAAACCAGGACAGTTGGTCATCAGCCTACATCCACAGCCTTCTCCGGGCTGTTGTGCAGGGGTGGGTTGGCCTTTCATCAAGGGGGTAGGGGAGACTTGTCTTCTGGAATGCAGATTCTGCCTAGGCCCCTGAAAAGCCTAACAAGTAATAACTGCAGCTTCCTAGAAGGCCCGTCCAGTGTACTTCTCCACTCTAGCTGGTTGCAAATCTGTTTGCTTTTGTGTGAGCAGGGGGCAGGGCAGGGAGGGCACCTGAACTTGGCCAGCAGCCATCCTGATTATACTGCAAAGTCTGTAGTTTCACTCTGTCCCATCGACTGGCAGCCACAGGGAAAGGGCCCTGGCACTCCAAACACCCCTTTGAGTGTCACCTGTGAGGCCAACTTGTAACCCTGTCTTGGAGACAGCTGTACTGTGTTGGGAGCAGGGCCCTCAGGCTGAGGCACATCTGACAGGCTCCACTGAAGAGTTCTGGAATATCTGGTCTGCCTGGGCCCTCTGGCAATGCACGGAGTCTTCCCTCCTCCCCACCCTCCCCCCACCTCCACCCCAATGCAGGAATCCTTCCTCAGGACTTCACTGCCAGGTGCAATGACAAACTGCTAGGACCTGCCCAAAACTTTGTAAAGCAGCCAGAAACACCCCCCTTCCTCCTCACCATAACCTAGGGGGCTGATCCATCTTCCTCCCTCTGCTGTCCCCAGAGATATCTCAAGGGCATTTTGGAGCACTCTTGGCAGTGAGAGTACATGTTCATCACCTGTGGAATGTGTCTGGTGCGGGTGCCCTCCCACAGCCCCAGGGGATTGGAGGATTCCACCCTGGTGTTGTGGGTACACCCCTGAACCTGGAGGCAGCTTGGGTGGGAGTGAGCACGGCACGGAGTTACCTGCCTGCCCAGCAATTCTGCATGAGCTGAGAGAAAGGCCGCCTAATGAGCCAGGCTCATGCCTGGGTTTGTCAGCCCAGCAGGCTCCTTCCTGGGCTGGGAGCTCACGTCATCCAAACTGTCCAGGCTCGCCGGGCAGCTCTGTGAACCCGAAGGCCTCTGTGGAGGTCCTTCTCCCAATGAGCGCAGGAGCTCGATTCTCACAACTAGGGATGCAGAGAGAGCCGCCTGTGGGCGCTAGCTGCCAGCCCTCCGCACACAGCACCAACCGCCTGTGGCCACCCTGCTTCCGCAGTTCATTGCTCAGTACCTCAGACTTGCTCCAGTCTCTGGCTTCGGACACAAGGCCCCTGACTCCCTGGAGGGATGCTGGCTGTGTGGCTGCTAGTTAGGTACCTTGGAGGCTGGGGGAGCTGGTGTTGGTCCAGAGTCGCAAGCACGACACATGGATGAGACAGTGGGAAAGTGGCTTCAGCTAGTCGAGTCCTGGTTTGTGAGTCAGGGCCAGACCCTGAAAGTGAGGAGAAGCAGCCCTGGAGATCTGGGGTGAGGCTGCAACCTCTGTGGAGTGAATGCCTGCAAGTAGCACAGAGGCTTCTACAGCGAGAAGCTACCCAATGCCAGCCTGTCAAGCCCGTTGGTTGCTCCACTGTCCGGCCTCCAACCTGGGCTGGGGTGAGGGGCTGGCACTCAGTGTGCCTGCGGCAGCCGTGCCAAAGCCTCCCTCAGACCTGAGGGTACAGTTCGGCTACAGTGGCAGGGGAGAGATCAAGCTCGCAGTCCTGAGGGATTGTGAGTCTGTGCAAAATGATATATTTAACATCAAATATATTCAAGGACTATTAGGATTAAGTATTCAAGATGAAGGGGAAAGCGAACCCCTCTGAGCTGCGAATGAGGTATATCATTAGAAGCAGCCTAGGATAGAGGAAGGTGGACTGCAGCACCACTCCCCCGTCCCCTACCCCTGTCAAGAACCCTGCATTGGGGCCTCCCACAGCTTAAGGGCACAGCCTGACCTCCAGATCTCCTTTGTACCCAATGCCAGCCCCCCACCATTGTATGGGGTGCCACAGTTTACAAAGTACATTCACATGCATTAACTCATCTGATCCCCACAGTGACCTTGGAGATAGCAAAGCAGCTCTCCCAATTCACCAACAGGGAAACTGAGGTCCCGGGAGAGAAAATGATTTGCTAAGGGCCACTGTTGGTGATAGGCAAAGATGGGATGAAGTCTCAACTGCTTGCCCTTTGCCCCTCCTGGGTACTCCAGCTTCCTTCTCCTTGCCTAGGTCTAGTCCTCAGAAGTGACTGTGGGGGTGAGCCTCTGACACTTCTATCTGGAGCCTTCTTTGGTCTAGAGAAAAGCCATTAAGATTTCCATCCCATCCTGGAACTCTGTACTGTCAAGAAAAAAAAAAATTCATAATATTGACTCCTATTCCTGGAGTAGGCAGCCTGGGCACCAGCTCCTGGGCTCTGGGGAAGAAGCAGAGTCGAGGAGAAGAGGAGATGAACACTGTCTCCCTTCCTGCCTCCTGAGTTGCAGAGCAAGAATTGTCTCTGATTCTGTAGTAGCAGGAATCTTTGTTTTCACTGCTGTATCCCCAGTGCCTTAGAATAGTGCTTGGTACGTAATACATGCTCAATAAACAGTTCTGGAATGAAAAAGCCTTCAAGGCCATACTATGCTTGCTCAGAAAGAAGTGAGATAGGATCCCACTCTCTATGGAACTAGGATGTTCTCGGGAAGGGCTGCTGGGCTAAGAAGTGTGGTCCTGTAAGACAGTAGGAGAATTTGTGCCCTGTGGAGGGTTAACTTTGCCAAACCCAGGAAGCAACCAGAAACCGCTGGCAAGGAGGTAGGAAGGGAGAACACGAGGTCAGGGAAAGATCACCCGGTAGGAGTGGAGTGGCAGAAATCAAGGCTGAGGGTCTGGGGGTGACAGATGGGGTGGTCCACCAGACGGTTATTGGGGATGAGGACCCTGGGTCCTGAGCCGAGCCATGAGCCGAGTTGGGGCCGAGAGGCCTCCAGGTGGCGCTGCGGAGCCGGGCAGCCGCGCGTCTCCACTCCCCATTAACCCGGGAGGGAGGGGGTCCTCGGGAAATGTGTGCATTTATTCAGTAGCAGGAGTGCAAACCTCATACATTGAGGGAGAAAGGCAGCGGGAGACGGCCGCCGAGATTCCTCCATCTCTTTGAATATAATTTTAGATTGAGATTCAGATTAAATCCGAGGGGAAAACACTTTATGAGGCTGAAAGCTGTGTCGTTGCCAGAGCCAGGGTTATGAGCTATCAAATGCAATTACATTAAGACAGATTATACTGGGCAAATTGAGCCATTTAGAAGGTGAGAATCAAAGAAACGGCTCTGATCCTCTCTTCCCCCTTCTCTCTCCCTCTCCCTCTCTAAATTGCAGTTCTTAGTTCCTTGCAATTCTGAGGCACAAAAGTAGGTGAGACTGCTTTTGTATCTGCGAAGTGCTTCACTCCTGAATGTAATTCTAGCTGAGTGCAATCTAGGTTAAGAGCCGGACAAGCGGGTAATTAGAGCCCGCTCGCTGCCCGAGGACCGGCCGCCCCGCCGAAGCGCGCCCGGAGTCGGCGCCCTTCTCCCGGCCGAGCCGAGCTGCGGCTGGACACGGAGCGCCCGAGATGATGGTGCTGGACAAGGAGGACGGTAGGTGGCGGGCGGGGGTCCCAACGCCCCGAACCCCCGCGGCCCCCGCGGCGGCGCGAGGGAACACACTCGCCGGGACACAGGCACACACTCACCAGGCTGTGCTGGGCTTGCCGGGCGGGCGGTCCACAGGGGGCTTGGGGCCAGGGGTCGGGGGAGGGCCGAGTGGGACTCGGGTAGGGAGGTGAGTGAGTCCCGAGCTGCGCGTTCCCCGGCCGGGCCGAACCGAAAAGCGAACCGCGGGCGGGCGAGCTATGCTCCAGCCCTGTGATGCTCTGCGGGGCCGCGTGGAGGCTCTGGCTGCCCTCCGATCTCGGCGCAGTGGCGGTTCGCATAGAGCATTTCGTCTTTGCGGCTGCTCCTCTTACCGCAGCCATCACCCTCGCGCCGTCCGCGTAACCCGAGAGGCGCTGAGCGCCGAGCAAATCAGTGGCTTGGGGAGAATTGTACTCCAAAAAGACAGCGCTCGCCCGCCGGGGGATGCCTGGTAGGCGAGGGGAAAGCCGGCCGGACCCTCGGGGAGACAGCTGCCCAAAACCTCGGTGAGAAAAAGAGATGCCTTCTGGGCTGCCCACTGTCTCCCTGTCTCCTGAGCTTGGAGGCGGGAGTTTGGCCCAGAGGAAGAAAGTGTCCCGCTACTGGCCAGTAGCACGCGTGCAGGAGCGGCGTGGACCTGCCCTGGTCAGGAGCCTCACTGCACTAAGAGGTCGGAGCAGAGGGGCCCTTGGTGGCTGGAAGGCACTAGCAGGTAGTCCCACACACCCCAAAGCCTTCCTGACTGGGAATGCCTTGCAGTGATTGTCTTGGTGTGTGCAGGGGAGGCTGGAGAATGCAGCCCCCTTGTGGGTAAAACCAGTGGGTGTCCTGTGACCCAAGGGCAGCTCCCAGGGTCAGGAGAGTGGCGGTTCCCTGACCCTTTCAGGCCCTCCTGCCCTGTAGCTGAGGGTTCCCTGGTTTGTTAGTGTTGCAGGGAGATGTGAGAATAATTGTTAGCACCCGCGCTGCCACCTGTGTTCTACTGGTAACGAACTGAGCAGGTGGGTTTTCTGCGAGTCAGCGGGAATTCTCTTAGAGTGATGGCAGAGGCCATCTCCTGACCTCTCCTAGTGAGTACTAGTAGTAGAGGTCTGTGCCCTCTGCCCTCCAGTTCAGTAGTGTTCCTGACACAGGCACTTGGTGAGAATCTGAAGTTAAGTGACTTGCTTAAGGTCACACAAGATGTTCACTTGGCTGCCATTGTGTGCTGATGCCCCCAGGCTCCCCACCACCTTCTGAGACCTCCAGCAGGGAAGGCCATTTAAAGTATCTGGCCTGGGGGGTGGCATGTTGGGGAGCTCTGTGGCCAGTAAGCCCATTTCTCGGCATGTGTGTGGTAAGAGAGGAAATGCTTCTGGCCAAAAGAATCCATTTGCCAGGGTCTGGCTGGCATATGACAGCCATCTCCCACATGCTTTTCTCTCTTAATGGACACCTCCCCTAGAGCCCCACATGGGCCATCAGACAGCTGGGCTGGTACAGTTGTACATAGATTGAGAAGGAGAAGAAGGGGTCTGGGGTCAGGCCAGACAAGGAGGGAGGAGGCCTTGATTTAGCTCCTTTCTCCACTAACTCTGAGTTATCTTGGACCAGTCATGCCCATCTCTAGACTTCACTTTCCCTCTTGGTGAAATGAGAAGCCCATGAAGAGGGTCCTTCATTGGTGTCTAGGGGTACTCTCACTATGAGGAGCATGTGGAAATCAGGGTATGTCTTTGGCTGAGATTGTTTGGCATGCTTGGCTCCCCAGGCCCAAGCTGGAAATCCAGAAGACCCAGGCCCTATACCTGGGTGGCCTCTAGCAGGGAGGATGGTCACCTGCTGACAAGATGACACCACCACTACCACCTTAGGTCTTGAAGCTAGTGCTCTGTGCAGGCACCCCAGAGTGCCTTGGGCTCTGTGATGCTAAAGGTTTTCAGACGAGCTCTGAATGGGAATGGATCCCTGGAGGTCAATCTAGCCAGTCTCCTGCCTCCAGCCTGCAGTACACCTGAACCACCCTGGGCATGTGTTTCCCCTAGTCTTCACCAGCCCTACGAGGGAGAGCTCGTGCTGCCCTACGGTCCCCAACCCTGTCCAGTCTAAATAGTATGGTGCCCAGCACTGTTGATGTCGCTGAGCTCTGGGTCTCATCACAGCACAATTAAGGGCACTGGCTGGGGCCCTGAGGAGCCATTTGATTCTTGTCCTGCCAAGCCTAGAGCTGTCTTCCAAAAGCAACCTTTCTGCTCATAAATCCACCCTCCACTCCCCATTAGAGTCTAACATCTCCTGGTTCCAGGAAACCTTGGAGGTGGCACCTTCCGTTGGAGGAGGGAGAAAGGCTCTGGATCCACTCACCCTCCCCTCCAGACCTGCTGCATAATTTCTTCCTAGCAATTATGCCCTGCCAGCAGGTGGCTGTCTGGGCTGGGTGGCAGCATTGGTCCCCGGGGCCCCCAAGGAGTGTGTTCCTCGGGGCTGTGGACTGCACCCTTTGTCTGGCTGCAGCAGGGACTCAGGCTCCTATTAACCACCCCCAACGCCTTTTCTCCACCTGACAGCATCTTGTCGGAAGAGGCCGGGGCTCCTCTGGTTGAAGTCAGGTCCGCCAGCTGCCGAGGACCAAAGCTCCTGCTCTGCTGGGCTGCAGGGCTTTCATGTTGCACTTCTGAAAGATAATAAAATATCAATCGCTTTGCCGTAGCAACGGGTTTAAGAGACTTTCTGAAGTATTGAATCTTCAGAAAAAAAAATTTTTTTTTTTGCTTTTAAGCACAGTGCATTATTAATAAAGTAATCCATTAGGTCGAGCAGTGAAGGGCCACCACAGACAGGAAAGATCTGTTTTGCAAATGGTTAAACTTCGGGTTTTAAGATTAATTGCTTTCATTTGGATGCCTGCTCTTGGCCTAGCCAGCTCCACTTTACTGGAACTCAGGGTCCTTCCTTTTCTCCATGCGATCGGGCCTGCCTGTCAGCAATGGGAGCCCAGCTCCAACTTTCCCTGAGAAATGGCCCTTCTTCCCCTGGCACCTGTGTTTGGCCTGGCATCGGGCTGTGGGCTTTCCGGGGAGGTTTTCAGTCCCAGGGGAGCAAGGGGAACTATAGCCCTGAGCCCTGAGAGTCAAATTAGCCCTCAGGCTGTTGGAGAAGAGGCTGTGAGCAGCGACAGGCAGCAGAAGGTCCAAGTGGCCCCACAGTCTTGGGGTTGTGAAGGACTGGGCAGAGAGGATGCTGAGAACGCCCCAAGGGGTGTCCGCAGGTGCCTGCTGCAGAAGAACAGGTCTGGGTGTGGGCTGCCTCTGCAAAGGCCCACCAGGAGAGATGGGGTGACTGCAGGAAGCAGCAGGCAGGTTGTGGAACTTAGCACCAGACGTAATTCCTAGGGCATTTTTAATAAGTAAAAACACTTAAAGAGATTGGAGCTGGGCTGAGGAGGACCAGACAGTGCATCTTCAATTGTTAATGACCGCTGTGAGCACGGCCTCCACAGCTGACTTGGTTGATCCAGGAGGGCAGGCTCTTGGCCCTGCTAGGGTATTGACCAGCAGGACCTCCTAGAACTTCCCACCATGCTCTAGACCACAGAGGGTCCTGGGGGCCTCTCCAAGCAGAGTGGCCAGGACTTCCCCAGCCCCAGAGTGGAGGCGGAGAGTGGGCCCTGATGCTGTTCCGTGCCGCAAACTCCCGCCCATCGGCAGGAAGGTGGAGCCCAGTGGGCCCTGCTGCCTGCTGAGGGCTGGTAAAGGCCTTGTGAGGCTGACAGGGTGGGGACCCAGGCCTGGTACACACGGGGGAACAAGGCGCCACAAAACCTGAGCAGCACATACAGCCATGTCCCCTTCCTGCCCAAACTTAGCCAGGCAGGAAGCCTGGCAAGATGGGTCTACCCCGCCCGCTCCCCGAGCTGGGGGTAAAGAAGCAGGTGCTTCTGTCTGTTCCCTGCTCTTCCATTCATCTGCCCATGAGGAGCACTAAGAGGAGACAGGGAAACAACATAAATTGGTCTGTCGTCCGGAATCCGTGTCTCACTAATGTACCCAGATTAACTCAACTGTAAATTGTCTCCTTGGATGGCAGTGTCTTGCTAAAAGTTTCCCATATGATTCATGATTTGGATTGCTTTTAACGGCTATTGGCTAAGCAAGCCGGTGACTGTACAAGGTGATGCAATTGGCATTAGCAAGGGGAGGCACGGGAGCGTGTAATGCAGTCAATACTGCATTAACTACTGATGCCCAATTACAGGGAGTGGGAGAGAGCCTTTCAGGAGCATTAGGACTAGGGGAAGCTGAGATCACTGGCCGCTGCATGCCTAAAAGCTTTCACCCTTTGCGTGCCGGGGCTCGGCACTAGCGTGGCCAGTCACTTGGCCTCTGTGGCCACAGGAACTGCCTTTCTCTCTCTCTCTCTCTCAACATGTCCCACAATGATGCTTTTAGCACATGGAAATGTGCATTTTCCTAGAACTGGGGCCTGCTTCTCATCTCTCCTGAGAATTGGTTTCCCACCTAACTCCAGGTCCCAGAGTCATATGGGGCGGCTACCCCACCCACTTCCATTTAAGGAACTGCTCAGCAGGCCCATTTGAGAGGAAGGACCAAGAGGAGGTCTATTTTGGTCTCTCTCCCTTGGAGCCGACGGATAATTGCCAGTGAACATTGGCGGCTGACCCTCTGTGGTCGAAGGAGACATGAGGTTTGGCCTCAGCACAGCTGGGCTGCTGAAACTGGGAAGTGGCCATGGCTGGATGGGCTGAGCCTTCTTTGAGCAGAAGACAGAGCTTGGGAGGACGATGGGGGAGTGACCCAAGCCAGGCTGGTGGTTTCAGCGAATGCAGGCCTCCTCCAGAGCTGCATCCTACACAGGCCAGAGATGCCCCTAGGTAGCCAAGGGGCCAAGGCTGTTGTTTGGGTCCATCTCCAGGGACCAGAGGATCTCCCAGGAATCCCCGAGTTGGGGTATTAAGAAGTTTGAAAGGACTTATGGAAGAAGGTAGAAAAAGGGCCTGGGTACCCAGTGTGCCAGGTACTGTTGGACTGGCTGCCTTCTCTACCATCAAGCTAGGTTATGCAGGTCCAATATGTCCACTGTAGTTCTGTGTTTTGTGCCCACACAACATTGTGGTTGCTTTACCTCAATACCCTTTCATCCCTACAGTGAGAACAACCACATCTAACTGGCTGGATTATTATTAGGATTAAATGAGATAATGTCCATATATGCACTTGAAAACCAGGAAGCCTCATGGATGTGTGAAGTGACAGTGCTCTCTGTTCAGCTACAGAATGACCTGAAATACTCTCTGCCCAATTTAGTGCCTTGTTCACTGTCAGGCATTGGGCCCTCACCCTCTCTCTTCCAGTTTATCCACCATGGCCATCAATCACCACTGTGTAAGAAGCAGGCTGTACTCACTACTCACCTGTCCAGATCCCCAAGGTGAGTAGCATCGTGGGAAGAAGCTCCAGATTCACACTTTGCAAGGCCATCCATTTATAAAGGCACAGAGGAGGCTCAAAGCAGCCAAGAGAGTTGCCCACAGTTACATAGGGAGTTAGAGCCCAGAGCCTCAGCATCTTTCTGCATTCCATGGCCACCTTCCATTCCCTCTGCTCTGTCCCCAAGGCATGGTAAGGTTGGATGGTAGAAGTCTCTGCTGAAGAGGAACGTCAGCTGGACCAGGGCCATGTGCCTGGGCTTCCCACTCCTGGCCCTATTGACAGCCCAGGGCACATGATTCTATTCTCAGATGTAGGTCCTCCTGGCAGGTGCTGATAGGGCTAACCTGGCCTGTGCCTTCATGGACTGGAGAAGCCCCAGAGGTGCATGTGGCATGTAGCCTATGCTGCCTGCCCGTCCTGCCTGAAGTTAAAGGACACTGAGGCACCCAGGACATCCGTCCATCCTCAGGCTTAGCTTCGTGGTGCTGCTAGAGTGAGTTTTCCTGGTAGGTATGTGCCCAAGAGAGGACTACGCCAGGAATGTCAACTTGTCCTGGCTTGCAAGAGCTGATTTTGCACATCTCTTCCCAACTCTGAGTTCAGTGACAGCACATCGGTAGCTTGACATCAGCCGTGGTGGAAGTATTAACACCATGGAAATTGGCCAAAACTACAAATTGGGGTTGTTTCCCAGAGAACCAGTCATTAGAGTCATTTTCAAATCTGTCAGTAGTGTAGGCTGGACTTGGCTAAGTGATTTTTCAGGTCTCGGCTGGATGCACTCATGCCTGGCAGATGGCTGATCAACTGGATGCTGAGGGTGACATTACCATGTCCCTCATCATCCAGTAGGCTCTTCTGGCTTCTTCTCAGGGTGGAGACAGGTCCAGGAGAGAGACTGTATGCACACAAAGCTTCTTGAGGCCTAGGTTTGGCTCTGGGATGTTGTCACTTCTGCCACGTTCTGTCGGCCAAAATAAATCACACAGCCAGCCCAAGTTCAAGGGGTGGGCAAACAGATTCTACCCTTGAAAGGGGGGTGGTGGTGAAAAGTCACATGGCGAAGGGCATGGATAAGGGGAGGGGTAGAGATGTAAGGCCACGGGCAGGTCTCACAGCTCACCAGTCCAGAGCTGGGCTGTGAACCCAGGCTGTCTGACTGCTCTCCTTCCCTGTGCTCTGCCAGCTGCCTGTTGTGGCTGGCAGACTCAGGGATAGGGGAGAAGGACACTCAGGGGAGTTCATGGGAGAAGGGTGGAGCCAGCTAGAGGATGACTGGGTAGGGGATGGAGAAGGAGGCTTGCTGTTTGGGCAGTTTGTCAGGGGCTGCCGTTGGAGGAACCCTGGCCCGTTCCTCCATGAGCAAGCCCAGAGGGGGACCGCAGTGAGGTCAGCCCCCACTGCCTTCTCTGGCTTTTCCTCTGTCCTGCAAAGCATCCGAACTGTTGGAAGGGCGTGATGCTCCGTGGTTCCTGGAGCTGGCTGAAACCTGGGCACACATGCAGATGCAGCCAGGCAGGAATCAATTCATTGGTTAGCCCCTTGCCTCAAAACAGGGTGGGAAGTGGGCTGGTGAGAGGCCCGTGTACATTCATAAACCAGCTGATTGAAAAGCAATATTTCAGATAAATACAAGCCAGCGATCTATCAGTGGTTGTAATAAAACCCAGGCTTCAGGCTGTGATTTTATTTTGAAATAATAAGAATTGCTTGATTCTTTTTACTTGAGTTACCATGGTAATTCCAGCGTGGAGCAGTGTTATATTGATTTAGAAAGTGGACAGTAATATTTCTTTTGTGTTATTCTGTTTCTAGGCCTTGATTTCTAATTTCCACTTGGAGATTACTTTTATAAATTTCTTAAGTCCTTCCACTTTTTTTCCTCTCACAGTATAATTTTCCTCTCATACGCTGCTATGTTCTGAGCTTATTGGTTTGCTCTTATTTTAAATTAAACTTGCTGGTTTCAAATATTGAAATGACATCTTTGTCTGTGTCTGTACTTTGGTTTAGCAAAATATTACAGTCTGACGCTTTCTGCTTAATAATTTAAGGGAGGCATTCTGTCGGCCCTCACTGGGTGCTGATAACTTATGACTCAACCAGCGCAGGCCTTAAACTCCTGACATTTTAATATTGTGTGGCGGGAGTGGCCGCCCCTCTGCTCTGAGTCTCAGTGGAGAAAAATCTGTGTGGTACCCCAGAAGGGAGTTTTAATAATTCAACTTTGCCGTTTGGCATGATGACTTCACAGAGAAAGGGAGGGAGGCTGGTTCTTCTCAGATGAGTGGGAGCAGCTCTGATCTGGGCCCCTCTGGCCCCCACCAGCACCCGATCCATCCTGTCTCTCCTCTCCCCTGAATGTTTAAAAGCTCCAGTTCCTGATCCCTTGGTGACAGACTGTCCAGGAAGGATTGTGGGGGTTTGGGGGCTGCCTATGGGTACCATCGTGAATGCTTGAACTCTGTTTTTCAGTTTTTCCCATTTATAAAACAAGTGGAACTAGCATGGGCTTTGAGTCAGACTGACTGGGTTCAAGTCTCATCTCTGCCACTTAGTAATTCTTGACAGTAATAAGAATTTTAACTGAATAGTACAAAGTACTGTTCAGTAATGGTTCAGTAACTACTGAATAGTACTTCTAACTGGTAGAATGACCACCTTTTAGGTCTGTTGAGCCTTCACCCAGCACAGCTGTTGTCAGTGGTCTTGGGAGATGATTGGTGTGGTTTCCCTATCCTTCCTAGGGTTTGGGGAGGAGCAGGGGAGAAAGTGGTTGTGGGTGTGCTTTGGAACATTTGTTCTGCTCCAGATATGCCTGGGGGTCAAAGAGCTCTGGGAGGACTGTTCTTCGGAGAGGACCCAGGGCAATGATGCCAGAAGGAGGTGGGTCAGCTCCATCCACTTTCCTGGCCTGCCCAGCGGAGAGCAGGGGGCATGGCTGGGAAAAGCTAGAGGGTGGTCTCTGTCCTCTGACCTCTCCTTACAACATCACATAGCAAGAATAGGACTCCAGAAGGAAGCTCGGGACAACAAGGGTGGTGGGGCAGAGATCTCTGGTCAGAGTAAAGGTCCCTCCTGTCTTGTGTGGATACATCAGTGTGGTGGTGTATTAGTTCTCTCTTGCTGCTTAACAAATTATTTCACAATTTAGCAGCTTAAAACAATACCCATTTTTAAATCTCATAGTATCTGTGGGTCAGGAGTGCTGGTATGGCTTAGCTGGGTCCTCTGCTCAGGGTTTCTCACAGATGATAATCAAGGCACTGGCCAGAGCTGTGGTCTTATCTCAAGATTCATTTGGGGGAATGGGCTTCCAAGCTCACTCATGTGGTTGTTGGAGGGATTCAGTCCTGCTGGACTGAGGGTCTCTTTTCCTCACTGAAGGCTAAACAGAGGCTGCCGTCAGTTCCATGCCATGTGGGCTTCTCCAGTAAGGCAGCTTGCTTCCTTAAAGCTGTCAAGAGTGTCTGCCAGCAAGCAGGAAGTCTTTTAAAAGATGTGGCACATCTAACCACAGATGTGACACTCCATCACTTTTGCTGTATTTTCTTACTTGCAAACAAGTCTGTAGGTCCAGCTCATACTCAGGGAAGTGGGGAGGATTACACAGGGTGTGAACACCAGGAGACAGAGGACTGTTGGGCCGCATCATAAGAACCAGCCTACTGTGAGAGGTCAGCCTCTAGAACAGCATCTCAGGCCCCAGGTGTCCAATAGTTTAGCTGCCCCCAGAGAGAATGAATCACCCCCATCCCCGAGAGGCCCAGTGCCTCTGCTTCCTGCATCACCTCACACCAGGGAAGCCACAGATGTCTCAAAGCCTTTTATTTTATCTTCACAGTACCCTTGGGAAGCTGGAGATCAAACACTAGCCCCATTTTGCAGAGGAGTAGGTTATGCTCAGAGAGGGAAAGACACTTGTGTGGGATAGCCCAGCTATTTGGTATGGGACAGAGTTCAGATGAGAACCAGGCCTTTGCCTGCCATGAGCCTGAGGAGGAAGTGGTGATAAAGACACTCCCAGGCAGGCCCTCCTAGGCCCTGGTGCTGAGAGGGGATGGCACTAACTGTAAACAGACACAGGGAACAGAGCTGGAGGTGGGAATGGCTGGATGTCTTTTTTTGTAGATGGTAGATTTGCCAAGGCTACTGGGAACTTGCAAAGCAGCCACCCATTACCTCAGGACCTCTCCTGTCACTCCATGGTGACCATAACCTCGGTGGAGGTGAGAATGGTTTCTTCCTGATCCAGCCTCCCCACAGCTGTTGGACTGAGGACCTCCACCCATCACCAGCTGTTGCCAGGCCAGGTGGGGCCACTGTCTCAGAGGCAATGTGGGCAGAGGCCACTTCAGCAGCTCCTTACCTGGGAACAGGGCTGAAGGAGGCTCTCCTATGGGCTGGAGCACAGCACCGGGATCCAGAACTCCTGCATCCTCAGCCTGACCCTGCCACTAGCTCACAGTATGTCCCTGAGCAGACCTCTTCCCCTCTCTGGGTTTACATTTTCCCATTTATGCTTCACCGGTCACTGGCCATTTGATGCCTAGTGGTACTGTCCATGGGGACATGACCGTTGGTGGGGAATGGGGTGGGGTGAGGCCAAGGCCAGGAGAAAGAAACCACCCTGTTGAGGTTTCTTTGTCTTTCTTTGGGCTCCTGGGATCAGAAGTGGAGGTCCCAGGTGAGAGCATCTGTGGCCCTTGGCCCTCCACACTTGGTCTGGCCATATTTGAGTCCAGGTGGATACTCCCATCCCTGGCTATTCCCAAAGCAACTCAGAGGCAGAGGGGACGCCTGTAGCAGGCCCAAAGCCTGGAGGCCGGTGGGCAAAAGTCACAGCCTCAGATCTGAGAGGACCCTGGTCAGTTACCTTCTTTTATTCGGGGTGGGGCAGGACTAAGTTCCAAGAAGCATCTACTTCCTCTCTTAGCAAAGTGTCTGAGATACTTTCTGAGTAGGAAAGTCTGGGGCCCAACAGAGGCTACATCCAACCTGGGGTGGGATGTCAGGGCTGAACCCTGTCTCTTTTTCTGTCAATCAGAGGCTGTCTCTTGCAGGCAGCTGCGAGGCATCTTGGGAGGGGCTGGGGCTCCAGGGGAGTAGAGGACAGTGAGCAGGACTACCTCGGGCGCCAGGTCCTGACCTGGTACTTAGCCCAAGTGCAGAGCATGATGTTTTGACCTGCCTTTTTGCTCCTAGGATGTTTTCACACTGCTCTTTGGTCCTCAGAATGCTTTATCATATCAGTACTAAAATATGCCTTTTACACGAGAATAACATCTCATTAGTATTATCGAAAATGTAAAGAAAAAAATGAGCCAGAAAAAAATTTACATTGGTTGAAATAATTAACACAAAGCAAAACTGGCAACAGCAAAGGCCGCACCTGGCAAAATATGTTATTGACTAAAAATTGACAGAGGAATAAAATCTTCCCGATAAAATTTAGATCCCCTGAAGTTGGCTCAGGAAATCTTTTCTGGTAGAAACAGTTACTACAAAAGAAATCTCAAGAGCAACAAAAGCTCTAATTTGTAAGATTTGATTTGAGCCCAAAACTGATCATTAACAGAATAGTCACTTAAAAATTTAAAAATAACTGATCCTAATGAAAAATCATTCCAGTTAAGTAAAAATGGAGAAAGGAGAGGAAATAGTTTATCACTAGTGAATAGAAAATTGATCAAGGAATCAAACTGACTTAATGAAGCTTCTTAAGAATTACTTTCTTGATGAAAAATCACCAATGTTGATATAATTTTTTATCAACATATCGGTGTTAGGGGCTAGCCCCTAGTAGTAGATGTTTAGTAAGTATTTGTGGAATGACCTGTGAACAAATGAGTTAACAGGCGAAGGAGGTCGGGAAGGGAGAAGAGAGAATCATAAGAATTCTTTTATCCCAGAGAGTGGACAGATTTCCATTTTAGTTAGATCATTTGGACTACCCTGGAATGTTTTCCAGCACCACCAAGCAATTCTCCAGTTCTCAGCAGTCCCTACTGGGTATCCTACAAACTTGACTCAATTCTAACACTGTACCCGGAGATAGCATAAGATCCCACAGGTTAAGAGCTCTGTCCCAAACACTGCCTCTACTTCAGACACCAATCACAGGTCCAGGTTGTCACCTGTGCTTCTGACCAACGTGCTGTAGAGTGGGCTCCCGCCACCCCCGCCTCGGGTGAGATAATTTGCTAGAATGCCTCCTAAAGCTTAGGGACATGTTTACTTACATTTGCCTGTTTACTACAAGAATGTGATAAAGGATACAGATGAACAGGTAGGTGTAGAGGTGTAGGGTGAGGTCTGGAAGAGTCCCGAGCACAGGAGCGTCTGTCCCTATCAAACTGAGGTGCGCCACCCTCCCAGTACGTGAATATGCTCAACAACCCAGAGCTCATCAAATCTTCTTCAAGACTTTGTATAGAGCTTAATCTCCAGCCACCTTCCTGCCTTTTCTGGAGGTGAGTGAGTGGGGCAGAAAGTTCTAACCCTCTAAGCCCTCGGTCTTTCTGGTGACCAGCCCCATCCGGAGGCCATCTGCCTCATTAGCAGAAACTTAGAGGTGCTCAAAGGGGACTCCTTAGGAAATTCCTAGGGTTTTAGGAGCTCTGTGCCAGGAACCTGGGACAAAGACAAAATGTATTATTATACATCTAGTCTGTGGAGAATAACTGGTGGGGATAAAACAAGGGGCAGAAAAAACAGCCATGATGTAGAGGGGAAGGGTTCTTCCTTTTGAGCTTTATAGGGTGACCACTCCCTACCCCCTCCAGCCTCAGACTGCCCCCTGCTGCTTCCTGCCTTCCTGACGTTTCCTTCGTTTCAAGCTTGCAGTCTGGGCCTGTTGGAGGGGAAGGGAGGGAGTGTGCAGAAGAGGGGTTCAGATGATACAGGAAAATGGGGCACCAGAGGATGGCCATGTCCCAGTTCCCAGGCGAGCACCTGGGACCCGCCCCATCAGGTGAGAGTCCTTGGCTTCACAGGAAAGAATTCAAGAGTGAACCATAGTTGAGTAAAAGTAGATTTTTTCAGAGATTTATTCACACTTTATAGACTGAATGTGGGCCATCCCAGAAGGCCGGAGAGGCCACGAGGTGTGGGAGACGGGAGGTGGTGGTTAAAGTAAAAATAGATACATGCTCCATAGACAGAGTGCGGGCCATCTCAGAAGGTGAAGGAGTGAGAGGCCGTGAGGTGCGGGTTGCTAGTTGTTACGGGCCTGGTTACTTCATATGCTAACAAGTGGGAGGATTATTCTAACTACTTTGGGGAGGGGCTGGAATTCCCAGGAATTGGGCCACTGCCCACTTTTTGACTTTTCACGTTAGCCTCAGAACTATCATGGCACCTGTGGGAGTGCCATTTACCATGCTGATGTATTACAATGAGCATAGAATGAAGCTCCAGGTCTACTGGAAGTCAGTCTCCTGCCACCTTGGGCCTCAAGATCTGCTGAGAGTTGAATCTTCTGCCATCTTGGTGCTAACTGCTGTGTCATTCCTTTAACGGTTGTGCCCTGGCCCCTTCCCTCCTGTCTCACAGATGGTCAGAGAGGAGGCAGTGGAAGTCTGGGAAGGAAATGGTGGAGGGCATGGCTAGAGCTGTGGCCTTGGGAAGGGGGGCTTATCCGAGGTCCTGGTGGTAGAGATCCTGGGTAGAGCGCCTCAGCTACCCATGTCAGGGCCTGAGCTTCTAGAGCTGAGCCCCAGCGAAGGCAGACCGGAGACCCTGGCTGCAAGCCCGCCTCTCCCCACCTTTGTCCCAGAGTCCGCTGCTGGCCTTGCCCAGCTCTGGCCTGAGGTTTCCCACTTCCTTTTCTGTGGCTGCCCCATGAGGGGACCAGGATCCTGACTTTTCAGGCTGTAAAGAAGTGAGCCCGAGCCCGTGGGCCTGAGGCAGGAAGGAACACACCAGAGTGGGGAAGCAGCAAGTCCAGCCTGGCCTCGCTACCCACTTCCAAACTCCTGTGATCCCACGTGATCTGTCTGTCAAGTGTTTCGTGGTCCTCCCAACCCTGGGCCAGTTATCTCTCTCAGACTGGCTTCCACAAAAGCTCGCTACATCTGCTACCCTTACCTGCACCTAATACAGTCCATCCCCTGATTATATATGAGTAGGACTGGCCGGAGAAGAGCAGACTTGTGTTTGAGAGCACTTCCATGGGGAACTGAGTCTAAGGTCTTGCCTCCGCATGAGCTGTCCCTCCTGACCTGGCACAACTCCTGCGTGGCTGCCCAGGGCCTAGAGAGCCAGCCAGCCCCCTCCACTCTCCCCTCTGTGGCCCACATTCCCCTGTGCTCAGCCTTCCCTTCCAGGGTGAAGGCTTTGGATTCTCTCCCCTCAGAGGAGACTAACCCCATAGCATCAGCCCAGACATATGCAGATCTGAATTCTTTATAACTCTTTCAAAGAATTGCAGGAGGGTGTGACAACTTCCTGCAGAGGTGGCTTTCTTTTGGCTTGCAGGGTGGCAAGGGAGCCTGAGGGAAGGGAATAAGCATGGACCCTGAATTCCAGTCCTCCTTTGCATCCTCTGACAGTGAGATCTCAGGAAAGTCTTGCTCTGCCACACATTGCTGTGTGACCCTGGGTAAGCCACTAAGCCTCTCTGAGCCTCAGTTTCCTCATACATAAATTAGGTCCCAGAGCATCCTCCCTGTCCCCTGTACAGAACTCACATGGGAGAAAATGTATTTAGGTGCTTTGCCAGGTGAGCAGCACTGTGCCCTCCTGAGGAATTGTTGGTGAGAACACAGTGACTATATAAAGTAAAGGGTACCTGCCGCCCCTCCTCCTGGCATCCCCTACCCTTGAGAGGTTCTTTAAGCCCCAGGCCCCACAAGACCTTGGAAGAGAGTGTGGAGAGACTAGGGGATAGTTAACTTGAGGGGGCAGCTTTCTGGGACAGTATCCCATGATGAAGCCGTGGAGACTCATGCGTGCAGCCAGCCTCACTCCTGGAAAAGGGGTATTTGCCCCAAGCCCTGATACCCTCCTGAAGTGACCAGAGCTTTCCTGTCCCCTTTGTGGAGCAATTCCCACATGTGGAAGGCTTAAAGGCTGGTCTGTTGGCTGAGATGAGGACTGAGGTGCCATTAGTGATCTTCAGTCTAACCTTGGTCATCCCCCCAGACTCAGGGGCAGCTGGGTGCACCCTGCCACGGCCTGGTCCTAGCTCCTCCTGCCAGCCAGTACGCTTCATCTCCTTGAATTACCCTCTCAGATTAGCCACAGAGAATGCTACCCTAGCCTGGCACTGTGTTCCCTCCCTCCAGCGTTGGGTTTTTATTTGACCCAAAGGCAGGCTTGGTGCCTTCCTCCCTGGCCTCTGGCCTGGATCTGAGCTTGCACCCCCTGTCTGGGGCAGGGCTCTCAGGCCTGGGGAAGGGGCAGCATTTCTTACTGAACCTTGGCTGGGAGCCTGGAGGACCTCACTGTGATCCTATCTGTTGTGCACATAACTTGTGGTACCCAATGTAGGACAAGCTCAAGGTCTGAAAAAAAGACCCACCCCACCCCCTCACCGCATAAGTATGCCCAGTTTGCAGGTAGGGCGTAGGCCTCAGAGGATGCAGAAATTTCAACACAGAGAGATCTAGAAAGACAAAACACGAATGCGGTGGTGGAAACAAATGGGTCAGAGTGATGGATCCAATAGGGTCTGGGTTGCCTGGGGAGCAGGGCTAGAAGAGCGGGCACAGTCTGATATCTGGATGGGAAGGCCTGGGGAGGGGGCACGGGGGTGCACTGGAGCCCTTCCCTACAGAGCAGCTGACGTGAGATGGGGTGACCAGGGAGGGCATGGCCTCTCAGAGGGCTGGCTGCTGGGCCTCCCAGGCACCCTTCCCTGACCCCAGGACTTCATTTTTATGAACTGGTTTCTCCTCTTCTCAAAGGAATATTTGTTTTGTTGGTGCTTGTTTTCTTTTGCCTTATAACAGTTTTATCAAGAATTAATTTGCATGCCACAAAATTAACCTTTTTAAAATGTGCAATTCAGTAGCTTTTAGTATATTTACAGAGTTGTTCAACCATCACCATTATCAGGTTCAAGAACATTTTCATCACCCTAAAAAGAAACTCCATTAGCAGTCACTCCCCATCTCTCTTCTCCTTGGCAACTACAATTTACTTTCTGTTTCTACGGATTGGCCTATTCTGGATATTTCATATAAATGGAATCATACAGGATGTGGTCTTTCTTAGCATAATGTTTTCAGGATTCATCCATATCGTAGTGTATCACAATACTTCATTTCTTTTCATTGCTGAATAATATTCCATGATGTGTATATATACCATATTTTATTTATTCATTCATCAGCTGATGGGCATTTGGATGGTTTCTACTTTTTAGCTATTATGAATCATGTTGCTAGGAACATTCGTATTCAAGTTTTTGTGTGGACATATGTTTTCATTTTTCTTGGGTATATATTTAGGAGTGGAATTGCTGAGTCATACGGTAACTCTATGTTTAGGGATATTTGTTTTTAACTTTGAATAAACAGTGTAAGAGTGTTTAGGAGAGAAACCACCCTTGGTTGTCTGAGCTTCGGGAAAGAAGATTGCCTGAAGTCTGGTTCCCCTGGGTTCCTAAGATTCAGTAGAACTTTTCCCCTGCTGGCTTCAGTTTTCTTATCAGTGAAATGGGATTCTTAGGGATCCCTGCTCACCTCAAGGGCTTTTGTTAGTAATTAGTCCTTACATAGCATGTCAAGGCTTGCAAAACACTCTGCTCACCTTAGTTGCTTTGGTTCTCATGCCCTGAGAATTGGGTATTATTACTCCAGTTTTGCTGATGGGGATGCTGAAGCTCAGAGAGGCCAAAGGGCTTGACTGAGTTTACATTGTGGGTCAATGGCAGAACTTGAACTTGAACCCAGACTCATCAGAGTCCAGGTCCCTGGTCTGACCTCCTGCCTCACCTGTGTCTCTGGGCAAAGCAGGGCATTATCAAAGGAGAGGTCTATCTGAGCAGCCGCTGTGTCCTATTCCCCACCCTGGGTGCTGGAAAGTCAGGGCCCAGACCTGGCAAGACATGGGCTCTGCAGCAGAACGGTGCTCTAGGAATCAGGACTTTATAAAAATCTGCTTTTTAGCTGTGTGACTTTGGATCAGTTGCTCCACCTCTCTGAGCCTCAATTTCCCCATCCACAAAATTGAAACAGTAATTACTCCTCATAGCACTGGAAGGAGAATGTGGCAAGATGTTGTGTAGGAAATGCCAAGCACGATGCCAGTCACACAGAAGGTGTTAGATTATAGCACACTTGAGGAGGGCTTGAAGAGGGAGCCGAGTGCTATGGGATCATTGAGAAGTGGCTGGATTCTGCATTGGTCAGAGACAGTGTTAAGGAGGAGACATTCCTTGGGCTGGCCAGGAAGGTGAGAGAAAGTGGGCAGTCCCAGTGTTCTCCAGCCTGGGGCTGCCGGAAACCAGGAGGAATTTCCAGGGGTCTCACAATAACCTGTCTCCAGGACAGTTTGTAGAAAGGCCCTGCCGGTACCCCCAGTCCTTACCCCCAGCCCAGCCCATCGATGCCTGAGAGGAGGGCTTGCGTGACTGCCTTAGTTAGCCGAATGGTAATAAAACACTTTAAATTTATTGTGACATTTGGATTTAATTAAAAAGTACACACTTAGGGAAGTAGAACATAATGGGGAGAGAGGCAGGGTGGCTTTTCCCCTCCTTTCTTCCCCAAACTAATTAGCGTTGTATTTTAAATTGTTTATGTGCCGCTAATCATCGTAATAAATCATTTATACTGAAAAAGACACAGTCGGCTGTGCCCGCCGCGCGGGTTCCGCTCGCTGGGCTCTATCGTGAACAAATTGATCTGGAAGTGAATTTATTAACCACTGGGGAAGAAATCATTAGTGCTTTCTCTAAACATTCCCCAGGTACGCTTTATTGCCGCAGTTTATGCTGTAACTAAAAGGAGCATTACCCAGGCCCATGTTGTAATTTCCTTGCAGAGCCGGCAGCCCACTCCCAAGCCGGGTGGTGGGAGGGGTTGAGGTGTCCCTGTCTCCTCGCCCAGAAGTGCTCTGGTGACCCCAGCCTTTCCCCAGGCTCTTCTTTCCAGAAGGGGCCGCCTTGAGGTCTCTGCGGGCCCAAGACTTTGGCTCCCCTCCTGGTGCCTCTTAGCAGAGGAATGGTTCCCAGAAGCTTGTGTTTTTGTCTCGGGAGTGTGGCTTACAGCTGGGGCTTAGCCTCAGGTTTAGGGAACTGGCAGGCAGTGGCTATGAGTCATTGAGGTCAGACAGGCTTGTCATGGACCAGCTTCCCCACCCAGAGATGGGAAGGCATCAGCGGTGCCCTGATCGTACCATCAGAAGAACGAATGTGGCAGAGCAGGGACCCAGGCAGGAGCAGGGGGCCCGTAGCCAGGTCTATCAGGGGCATCCTCTCCCCAGAGCATCCCAAGGCCCTCCTTCAGGCCCTGCAGCCTCCTCCTGCATTTGACTGGAGCAGTCTGTTCTGCTCAGCTCTCTGCTGAGGCCCACTGCCCAGAGTGTCCCCGTCCACCTCCAAGTGCCGGGCCAGGATGGTACTCAGGATGCCACATGCAGTCTGACATGTGACAGACAGCATGATTGTCAGCTCCCTGGCTTCAGGTGCCAGGCCTTGAAGAATGCAGCCTGTGGCCACACCAGCCTTCCCAGCAGCCAGGCGCCCTGCTGCCTCACACGCAGGGTGACACTTTCTCTCCCTTTGCACTGAGGGTGGGATGGGGGCTTCAGACCACCCTCACTTCAGGGGGCCTGCACTCCAAGACACTCGCAGCAGGCTTTCTCCCATCAGGTTTCTAGAAGAGAAATTTGCTTTGGAACCAAGAGCTTCTCCCTGGGAGCCCTTGGCTGGTCTAGGATACAAATCCCTGCCTGTCTGGCTCTAAAGCTTGTGTTCATAATGGCTTCATCCCCTGAGGCCCCACGAGCCTCCACAGCCAGGTTGAGGTGAATGGGGATCTGGCTCACACAGGCCTTGCCTTCAGCCGTTCTCATCCAGGTCTGCAAAGGAGGAGGGGGCAGCCTCCCAGACCTCAGTGGGAACCCCAGGAAAGCACCTCTGGCAGGCAACTCACAGGCAGTGCTAGGTCTGCAAGAGCTGAAGGGTCTCCTCTCCCTGCAGCTCCCTTGCCCTCCCTTCCCTTACCCTGCCCAGTGGCTAGCAGGTGGGCCCTGGCTGCTTCAAGAAGCAGGCAGGACCCAGCAGCTGGCTAGGCCAAGCCTGCCTGGAGGGTCCCCTCCTTGTGTCTGGAGAACACATTTAAAAGTTTGAATTCAAAATTGATTTTGAAGGGCCCTAATCTCCGATCCCCTGGCGCTCACGGTGTGTCTGCAGCTCCTGCCAGACTCTCGTTTTCTGGTTCAGCGCGTTGGTGCTCGCGTCCCTGATGCTGTGAAATTGAGACTCGTCTGAGAATCCGTGCCCTCCTCCTCCTCTGGAGATTGCAGGCCCCTTGGGAGCCCTGTTTCATTAGATGGGTGACGCGAGCTTTGCGGATACCCAGGGAGCAGCTGAGTTGCTGTCTGGGGAAAGCAGCTTCCAGACGCTTCCCCGCTGGTCCCCACAGCTGTGCAGCTCCAAGAAGCATCCTGCCAAAGGACCTAGGGGCTGGCTCCAGCAGCCCAGGATGGGATGGGGCTTGGGGGAGGCTACAGATAGAGAAAGGCTTGGACCTGGGGTTCTTCTGTAGCAAACTTCAGGGGCTTTTTCCTCCCACTGGCCCCCAGAGGCTCAGACTAGGCCCAGAGGGAGGAATGGTTGCATCTTTAAGTCAAGAGGACCCTCAGGTGGAGAGTTGGAGGCGGAGCTAGGTCTGTGTCAGGGAGGAGGGGTGCCCAGGCCACAGATGCAAAGGGAAAGACTGAGCTGCTGAGGGTACACAGATGCCTGCGCTCAACCCCCCAGCCCCTGAGAGTTAGGATGGATATTTACGCACAAGGGGAGGCACAGAGAGTTTCATTCCTCATGGGTCTGCAGGGGCCGAAGGACAGGATTGCTGTCCCTTCATCTAAGGGGTAGATAGTATATTTGCACAAGAGCAGTCATTTCTCAGCTGGAGCCCTGGGATGGTCCTCTCCACATTCCAGATTGTGGCAGGCGGAACCTAGGGAGCATCACACAGTTGGACCTGCATTTATTTCTTAGAGCTGCATGGCTACAGGTGTGTGGTACAGGGCAGCCAAGCCTGATTATGGCTCCATCTCTGGGGAGCCTACCTATCTGCATCAGCCCACTCTGGCCAGCAGACTCTTGGCAATAATATCTGCATAGATTCTGCTCAGTCTCTTCATTCATTAACTGAACTGATGGTTCAGAAGTGACCACTATGAGGCCTAAAAGTGACCACTGTGGGGTTCACGGTGGTGAACAAGAGAGACAGGCCCCCAAAATAGGCCTTCATGGGGCTTACATTCTTATGAGAGAGACCACTCATTTTTCTTAGGTAAAATCACAAAAAAGTAAAATAATTATAAACTGTGGTAAAAACTCAGAAGAAAATGACTGGGGAGTCATTTAAATAAGGAGGTCAAGGCTGGCCTGTCTGAGGAGATGACATTTAAGCTGAAGCCCAAAGATAAGAAGGAACCAGGCACACAAAGAGACAGGGAAGAGTATTCTACAGAGGGGGAAACAGCATGTACAAAGGCCCTGAGGCAGGAGGGAGATCTGGAGTGAGGTGGAAGCACCTGGTGGGGTGAGGAGGGGGGTTTTGGGGGAGGGACCAGATCACATGAGGATAGTACAGGCTTGATGAAGAATGTGGATGTTATTCCCAGCCCACTGGAAGTTCAGGAAGGGTGTCAAGCTGAGCAGTGGCCTGATCTACTTTGTTTTGGAAGATTTCTTCACCTGCTATGTGAAGTTGGATTGTGGATCCTAGACACAAGAAGCCAGTGGGGGGCTTTGCTGATAGTGCAGTGAAAGATGGTGGTGGCTCTGGAAATGGAAAGAAGCAGGTGGGATGGGGATCAAGCACGGGTGAGGGGATGTGGATGATGGAAGATCTGAGGATGACTCTGAGTTTCTGGCCTGAGCACCCGGGTGGATGATGGTGTTAGGACTGTGACGGGAAGTCTGGGTAAATATACCAGTTTTGGGGAGGAGATCTAGAATCCTATTTTGGATCTGCTGCCTTCTAGTTATGTCTAGGGCTTTACAGAGACAACCTAAGAATGAGAAGAGAGGGCCTGCACCTGTGCTGGATGTAACTGCGTGGTTAACTTCGGCATCATTCCCCTGATAAAATCCAAAGAGCACATGCAGTTCTGATGTTTCAAAGTGCCCTTCAGATACCGTTTGCACCTGCTCCCATGTCTCTTGGTACATCAGCCAAGCCCCCTTCAGGTTCTCAACTGGGTCCCCTAAGGCCATTGCCCGACTGTGGGCTGTGCTGGGCTCGGCTTCCATCAGCAGCGAAAACCCAAAAAGTGTGTGTGGAAACCCCTCAGCCCTTCCACCTCCCCACACAGGAAGGTCCCTGCAAGCTGGGGCTTCAGGACACGTGGTTCCTCTGGAGGTTTGCCTCCACTAGAACCCGCTGCGGAAATGCCTACTGCTTCAGACTCCTGCCCAGGAAGTGGTTCCTCTGGAGGTTACAGCCCTGCAAGGGGTGCTTCCGAGCAGCCTTCTTTTGGCGGGGTCCCAGCAGAAGTTCACTTGCCCACTGGCTTAGGAGGAAGATGGCACAACGCAGCCTCTGGAGAGAGCGGGAACAGGGTGGGGCGCTTCCTGGCCCGCAGCTCGGGTCCAGGGCCCTGCTTGGCTACTCACAGGACACTCTTGGGCAGGTTGTGTGATTTCTCTGATCTCAGGGGCATGATGAGGGTGAGCATGAGTGGGTTTAAAGCGTTTGGCACACAGCAGGCATTCAGCATGGGATGTTATCCTGTGGTCAGACGCAGCTGCGGTGGCTGCCGACGTTTGGGGTCACAACTGGACAGTGCTTTCCTTGAGCCTCTACCATGGTAGACTGGGGGACCAGGAGGAACTTGGCTCTTCAGAGAAGGCACGCCTTGCTAGACCCCCTTTGAATTTCCTGCCCTCAGCCGAGCCCCTCTCCGGGCCCCCTTTCCTGACCCCTTCATGCACACAAAGCCCTGGGGTATTGATGGGCCCCTCACATTTGTGGCTCTAGGTCTGGAGCCCCCAACTCTCTCCTTACAGCACAGCCCTTCCCGTTGAGACTACTCTGTCCCTCTCAAGGCTGCAAAGCAAGCATCTCAGCTCTGCCTCCACATGGCCTTCCTGCTCCTTTCCCAGCCCCTTTGTCCTTAGATTTTTGGTTCATGCCCCCTTTCTGGCCCTGCCAGAAGCCCTTTCAAGATCCCACTGCAGCTGCAGCTTCTGAAGGACCAACAGGTGAGACCCAATGGCTTGTGACCCAGCAAAGCAGGGACCAGTGCCCTGTCTGGGCCATCATTCCTCCTGGTCTTAGCCCAGACCCTTCTCTAAGCATGTCCCCCAGGCTCCCACTCTAGCATCATCTGTGTCTAGGCTGCACAGGAGAACCCAGATGCTGCCTCCACAAACCTTCTTTACCTGGGCTGTTCAGGGAGGCCACAGGGTGTGTGCTGGGTGAGAACCTGAACTCTGGAGCCTGGCCTATCAGGGCTCCAGTCCCCACCCTGCCGCCTTCCGGCTGTGTAATCTCGGGTAAGGGCCTGAAACTCTCTGGGCCTCTGTTTTCTCCTCTGTTGAATGGGGAATCATTTAGTGCATCAGGGTTAATATGAGGATTCACTGAGACAACAGATGTAGCGAGCGCTGGGTGAACAGTGGGTTTTGAGAAGAGGAATATGACGTCCAGACTGAGGAGTCTTTGTCTTAGTCTTTTCATTGTTGTTGAGGTATAATGTATACACAAGTCTCAAATGTTCAGTGCAGCGTGGTTTCCCACATGTATGCACCCATTTAAACACGACCCAGATCCACCCAAGATAGAAGACATTTCCAGGACCTCAGCAGGCCTCCTCACACCTCCTGCCAGGTGATAACGCACCCCGTTATTCTGACCTCCATCACCTTGGATCTGGTTTGCCTGTTTGGGAATGACGTATAAGTAGAATGATGTGGTGTGTACCTTTCAGTGTCTGGCTTCTTTCACTCCACGTTACACTGTCTGATTCATCCATGCTGTTGTGTGCCTCCGTGAATCTTTCATTTTCATTGCTGTGGCCTCTTCCATTGGATGACCATAGCGTGGTTTATTATCCCGTTCGCTGTTGGTGGACACCTGTGTTGTTTCCATTTGGGGCTGTCATGAAGAACACTGCTGTGAACATCCTCACACACCTCTTTTAAAGGCCATAAGCCCTCATTTCTGTTGGGCGCACACTTAGGCAGAAAATTGTTGGGTCATCAGACGTAGGTAAGTTTTCTTGGCTGACTTTTTTAAGCTACTGTGTCAAGCACTGTTAGGAGTATCTCGTGTCTGTTATCTAATTTCATCCTCCAAATAATCCTTTAAAGCGGGCTGTCGTCCTTTAGCAGGTGAGCGTATTGAGGCAGAGCAGGGAAGGGATGGAATCAGAATTACAGCTGACGCCATCTGTCTGCAGGGACCACCCTGCCTGCCTCTTCTCCCGGACCCCCGGGAGGGGCACTGCCTGGGTCAAAGGGGCCAGTCCCCTGACTGTGCTGACTGCCACCCTGTCAGCCGAGCCCCCTTCCCCACCCAGCCTCCCTGACCTGCCCCAGCGGGGACTGGGAGGCCCCGGGAGCCCCACTTTCCTCTCTCATCCAGCCCAATGAGCAGGTGCCCGCGAAGGGTGCACGGAGGGGCGGTAACGAGCGTTCTCTAGGTGGCTGTAGCTGCGCAGCTCAACAGTTGTTCTCGTTGGCTTTTGATTCCAAATGAGTAGGAAATGCTATTAGTTCAGGCCTTGCCTGGCGCATGGCAAGGCCCTGGGATAGAAGTGCAGTGAGACGAGAAATTGTGGAGATAAAACCGGTGTGAAATGGAGGCCTTCTCACAAGGCTGGATGTGGCCGCGCGAAATGAAGTGACTTTGGAGAAAACGAGATTTAAAGAGATTCAGCAGAATTAGATTACAATTTCAAATTTCCTTATTAAACAGGATGGAGGCTGAGGAGGGGCCACTGGCTTGCTCTGTTTGGGATCCTCTTCTGCAGTTCCAGGCCCGGCCAGGGGTCCGGCCAGGGATCCAGCCAGGTCCAGGCACCTTGCAGATGGCAGGGGCCCAAACCCCACCCCCAGCAGCTGACGTGGGTGTGACTTTTGTGGGACTGATCATTTCTAGATCATTGCTGCTGCTCTGCATGGATCCATGTAGGCGAAACCTTGGGGCTCGTGCTCTTCCATTTCCTGTGGGAAAGTGGTTACTGAGAACAAAGCACCAGGCCTCTCACTTGTGGGCTAGGTTCAAATCAGAGTTTTTGAGCTACAGTCCACTTTTTGGAAATGCAGTTTTTTAAAAGGCAGTAAATGTGCCTGTGATTATTCGTGCATATGTGTGTATATTTATGTCACACCCATGCACGCACGTGCTTGGGTGCGAGGGTATGTCTTCACGCACTTTACTGAGCACCTGTTATATGCTGGCCTGTGCGGCAGCCTGGAATAAGACCGTTGTGGGGAGAACAAGCACACACAGTCCCACACCTGGACCTAGTGTGCGATTACACGTACGTGTGAAAGTATATGTGCTCTTACGTAGGTTTGCATGCGTCACCTGCATCTGCATACCTCCTGTGTCTCCTAATCGGTGTGATGTCTCCCACCCAGGTCTGCTAGCACCTCAGGGTGAGCAGCACCCAGCCTGGCAGCAGAGCAGATGAGCCCAATGGTTAGGCCCTGAAGACAGACTGCAGGGGTTCAAACCCCAGCTCTGTCTCGTTCCAACTCGTGACCCATGACAAGTCACAGCCTTTCTGGTCCTCACTTTTCCCATTGTTAACATGGGAATAATCATGGTACCTGTCTCATAAGGCAGTTGTGAGCCAAGCCCTTAGAAGCTGAGCACTGCTAAGTGTTCTTCAGTGACATCTCTCTGCAGATTGCCCTTAGACCCTGAGAGAGCCCTGCCCAGGCTCCCTGCCTGCCCCCAGTGTAAGAGAGGGAAGCCCCAGAACTGTGCTGGGCAGCTGTGTTGTGCTGTGTGGGCACAAGCATGGAACCAAGACTAAGGCACATGGAGAGATGAGAAATCCCATGGCCACACCCGTCTGTGCCCCCATGGCTTCCCAGGGCACACAGGGACCTGCTGTGAGCTGCCCCGACCTAAGCTGTCCCAGCAACCCCTTCTCCTCTGACTGGTCTTTGCAGCACCCTGTTGGACAGACGGGGCTGATCTCCTGCACACATTTGCAGTGACCATTAGGCTGTCCTTTGGGTAAGGCTGGACTCCAGCCAGTTCCTGTGTGACTTTAACCACGGTGGCATATTCAAATCAGTTTATTTTCCTTAAAATGTGTCCATCACTGTCATAGGGACTTGAGATGGAGCTGTGACCAAGGTCATCTTTCCCCATGTGCTGATTGGGTGACACTAATCAGGGCTAACTATTGACTGCCAGGTCTGGCTAGTTCTAAATACTTCACTTGTATTAACTCCTGGATTCCTCATGGAAACTCTGTGAGATGAGTGCTGGTTTCATATTCATTTTACAACAAAGAAGACTGAGACCGAGAGTTAAGTTCATACAGTCAAAGGTGAAAGGTGTCACACACAAACCCAAATTGAAGGAAACTCCATAATAACTGGCCTGCACTCTTCAAAAATGCCAGTGCCTTAGGGGGAGGGTATAGCTCAGTGGTAGAGCACATGCTTAGCATGCACGAGGTCCTGGGTTCAATCCCCAGTACCTCCATTAAAAAATAAAAATAAATAAATAAATCTAATTACCTCCCCCCGACAAAAAATCTTAAAATAAACCAAATAAATAAATAAGTAAATAAATAAATAAATATGCATATGCCAGTGTCTTGAAACACAAAGAAAAGCTTAGGAATCCCTCCAGATTTAAGTAGACTAAACCTGACAACTGAATGAAATGCATGATCCGGACTTTTGTTTTGCCATAAATGCTATTATTGGGGAAAACTGATGAAATCTGAGTGAGGTCTGTAGATTAGATAATGGTATTGGATCAGTGATCATTTCCTGGTTTTGATCATCATACTGCTATTATGTGAGAGAATGTCCTTGCTCTTCGGAAATATACACCAAGGTATTCAGGGGTACAGGGGCTTCATGTCTGAAACCAACTCTCAAAGGAGTTAGGGAAAAAATTATAGGAAGGGAGTCGGGGAAGTGGATAAACAGGGAAGGATAAAACAAATATGGTAAAACATTCATATTTAGAGAATCAGGGTAAAGGGTACACAAGCATTCCTTCTTTTCTTGCAACTTTCCTGAAAGTGTGAAATGTTGTCAAGATAAAAAGTTAAAAGAACAAGAAAACAAGTGTCAGAACAGGGAAGACGTCCCGGAGAGCGTATTAACAATGCTACCAGCTCCTGTCTGCTGGTCCCATCTGGCTGCCAGACCCTGTGCCGGGCCCTCCTGTGCAGAACCTGATTCTCTCCTCAGCATAGTCTGGTGGAAGGAGATGAGAGTGGCCCCCATTTCACAGATGCACGTCAGAAAGGTGAAGGGCTTTGCGCCAGGTCCTCCGGCTACTTGGGTCTGTTCCCAGACTAGAAAGTAGGCTCTCTGAGTTCAAGGTCTGTGCTCTTAGCCTCAGCCCTACTGTTACCCTGACCTCTGGGGGAAGAGTGCAGTGGGCAGGGTAAGGCATTCCTTCCTGGAGCAGTGGTGGAAGGAAGGCCCTGGGACGAAAGCAAACCAGATCCACTTGCAGGATGGAAAGGGATATTATTCCTGGATTCTGCAGGGAGCAGAGCCAGCAGTGCCAGGCAGGGCATACTGACATGTGGGAGGGGGCCTCAAATGCCAGGTGGAGTGGCCAGTGGTGGCCACAGTGGCTTCCAGCAGGGGAGCCGCAGGGCGTAACCTGGGGTTACCCAGGCCTGGATGGGGTGGGCATTCTGGGGAGGAGGACTGGCCTCAGAGGAGCTCACTGGAGGGCGGATGGGATGCTCCACAGCCAGCTCAGTGTTCTGTCCAAAGTGGAGACATCAGTGGGACTGGGAGCCAGTGGTCTTGGCAGTTTGGAGAAGTCCAAGTGCCGGGCCTGAGGGGTAGGCTGGCCTGGGATAGGTGGGCAGAAGTTGCTAAGGTCTTGGGTCTGGCCCCGCAGACCACTCTGGTGGGGGTGCAGAAAATGCTGAATGACCTCTGGCAGTCCCTCCTGATCACCCGGACTGTCTGGCTTTTCCCCAGATTAAAGAGCTGAGGGTAAGTGTCTGGCAGCCAGATGAGTCAGACTGGGAGGCTGCCTCCTTCCACCATCAGCCTGCCCAGGGTGGAGGCGGGGTAGGGGTTTGGCCCATCTCCCCTCAGATGTCATCCCCCTCATACCCCCAGATTTGGGGGAACACATGGGCTACGTGAATTGGTTTATTTTGCTGGGTCCTGTGTGTGTGCCTGAGCATGAGCCCACACACGCATGCAGGGGCAAACGTTGCCCATTGTAAAATATCAGTGTTTTCATGGGTGAGTAGTAATTACTGGGTAATGCTTTAAAACCTTTCCTGAAGGAGCGCAAAGCTGGTTTTTTCTAAAGTCAGGAGTACATTAACAGGATTACCATGTAGATTTGATTTTTAGATAACACTAAAATGGATCCCAAATGGACTTCAGCAAAGGGATGCTATCTCCTTAATGGAAAGTGCATGGCCCGAGGCTCAGCTCCCAGAGTTGGGCAGGGGAGGGAGGGAGGGAAGGGGTGTCTGCAGGGCCGACTGGCAGGCTGGGTGGAGGCTGGGGAGGCAGAACTAGGAGGGAGGATCTGGACCCTCTGGGGAGCATCCCACTCTATTTGGGGAGAAAGAGATTATAGATGCCCCCCCATAAGGCCCCTTCACCTTTCCAGGAGTGTTTTCAAGTCTCCTGTACTAGCCCAGTGAGAGCATACAATGTGGGTGTTTCGTAAAGAAGGAAGGGGTGAGTTTGACTTCTCCCAGGACCTCAGCCTTTCCAGACAGAAAGCTTAAGATACCCAGATGCCCTGGGACCTCCTCAGCCAGGCTGGCCCTGGTGTTCAATGTCTCAGTGGATGTCAAGACACTGGCAGAAGCCACATGGCTTCTTAAGAGTTCTCCATGGGCCAGGAGCATAGTCCAGCACCCTAGAGCAGGGTGTGCAGGCTTTACAGAGCACCTGCTGTGTGCCAGGCCCAGCCTGGGGGACCTGCAGGAGCATGTGTCTTTGTTCCTGTGGCCTCCCTGGGTCCTCTAGGTGGCCAGTCCCACCAGTGATGGAATTGCCAGCTACCATGTGGTCCATAGCCCTGCAGGCTCAGCCTACCCAGGAGCCCAGCCAGATGGAAGATAGAGCAGCAGGACAGATACTCCTAGTGCTCCTTCATTTGGGGGAATAAGGTAGTGGGCCAGCTGTATCCCCTGAGTAAGGATGTTCCCAGCCACTCATGCCCCTGCCAGCAATAGCACAAGTATAGAGCCCTGGGAGGGCTCGGGACTGCCGGGAAGGGAGCCAGGCATGCTGCCAGCCCAGAAGAGCAAGGGGAAAATCAGCCTTGAGGGCACTAGATAGAGGCTTGGCCTGAGGTTTTCCAAACGAATTCATATGCATAGCAATGCTGGCTGGGCACTCCCTCCATGGCCCCAGGACAGTAGTTTTACCCTGGGAGCCCTCAGACCTCCCCTTGTCAGCTCTTTGAACCCCTCCCCCACTTGCTGTCTGTGGCCAGGCCTTGGAAGGAGCCCCTCAGGGCCCCCTTGGCTTTCAGGGATGCCTGCCCCCCAGCTGGCCTCAATGGACAACTCAGAGCTCTGTGACAGGGCAGGCCCTGGTCAGAGAAGACACAGGCAGGCCTGGGGACAGAGTCATCCTGAGCCCCATCACTCTCTCAGATCAATTAACCTTTATAGCTGCATTAAGGAAATTAGGCAGTGAACTTCCAAGCTAACAGATGGGCCCTGCGGGGACTGGAGGCAGGAGGAAGGAGCAAGCTCATGGCAGCCCGCTCTGCCTCCTCCCGGCCCTCACCTGTCCTGCTGCTCCTGAGTCCCAGAGAGCCACCCCATCTCCAGGAGAAGTCTGAGGAGTCTGTGAGGCTGAGAAAAAGCATAGGAGAAAGGAAGGACCCTAGGGGCTGGCTTGATCAGTGGCTTACACCAGCCCCTTGGACCGCCTGGGCCTCAGCTTTGCCATCCATAGAATGAGAAACATTTGCCTGTAAGAACTCTGAGGGCCCCTCTGACCTGACATCTGTGGATTCAGAGACAGAGGTCCTTTGGAAGCCGGTTCTCCCCTCAAGCCTGAGGAAGGGTCACAACCTGGAAGACGGAATGGAAAGGAAGCAGCTCAGACCCTGGGCTAGGAGAGTGGGGTGGGGGGAGAAGGAGAGGAGGGGTGCCAGGGGCTGGGAGCTGAACCCAGAGCCTTGGAGACTACAGGGTTCCTTTGGAGACAATGGGCCCAAGAGGAGGGCAGGCTTCAGGAGCTTGCTGGAACACCAAGGAGGCACTAAGGAACAGGCTGTTCCCTCCAGAGGTGCCCTCTGCCTCCACCTGGGCCTTGGTCAGGGAAAGACCATGCCAACCCCCACCACCTTTATGAGGAGCTCTTAGACAAGTCTCACAGGCAACCCTGCTGTCCAGCCAGGCTCTGAGACCCTGCACTTCCCTCCAAGCCTGATCTCCACTACACGCAAGCCTCAGGGCTTCCGTGGATGTCCAGGCTCCTACACGACATCTGTCCCCACCTCCTTCTCAACTGCCCCTCCCTGTGGCCTCAGGACTGGGGGCCAGGAGCCTGTGCCTCTGGGCACACATGCCCACGCCTGCACGCTGTGCCTGTGTGCATGGGGTGCCCGTGAGTGTGCACACTGGCCTTCTGGGAGGTCTGCCCCTCCCCCTGCTGAAGGCCATGCCAAGAGTCCTGCCCTTTATGCTTGCCACTTTCTAGTATGTTGGGAAGCTCACATGGCTTTAGGAGAGGGCCAGCATCTTAGAGATTCTTATCCTGCTAGGAGGAGTACAGATGCAGAGGCACAGAACTTCCCCTCCCTCAAGCAGGCCAGGTAGGAAGTTTGAATCTAGCTAGAAACACTCCTAAAGAGAGCCCCAACTAGGCGAGGCCCAGCTACCTCCCCGCACACACCTGCCAGGAGCTGCTGAGCTCCTGGTCTACCAGGGAGTATCACACCGGCATGTCGCTTTCTTCTTGACGCCTCCGCAGTTCTACGTGAATAGACCACGAGGCTGTAGCCTGGCGTACTGGGTTAAAATGGTCAAGCACACAGCAATGTGAAGATGTCTTGAGGTGGAAAAAGATTCTGGAGTTCTAGGGGACCCCAAGCCCATGGCGAGAGACCACTCTTAGGGCTGCCGAAAGAGCCAGTGGGATGGTAGCTGCATGAGAAGGCCTCAGGCCTGCTGTGGCTAGGGGGCAGAGCCTTGGGGCTCGTTGTGTGCCCTGCAGCAGAGCAGGCGTGGGGCTCCCGCAGCTTCTGGAGGGACCATCACAGGACAGAGGAGGAGGCCATGCGGGCAGCCCACAAGACAGGACCCAGGGCCAGGGGAGGTGGTTGCTGGGGAGACAGTGAGGGCCTCCTGGGAATCCCAGCCCTGGAGGGTGCAGCAAAGAAAAGCAGAGGGATGTGCCCCGAGACCAGGAGTCGTGGGGCCCGCGTGTCCATCTGTCTGTCCTCTGTCCATCTGCAGGCGTGCCGATGCTCTCCGTCCAGCCCAAAGGGAAGCAGAAGGGCTGTGCGGGCTGCAACCGCAAGATCAAGGACCGCTACCTGCTGAAGGCCCTGGACAAGTACTGGCACGAGGACTGCCTCAAGTGTGCCTGCTGCGACTGCCGCCTGGGCGAGGTGGGCTCCACCCTCTACACCAAGGCCAACCTCATCCTATGCCGGCGCGACTACCTGAGGTGGGCTGCCCCCCTGCCCCATCTGCACCCCCAGCCCTTCTGCTCAGAAAGCCCCTCCTTCAAGGTCAGCCCGCCTCTGCCTGCTGTAGCCCCAGGACCCCGTCTGCATTCATCCCTGCCCCTGCCCTGCCCCTCAGACTCAGTGCTCAGCCTGGGTCCTGGGCAGGCCTTTGTAGCCATTGGGCACCTGAGAGAAGCTTCCCAAAGGCACTAGCCAGGCTCTGGCCCTGTCTTTGCCCAGGGTGGGCACTTCTGACCCACCCTGTCCCTGGAATCTGGGAAGGGATGCCTTGGAGGGGCTTCTAGGAGCAGGTGGGGAAGCATTGACTTCCCTGGGCCTCTCAGGCCTGATGAAGTCTCCTTCTCAGTCTCCCCGATGCCCAGCTCCCCTACTTCCAGCTGGGCCCTGGGATTAGACAACCCCCCAATGCCTGGGAGATAACCAGACCCTAGAAAAAGAACTGCTGATGTTGGAGCTTAAGGACATGGGTTTGAATGAGTTCAGAGCCTCTTGGCTCCTAATGTCCCCCAGCCTCAGTTTATCCTTCTGTGAATGGTGAAAAGGCTACCACTTCCCTGCAGGGCTCCATCCCACCCTCCCCTGCAACCTGGATCCTACTCCCTGGGGCTGCCTCCCCCAGTTAACCCTCCCTTAGGCCGTCTGTGACATCAGCGAGGTTGGAAGGAGGCCACAAAGCAGGAGGCTTGGCTGAGACCCAGCATCTGCATTTGGCTCCCTTGCCGGCTGCTGGGTGGTGGCTGGGCCTTGCGGCGGGGAAGGCAGGCCCATCGCATTAATTAATAGGTCGGGGCCAGGACTTGGTGGGGCTCCCTCTGCTCAGGACTGGCCATGTTGGGGAAGAGGGAGGGGTGAGCAGCGGAGGCTTCCCTGTTTCCCCAGAGAGCCTGAGATTTACCTGCCTGCACCTTCTCTGTTAACTTCTGCCTTTTGCCAGAGTTGGTTTTTTTTTGGTGGTTCAGTAAACCACGATGTGTGACTCAGTGTCCCTGGCTGGGGCTGGAGGAGAGATGTGGAACCAGGAGGAGGGCTGAAGGCTATTTCTGGGGACTCACCCCTCAACGACCTGGAAGGGACCTCCAAGTCTGGAGGTTAGGATGTCACCTGGGGGCCGAGCCTACTAGATTGAGGGGAGGCGACAGACCCCGTGACAAGACCACAGGACTTCAAGATGGGCTTGTGAGCAGAGCCCAAGCACTCTGGGCCCTTCCAGCTACTAGAGCCTGAAGATATTTTCCTGGGCTCTGGCAGAGGCCAAGGAATGACTGGGGCCAGGTAGGCCAGTGGCCCGGGGTGGAAGTGGGACTTCCTTGAGCAGCTCAGCCCCAGAGAATGGCTGTCCAGAACCTGTTCCCTCTGTGGACACTGCTCATTGGACTGGTGGCAAGAAAGGCCCCTCTTGGCAGGCAGATGCTGTGGTCCAGCCTTTGTCTGCTTTAATCTGAGCCACCAGGCAGCTCAGGCCGATGAATAATGGAGCCAAGCTCATCTGCAGGCGCCTGAGCTTGAGCTGGACAAATCAGGGATTAGAGGGCCTCCCACCCACCTCTCAGCCCCCTTGCCTCACTTGGATCTTGCTCTGCTAGTGTGCAGGAAGGAAGCAAGGAGGAGCCAGGCTGGCTCAGGCCACTGGAACGTCCAGCCAAGGACTGGCCTGTATGGGGAGGGAGGGAGCTCCCTGTCCTTAGAGCTTTGCAACCAGTGGCTAAAAGGAGGGGTGCCTGCCCCAAAGAGGCATCGTGCCAGATGTCCTTCCTTGGAACTTCCTTTTGGCATCAGTACTGTTTTAGAAGCATCTTTGAACAGGATCATCTGGTCCAGCACCCCCATTTTAAAGAGGGATAAACTGAGGTCCAAGAAGAGGAAAAAGGGAGTTAGGCAAGTCACACCGTGAGTTAGTAGCAGAAAAAGACCACCCCATAAAGTCGCTGTCAGGATGAAATGAGTTGATCTTTGGAAAGCCCTTTGAACAGTGCCTGGCACATGCCTGCACACTGTGTAGGCATTTAATAAAGGAGTTGTGACTGAGTTTACAGAAGTTTTCACAACAAGCCTGTGAAGGATGTATTTTAATCCCCATTTTACAGTTGAAATAAATGAGGCTCAGAGAGACTCGGTGACTGGCCTAAGGACACATAGCTCATGATCGGCAGACTACCTCTAAATTCAGGCTTGTATGTCCTTGCTCAGGGCCCAGCCTAGTGTTCTTCTGGTGTGGGCAGGTGGGGCCCTGGGTGGAAGCAACTCCCCTGTCCCCCCCAGCTCCCTGGCAGGCCCCTGAACCCTCTGCACCCTTCCCTCTGCAGGCTCTTCGGCACCACAGGAAACTGTGCCGCCTGTAGCAAGCTGATCCCAGCCTTCGAGATGGTGATGCGGGCCCGGGACAATGTATATCACCTCGACTGCTTTGCCTGCCAGCTCTGCAACCAGAGGTGAGTGCTTGACTATAGCAGACCCAACACACTCAGCAGACCCCAGCTGGCACCTGCTGCCACAAACCGAGGGTTCCATGGAGGCGTGCATGCAAATGTGGGTTCCTTGTGTGTGTGTTGTTTGAGCGTGTATATGCATGTGTGTGTTTTATGTATACCTGACCCCTGGAGCCATATGTGTGCACTCCAATACCTTACATGCATGTTTGGAGAGAGTACAGCTCTGTGCGAATGTAATAGACGGGACCAAACATGAACTGTGTGCACAGTACATGTCATGTCCATGCGTGTATTTTTAAATGCCCATGTACCAAGAGGGTCTTGGTGTGCTGTATGTGCATGATGAGTGAGTATTCCTGTGCATGCATGTTTTAAATGTGCATATACAAGGGTTCTGTGTGCATGTCCTGTGCCCTGTGTTTGTAGTTTCTGGTGAGAAGGGGTTCCCAGACCTGGAGGGTGAAATTCTCCTGGGGAATGGTCACTCACTCCTGTGATTCTAGTTCCAGCCCAGCCTTCTTTCTGGTCTTTTGGCCCCTACTCTGTGCCCCTAGTCCTGTGGGAGGCCCCAGGGAACTAAGGATCCAGAGCCCTTCAGCCCTGGTTGGGGTCCGAGCCCCAGAAGACAGGCCCTTATCTCAGGAGTCCCCAGTTCAGGAAGGAGCTCATACAAGTGTTCCCAGAGGGTGAGGTCCAGAGGGACCTGCAGGGAACACTGCTTTGGCTGGGACTCTGCCCAGACCTGCTGCCAGGAGGGCTTGGTGAAGTTGCAGCGCCACCTGGTGGTTGAAGTGGGATCTTCTGGGACTGTGGCTGTGACCCTGGGGTCCCACTAAAGGCCTCAGACACCCTGAGGACATCTTTGAGAGGGGGAGCTGAATCCTCCAGTACTTGAGGAGGACTGGGAGGGGCAGGGGGGCAAAGCAGGGCCTTCTTTGGATAGGAAGGAAGATGGTGGGACAGAGTCTCCTCCTCCTGGAAGGATGCTCTAGGAAGCCCACAGCACAGGTTCTGTTTAAAGGAAGATTGCCCTTCACTGAGCCACTTCCTTAAGCTGGGGAGGGGAACAGAGGGTTGGAAAAGTGAGCCATTTTATCTCTTTCTCCTTCCCCATCTCCACCCCCCCCCCCCTCATCTTGTCCTGCTTCTTTGTCCTTCTCTCTCTTTCTCCTTCTCTGGGACTGGGATACATTATTCCTACACCTTCCCACCAACTCCGTCCCTGCCCCCACCTCCACGAGAGCCCTGGCTGTGGAAGGCCTTGGCCCAGGCTTGTCTGTCTGTCCTACACCCCAGGCTGCAGGGCCTGGCCGAGGGCTGGGCTGACCCAGAGTGACTGACCATGTTTGCCGTGAGACTTTCGGGGATCCCCTCTGGAAAGTTCAAGGAGCACACTCGCCAGGACCTCACTTCCCATATATCCACCTCCTGGGCTGGGCGAGGTCAGGTCTGGAGCCCCCACCATCCACTGGGACCCCTCCATGGCCTCTTTCTCTGCTTGGATTTTCTAGATTTTGTGTGGGAGACAAATTCTTCCTGAAGAACAATATGATCTTGTGTCAGATGGACTATGAGGAGGGACAGCTCAATGGCACCTTTGAATCCCAGGTTCAGTAACGCCCGGCGCCTGGCCTCCAGGCCCATCTGCCCGCCTGCCCACCCGCCTGGCCAGCCAGCCACTCTCCTGCGGATTAGAACGCCTCCGTCCTCGATGGGAGGGACGGCCCTTCCTCCACCGCTGCCCGTCTGTGTGTGACCCCTCCTGGGGCCAGGCTGGGCCTGTACAGTCTGTCTTCTGTATATAAATGGGAACATTTATTTTATGAGAAATGTAATGCAATTTTATTACTGGCGTGGATTAAACTTATGAATGTTTCCGGGGAGGTTACTCTGCATTGATCGCATGACTGACACAGACTTCAGGCTTCTCCCTTTGGCTTGGGAGTGGCACGGGACCCTCCCTCTTAGTCCCCAGCAGGGAGGGGGCCCATGGAGCAGGGAATGGGTCTCCAGAGTGTGCTGCTGCCAAGCAGGGGAGCTGCAGGTGGGCTTTAGGGGGACGAAGTTGGGGGGAACAAAACAACCCCAAGCTCCTCCCACTCAGAAATAGGAACTGGGCTGTCTTCCCCATCCCCAGCAGAGCATATACCCTGGCTCCTAAGATGAAGAGAGACAAGATGAAAATCTTCCTTCCTTGGGCTCCTGTGTTACTTCCCTCCATTGAGACCCCCCAGACTGCCCAGATAGGGACCCTGGTCTACCTCCATGGTAGGACCCCAAATCCTGAGCTCCCTGCCATGGGAGCACCATCCTTAAAACCCTCTTCACTTTCAGTGGGACAGACAGTGTTTGCTCTCTCCTCCTTGCAGCCTGAGCCCAACCTGGGACCCAGCTTTCTGCTCCTCTGGGTGAAAGAAAATTATCTTGTTTCACTGTAACTCAGTCCACATGGGCTGGAGACTCTCATTCATTCAGTTGGCAAACTTTAATCTACTCTGATTCAGCCCCGTGCTGCAAGCACCAGACACGAGGATGAATCATGGATCACACACAGTCCGTGCCCTTGAGGAGGAGGGGGAAATCCAGGAAAGCAAACAGAGCACACCACAGTGAGGACACACACAACAGGAGACCTAGGACAGGCCGGTTCCCTGCAGCAGATACAGGACCATTTGTGACGACTCCAGAGAGTCGGACAGAAAAGCCAATGGACACACAGTCAGATAGTTACATGCACTGGCAAGCAGGAGAGATGGACACGTGAGTAGATGGGTGTGGAGGCAGAGATAGGTTAGACAGACAGACAGGAAGCTGGCAGGTGCTCAGACGGGAAGACATCCAGGCTGTTTTTCATCCAGTGGCTGAGCTAGGCTCACCCAGGGCAGCAGAGATATTGTCTTGGTCATGTCTGCAGCCACAGTGCCAAGCACCTAGCCTGGAATTGAAAAGGTATCACTGAACAGTATTAAGAAGAGAGGCTCCTTGGGTCTGAAGCCTAAACAGAGAAGGCTATGTGAACAGGCTCCCCACCCTACCCCACTCCCCACCACAGATCAGGCCACTCACTCCTCCTTCCCTGGGGGCTGTTTTTATCTTGGCCACAGAACAGACTCCTGAAGAAGTCAGCCCACAGCTTCAAGCTCTGCCTGCTCCTGGGCAGGGAACTGGCTTCCTGGGCGGAGCGGGGCTGCACTGAGACCTCACATCACCTGCCACCAGGCCTGCTCCTCCACTTGGGGTGAAGTGGGAGGAGGGCTGCGCTCTTACCAGCACTTAGAGGAGGCTACTGGTTTTGTGGCCAGTGGCCCAGTCCGTGGGAAGGGATCGCTAGAGCCAAGGATCTGGGGATAGGAATTCTCCACTTTGGGGCTTCCACCTTCTGTGAAGGAACTGCACCCGTGTATGTGGGAGAGAACAGAGGCTGTGTTGGGTATTTATGAGTGAGTCTGGTGAGACTGGGGAGCTGTCGTCTGGATGTGACCGTGTGAGACTGTGAATGAGTTTGCGCATGTGTGCTTGAGGCTGGAGTCGTAATGAGGAATTTTCCTCACACAACATGAACAAGTAAATTATTTCCCTGGACTGTAGCAGAACTCCCAATGCCAAACTGTCCCTGGGCCCTTAGGCCTAGGATGGCTGTGCCCACACCAAGGACCTAACTCCTAACTTCGGAGTTTGCTGCAGATAAAGTTGTAACACAAGTTAATTACATGGTTATCGAGAGAGAACGGAGCCACTCGAATGCAGTTTCTGGGCAATTACAATTGTTTCCAACAGAGTTACCATATTGCAGCCATGAAATAACGTGTCATTTTGCAGTAATTATGTAATTAACTTGTCTCACACTCTAGGTTGCACAACAATTAATTCACTCACAATGAGATAGACTCAAAGTCAGGCAGCCAGGCTTTGAAAGCCCCCTAAGAGCAAAGCTGGCCTTTTAAGATGACCCCAGCCCCACTCTATCCACCCCAGACCTTGCTGGGGGGCTTCCTCAGCTCAATATGTCATGGAACATTCCAAATCCAGCATCTTGGTTCTGTTTTCTGCTGTCTCACCATCCTCATCCAAGAAACGGGGATGATCTATTTCCCAGGACAGCCACAAGGCTGAGATATACACTGTGAAGTGTCGTGTTCACATGAGCTAGGGTCACCATCCTGGACATCATGAAGTCCTGAGTAGGAGACCCCTTGCCCAGGAAGACCCATAGCAGTCCACAGCTGCCCCCGAGAAGAGCCCACTCAGGCCTTGTCTCCACAGGTGTGGAACCAATAGCGGTGGGGGGAGGGAGCCAAAGAAGAGACCAATCTCTCTCTGTAGCAGAGCAACGGAGCTGGGGCTGGAATGGCTGCTGGGGGCCAGGGATTATACACCTGGAGAGGGTTTGCAACCCCCACGGGAGACCCAGGAAGAGCCTGACCTCCCTTGTCTCCCTGGCCACTATGTAGGAGAAACTAGGTTAAGCGTAGGGCATGCATTGTTCCTACCTGGTTCTCCCTGAGGCTGTAACCCATGACAGAGGATTGGAGTTGGGGGGAGCCAGGGAGCACTGACCATGAACCCTTAGAGGCTGTAACAGCTCAGTCTGGGGCTTGTAAGTGGGGGGGATGTGGAAGGTCTTGTTGCTGTGCACAAGTACCCTCTATGCCCAACCAGCCAATGGCACCCCATCTCCCCTCCTGCCTTCCTTGGTAGCCTGGTGTCAGAGATATTCTAATGAGGGGCCTGGGACCCATAGAACATGGCACCTGCTTATACCCCCACTCCTTGGTCTTAAGCTAGGCCACATAGTCTGTGTTTGGAAAGAAGTTTGATTCTAACCTTGACATTGCTGCAGGGCCCACCACGAAATCTCACATGGGTCCCCTCTTCTTCTGGGCCTGGTCCCCAAAACTGTGCCCCACATCATGAGACACGTGAAAGCCGCGGATAGAGTCCATGTAAAATTCCTGCCTGGGGAATCTCATCCCTACATTCAGATAACTGCTCTCTCCCTTAAAGCTGTCAGAGATAGTCAAGGCCAGACTAAAGCTGGTGCTGAGTGATTCCCAGAACCACCCATCTGGGGATGCTGCTACCAGGCGGGGGTAGGTTCAGGAAAGAAGCTTTGTAGCTGCAACTGTGCATTAATTACTCTTGGTGAAAATTCCAGTGAGAGACTTTTCAGGGAAAGCATGAGTCCCTTGAGGGCTCAGGAGCCCTTTGGCTGCCTGTGGCACCCAGGGTGGGGGTCTGCATCCCCTCATTCTCCTGCTTTCTCTGCGGGCACAACTGGATTCCAGAGAGGAGCTGAGCCAGGGGTTCCTCCCTGGGCTTGACTTCCAGACTCCTACCTTCTGGATCTCCTCTGTGAGCAGAGCAGGGAGCCCTGCTGGGGATGGAGTTTCCTATAGTTCCATTAAGTCCAGTATTGTCTTCCAGAGTCTGAAGATGCTAAGGAACTGAAGCAGTTCCCAGGCCATTTCTCTTGTTCTTCCTTGTCTCTGGTTGCACTTGGGGATCAGGGGGCTCTCCCCACAGGGGGTCTGAGGGCTCCCCCAAATGACCCAGCGTTCCCTTCTCCCACCACCCTCCCCACCTGCCAGCACAGGTCAGGGATCAGAGACAGCACACTCACCTGAGATACAGGAAAAGAGAGACAGCGAGAGATGGGAGAGGGAATAAGAGAGCAGGGAGGAAGGGAGGAAAGGAGAGAGTAAGGAAAGGGAGGAGAAAAGGGGAGTGGGGGAGAGGACGGCAAGAGATGAGATGGGGCGAGGGTGGGAGAGGAGAGAGAGAATGGACAAAGGGTCTGGGAAGAATCTTTTAACAGCAGGGAAGGTGTAGGGTGAGGGCAGCCATGGTGGCAAAGGGCAGTGTGGCACGGTGGTGGCATGTGGCCCAGGAGCCAGATTATGTGGGTTCCAATCATCACTCCTCTGCTTGGCAGCTGTACAGCCTTGGGCAGCTTACTTAGCTCTCATCTTACAGATGAAGAGTTTTCTCATCTTTACAAGGCGGGTGTTGGTGGTACCTACTTCTCAGGGCTGCCTTGAGCATCAGCTGAGTTATCATACGGACAGCACTTATTCCCAGCTGTGACTGGATCGTGGTAAACACCAGCCACTGCTGGGACATTCGCTTTCTACAGCCAGCACTAGGTCAGCTGGTTCTGAGGCCTGTGCCCTCCTACGGGAGGCCTTGGCTCCCCACGGCAGCCTCTAGCCTCACCCCACAGGCTGTTCCTGGGCATCGGGGTGTGCTCTCTGGAAAGGGTATTGCGCGCTGGGACCAGTGGGAAACGAGCTCAGTGAGCTTGCATGAGTAAAAACATGCCCAACCTATTTGAGCCATCCCACAACTCTATTAGGGAGGTGCTATTTTTATCATCCCTGTTGCTATGGGCCTATTATTATCATCATATCCATTTTACAGTTGAAGAAACTGGGGCTCAAAGAGCCATTCTAGTAAGTAGAAGAACCTGGATTTGAATTCAGCCCTCCAGATTCCATGCAGGTAATTCCCATGTGAAACTGATGCCTAGAGGCAACCCCATGCAGTGGAAGGAACTGACAGTACACAGCAGGTTTTACCCAGGACAAAGCCCCTAGATCCTCTGCCCCATCCTTGTTTCTCACTACAACCTATCCCCCAACTGAGAACTTGGTCCTTGGGTAAGGAGGGCCCTTGGGCAATTCTGTCCCTTATTGCACGTCCTAACTGAGCCTGTCACTGGGCCTGGCCTGTGCTAGGTGCCAGGTGGGATGAGCAACTCCAGATGATGGAGTCAGAGGCAGTGCAGGGTAGGGCAATGGTATGACTTCAGGAGCTCACCCAGTCCCTGGGCTAGAGTTTTCTCAGTCATCCAATCCCTGGGCTGGAGGTTTGTCAGTTATCCAGTCCCCAAGCTGGAGATTTCTCAATTGAGGCAGGCCCCAGTGCATCATCATTCAGTCAGGGAGCCAGCCTGTCAGCCAGTCAGCAGACATAAATCAAGTGTCTGCTACATGCCAGGCATGGTGCTAGGTGCTGAAGAATGGAAACACCAGTGGAGAAGGCAGACAGGGTCCTTCTCCATATGGAGTTTACAGCCTAGTTGGGGAGACAGAGGATAAACAAATGGATCAATAACAAGTTAAATATAGTGCTGAGTGACTAGAGGGAGGCCTACTTTAGACAGAGCAGGAAGAAATGACCACTCTTACAGACCATCCAAATCCAAGGGCTCACTTTGGGGAAATTGAGACCCAGAGAGGAACAATGATTAGGGCACACTAGTCATCGTGGTCTGGGAGCCTGACCTCCTGGCCCTCCTCAACCTGGCCCAGGGCTCTCTGTCTCCTGCATCCTGCGAACTGCATCCAGCCGAGGATCTTACTTGGGCACACAGTGCATGGAGAAGAGAAAGCATCACTCAGCCCTGACGCCTGCTCGCTGCTTCTCTCCCTTTGTTTTCCAGGTTAATAAGAAATAGTGCTCCTTAGAATACCAAGAAACTGGGCTTGGGTTCTTGGCTGCCATCACCAGTCTCCCTGCCCCATAACACCACTAACTTGGGACAGATTGGCCAGATCCATGGCTTCTGGGGATTCTAGCCTGATTGTTCTGAACACTTGGAATCACTGCCCTCCACAGAGGATGCATCAAGAAAGTAGGTTTCTCTGCAGACTCTGCATGACCAGTTTTCCAGGGTAAGAAGAGGATTTGCTGGATTTGCTGTAAAAGCAGGAAATGGTGATGCCCAGAGGGCCATAGGACTGTGGTGTCCAGCATGACTGTTCTTTTCCTCTTCTCCAGACCTCACTGCCCTCAGCCCAGCTAGTCTGTTCTGAGAGGGGAAGAGGTCCAGGTTAAGGCTTAGCCTCAGGGCTCCTAATGGACTGTCCCGGCTCCTGGGATCCAGAGGGGGACCAAGGTAGGTGGGTTCCTCTTGGCTGTGCATCACAGAGCTGAGGTTGGAGGCTCCTGCTGCTGCCAACAATGAAGCCCATCAGGCGCTTCTAGGGGAAGGGTTGTTCTGTCCCCTCCTGTGGCCGACCCTCCCACTTTACCCCAGCCTTTCGTGCAGTGCTGTGATTTCCAGAATCCAGCTGACAGTAGAGCCCCTCGCTCCTAGGCTGGGGAAATCCACCCCCTAGGCTTCCATCCACCCCTACTCTCTTACAGTGAAGAAGTGAGGGAGACTTTGCACAAAGTAGAGTTGGGGTGGGCACTGGTTTCATGGGACTCAGGAGACACTGGACCCCCTTCTTTAAGTTCCCACAGGCTGGCTGCCCCTCAGCCTGGGGCCCAGCTGGCCCAGGCCTGCCGCTTCACTCCCCAACCCCACACCTGTCTTCAATAAGACTGGAGCCTATATGGAAGCTTCTCTCTGTGATTATTAAGTGACCCCCTCCTCCTGCCCCTCTGCTTTCATTAGAGACAAGAGAGCTAATTACTAATCACTCTGAGGCCCCACTAAGGGCCAGTTTAGAGCTGTCACAGCCCTTAAAATGGGATTTAAAAATCCCATTTCCCTGTGATGAAATGGGCTACTCCTCCCTCCCCATTAAGGCTAATTGCTACCACTTCCCATCTGAAGAGGGACCCTGCTCCTTGTCCTCCTACCCAGCTGTGTCTCAGGCAGTGGGTTTTTACAGAAGCCTTCCCAAGCTGCTGGGAAGGGAGGCAGTGGAAGCATTAGAGAGTCCTCTTCCTCCAGGCAGATGTCCCAGTGAGTTTAGGAAGGCTGAGCTTGGAGGACACTGGGCAGTACAGGCCCACTATGGGGGAGTTGGAATGGAGAGAAGGTGTTGAGGAGGAAGGATAAAGAGAAATGAATCCTGAATGGTGGTCATCATCCCCTCTGGAGCTTCAAAGTGTCCCTGCCCAAATCCCAGGCTTGAACATGCCCTGTAATGAGAACCAGGTCGGAGCCACAGAGCTACCTGGAGCTCTCCAAGGTCCTGAACTTTTGGAGCCTGAGCCTTTTGGATCTTGATCAGATGTAGAGAGGAAGGAGTGGTGGAAAATATCTCCAAATATTATGATGTGGCCTTCCTCTGGAAGACAGGAGCTCACTACCTCCAGGAGCAGCTGGATTCTAAGAAGGGAGGCCCCTGCTCAGGCCCCTTTAACTGCAGGAAACTATGCCAACACTGCCTTTCTTTGTGACCCCGTCTTCTTCCCCTTTGCCTCCCATCTGGGACCTGCAAAGTGGAAAAACCAAACTAAAAATCAGACTATCTAAAAAGGGGCAATATTAATTTCAGCATACATGTAAGTTTGCTTTATTTCAAAAATACAATTTTCGTTTGCATTTTAGGTACTGTATTTATTTTAAATCACATAGTGGGCTGTCCTAATGCTGTTTTCTTAGCTTGGGGTCTGTAACTTGGGCTTCCAACTCCATCTGGCTCTGCTCTCTTGTATTCACTCCCACTTTCTGGGAGCCCTCGAGTCCCCTCTCAAAGGACATGTGGTGGTGGGCTGTCACTGTATGCAGTCTTCCCAGCCCCACCAGCAGTAGCTGTCCACCAATGTTTTGGCCATAACCTGTTTAAGTAGGAATGTAAGAAAAAGAAAGTGGCATGATCTGTCCTGTAGGGGACTCTCAGGCCTCTGCAAGGCAAACCCTGGGCCCTCTTCAGGCCAAGCAGGGGTCAGACTCTAACTTTCACCACTAGCTTTGTCTCTTGGGACCCTCACCGCTAGCAGCACTTTGAAGAATGAGGCACCATATTCCTAACCTCCCTTCCTCCACTCTACCAGTCCTGTATACCTTCAAGCTTTGCCTTCTGATTTTTGCAGAAAAACAGGCAAGGATAAAAACTCCGCACAGATCCCGGAGTCCCACAATACATGTAGAGTCCAGGCTCCTGATCCCATCTCGGTGATGACCAGATCTGCATTACACTTCTGGTTGCCTCTATTCCCTAGGGGAATGGTCACATGTCTACCCGCCCCTACTGTTCAGTAGTCCTTTTGTCCAGCAAAATAATGCACTTGGGCCTGAAGAGACTTTAGAGGCAGGATATCAAGAGCCCCTTCTTCCCTATGGCCAGTTTGCATCCCTGAGGTCAGAGGTCTGTGCCCTCTGGGAACTTACCCACCCAACAGGGCCAATGACAACTCCCCAATCAATGATTTAAAATAAATACAGTACCTAAAATGCAAAAGAAAGTTGTATTTTTGAAATAAAATAAACGTACATGTATGCTGAAATTAAGATTACCCCTTTTTAGATAGTCTGATTTTTAGTTTGGTTTTTCCACCTTGCAGGTGAAAATGTTTCCGTTTATTAAATCCATGTCACCTCTGTTTCTGTATTTGTCTCACAGCCACTCTGAGAGAGCACACGTTAATATGCCCACATTACAGGTGAGGAAATAAAACACATTGTAATGCAGCTAGGTGTTGCCGAGGAGAGAACAGAAGTCAGCTCGTCTGAATCTTGGGACAGGATGCCTGCTCTTTGGTTCCTCAGGTATATTCCATCAGTATCAGCAATACATGGTGAGAACAAATGGATGTGTACCATGCTGTGAGAACTCTGAAGATGGTGGCCATGTGGTACAAAAATATCTGAGAGGAGGCACTGAGTTGCTTCTTACAAAAAGAATAGCTAGAAATGTGCAGGAAGGCCTTACAGGTACAGGGCGGAAGCTGACTGCTTGAAACAGAAGGGATGTTAGGACATAGAATGTGTTTGGAGTTGACATGGGGGGGCAAGAAATTGGAAGCTGAGCAGAAGAGTTTAACCCTTCTATGTGCAGGGCAATAAAGAGCTGTAATAGGTTCTTGAGCAGAAGGTGGCATGTAAGAAAGGAGGCAGAAGGAAAGAGCTGTAGTTCATGGAGATACTGGATGGTCTCTGGCTTGGGGAACAAGGCACATGATTGGGGTCAGGGGGTGCCCTTTATTGAGGAGGACTCTGAGGGGAGTTGGAATGGAGAGAAGGTGTTGAGGAGGAAAGAGAAAGAGAAAATGAGTCCTGAATGGTGGCCATTTCTGGTGATAGACCAGAAATGTTCAGCAGATGGCAGAGTTCAGCACCATGGAGTGATACTTTAAAATGCTGCCTCTGCCAAGGGGTAATAATACTGATCGCAAGAAGAGATGATCACTCTCTTGGCTAAAAATTGGGCAGGACATAGGCTAGGACAGAGCTCTGTGGCTGGTCACTAGGCATCTCCTATCAAGGTACCCTTATTTGGTGCTCTTTGAGGGCAGTTCTTCAACAGCTGAGTCATACCATGTCACACAATTTTCCATCACAGGCATAGATGAGGTTATGAAAGAATCTAGCAAAAGTCCAGACACCACAAACCATCCCTGATAGCTGTTAAGTGACATAGGTGGAAAAAAGTGAGGTTGGTTAAATTCATCTGTCTGTTCCTCCCTCCTTCCATTCCTCCTCCCATCCATTTTTCTCTCTATCCAATGTATGTTGAGTGTCTAAAGTAGGATCAGGCAAGGGAGATACAAAAGAGAGGAAGCAAAGTCCCTGCCCTCAAAAACTTTCACAGGCAGAAGGGGATTCAGGAGCCAGCCAGCAAAAAGGTCATAACTCAGTGTGGTCAGTGTCCTGACAGAGCTTCAGGAAGGAGGGAGACAAGTGACTAACAGCCTGGGAGACAGGAGGGTTTCTGAGGAAAGGGCACCTGAACCATCCAACAAGGGAGGATGCACACAGCAGGCAGTGGGTAAAGGCCCAGAAGTGGGAGAGAGCGGGCTTGGGTGGAGGGTGGTCCAGAGCTCGGTGTGACCACAGCACAACACAGAGGCCCTTGGGCAGAGCAGCCAGGCTGCTGGCAGGAGCCCTCATGCTGGGCTAGGGAGATGGGCCTTGATCCTTGAGGCAACAGGGAAATGTCAGAGCTTTGTAAATGGAACAAGGACATGATCAGATCTGTGCTCTTTGAAAGATCACTCTGGGGTGATAAAAAGGGTGAACCAGAGAGAGCAGACACCAGGGGTAGAGACACCTGCAGTTTCAATTGCCCAGGTGAGAAATGAGTTTTGCATGACTTGCTCTTCATGGGCCCCTGCTGGGATTTTGTATTTTTATATCCATTCAGAAAACATATACTAGAACCCTCCTGGGGATGCAGAGGTGAATTGCTCTACCCACCCCTAGCTTCCAAGGTCTGCTTTTTCCCTTTTCAGACAACCTAGCCTCCCAGATCTCCTTCCAAGGACTGTTACCTGTGTTCTCTTCCTAGGGCATCTGCGGGCACAGAGAATAAAATAGCTGAAGGAATGGTGTTCACATCAGGCAGACAATATTTTATGAGCTGAGATGGACTGTGGCTACCTTCTCAGTCCCCCCCAGCACCCGTTACCTGGGAAGACAGTCGGGGCTCATAGAGAAAGAAATTGAGAATGGCGCCAATATCCCAAATGACTCAGGTGGGAGCGTTCTCCGTGAATGGAGGAGCCTGTGAAGGCAGGATCAGAAGTGAGTCAAACACTTCCTTAGCACGATAATGCCAGGTCATAATTTTTGGAGAGAAAAAAGAATCAGGTCATTAGGAGGAATATGCATTCCTCTGGTGAGATCAGCTTTGTTGCAGTGGTGAATTTCTCTTAGAGAACTCCAGGAAGAAGCAGTGCATGTCTGGTTGAGAAACTGAAGCAGAGTCAAGCACAAGTATCTTTTTCTTTGTCATAGGAACAAGGGAGCATCTACCTGAGACACCCTCCGTGGTGGTCATTTCGTGGACTCTAAGCTCCATTCCACAGATGATCAGTCTAAATCAAAAGAGTGTACCAAGCACCTATATTGGTCCAGAGTGAGTACGTAGCCAAGTTATCCTGAAGTAGTTCTATTTGCCACTGGAAGCACCTTATAACCATAAAGGAAACCAGCCTTAGAATGAAACTGACACCCAGGAAGTCAGAATGGAGGAATGGAAACACCTATGTCCTTGATGGCTTCACTAAGCTGCTGGGAGTATACACTTGGGGTCCACTCGACTTCTGATGTCTATTATCTTTTTGGCTCCTTTTCAAAATAATGAATCTGAACCTTGGCGGACAGGAGGTATTGGGAAGCTGTGGGACCCTTTGCTGAGAAACTTATTGCCAACTAGGCTGCATTAGCAGAGTGTAGCATCTAAAATATGGAAGGTAATGGACTCACTCTTTCTTCTGGCCAGACTACATCTGGGCTTTGGATGTCAGGAAGGAGGTCCAGGATGGCAGGGAGAGGGAGCCTTGCTAGACAAGGAGCTTCTGCAGCAACTGAGCTTGTTAACAGCAGAAGAACAGCCTCAGGGCCATGGTGTTCCTGTCTGGGGAGTAGAGCGGTCACAAGTCGGGGCTCTGGGGTCTGGCAATGTGAGGTTTGGTGTCTGGTGCTGTTACTTCTATCAGTGACCTTGCCTAGGTTACATCACACATCTGTGCCTCAGGATCCCATCTACCTCACAGGGCTATTAGGAAGACTAGGAAGACTAAATGAGGTGATGCATGATAGGTGCTTAGTACTGTGTGTGGCACATAGTAGTTCCTCAATTAATATTAGATACTACCATGATTACTGCTGTTACCAGCTGAATGGTTGTCATGGGGACAGGGAGACTCTCAGGGGGGTTATAGGGAGGAGCATGCACACTCGATATAAGGATGATCCTTATTAGTAAAGCTGTCCACCCCCGGATTATTGTGCTAAGGAAGTGTTTGACTCATTTCTGATCAACAGAGCCTGAATGACCCACCTCCTCCAACTCTAAGGGCCACCTCCAGTTCTTAGCCAGACTTTTCGGGTCCCTTCCACAACTTTTGCACCTGGTGAGGATGCCCATGACATCTCTCATGCTGTCTGCGGACTTTATTCCAGCCCAGAGGAAAAGACACAGGCAGATGGCGTGGTCCCAGCCAGTGTTTGCAGAGGAGGATGCAAGACCTTCCTCCTGACTCATCTCTCTGCTCAGAAAGTCCTCAGAATTCCTTTTTCTGAGCACAAGCAGCAGGATAGGGACAGGGATGAGGGCAAAAAGAGGTGGCTTAATAAAAAATCCCAATAAAACTCTGCAGCCCTTGGTGGCCAGGGGCAGGTCCTGGGCACAAGCATCCTTTAGACCCACCCACTGGGGACCCCAGACTAATATTCCTGGAGTCTCAGCCCAGCCCTCTGGCTTCATTAACGATGCTGGAGGAGGCTGAGAGGTCCAGCGGGGCTCCCCAGTGCTGCCAGGCAATATTGCTGAACCTTCCATGTCAGCCCCACCCCAGCACATATACCCCCTCCTCCCATTCTAGACCCTATTCTGAGGAATGGGTTTGATTCAATCAGCCATTTGCCTGTGGGACCGCCTGGGTCAACTTATTACGGGCAGATGCCAGCTCCAGGGACTCAGGCAGCCCTGGCATGGAATTTGGAGCAGACTTACTAAAGAGCAGCAGAGAGATGCTGGAATGGGGTTCTGTTCCCCCAGAGCAACCAGACCCAGGTAGGCTCTAGCTGGGGAAGGGCGGGGCTGGGGCAGGTCACGGGGGGAACCAAGGCAGAGCCCCCAGCGGGTACTGCTCTCCTGGTCAGAGCTGGCCTCCCTCCAACGGGAGTTCTGGGTGGGACAAGCTCAGGCCTTGTTCCCTCTACCTACCCCCTAATAGAGAGCACAATGCTTTAAGGAGTTTGGGCTGCAAAAAGCTAAGTCTGGCTAGTTTGAAGACAGCCAGACAAAGGCCTGGTGCAGGACCGCCTGGAGTGCCTGGGCCCTCAGCTGCCTACAAAGGAAGGAAAGGAGTGCTGGCCTTGCAGTTCAGCTTAAAAATCAAACCTGTGAAACAGAACCAGCCCCCCCCATTTCCCCCTCACTCCGGCATTAGCAGGAGGGGCTGAAAACATTTGTTCGGGGAGAGAGAGGGGGGAAAAAGCCCTAAGTGCTTCTGCTTCCTTTTTTTTGCCAAATCATGCAGAAGATGCTGGCAGCTGCAAAGATTCAATTATGCACAATGTGAAAAATCATTTACAAAAATAATGGCACTCGAAAAAAATGGCCTCTCCAGAAATGGCGTGGAACAATAAATCCGTTAATTAGCTAATTAATATTCAATTGGGGTCAGTGGGCTTAATAGAACCTTTCTTGGAGACCCAAGAAATTCTAAACTGCTGCGAGGCGCCTGCCCACTGCCATTATCTCGGGCGAGCAGGCCCTTATCGGGCCGCCAGCTGTCCCCGAACAATGCGGGCCCTTATCAGCTGGGGCAGCAGCCCTGGCCGCTTGCTCCGGCTCCCTCCGCCCAGAGGAGCACGCAGCCCCCTTGGTAATTGATATATGGCGCAGCTTTGTCTGAGGCTGTTTGCTCTGCTGGTATTTAAGGCAGCGCGGGCCCCCTGATTGATTGCCATTGGCTAAGTTTCTGTCGTCAATGACAACCCGTCAATGACGGGACAGCCAATGGCAGGGGCTGACACTCTGGATGCCCTGACCATCTGGGCCAGGTCAGAGAATCGACACGTGGCCACATGGCCCACTTGGGTCTGGCTGGAGTTTTGTTGCCCTCCTCAGGTGGGAACCCGAATCCTCATAGAGGGGCATTTGTGTGGGTGGCCAGCATCACCTGCCCTGTTTTGCTGAGAGGTTGGATAAGACCCTTGCTATTCGAAGTATGATCCATGAACCTGTAGCATCCATCACCTGGGAGCTTGGGTGCCCCCTCAGACCTCCTGAATCTGAATCCTAGGTCATAGGGCCCAGGAATCTAGGCTTTATCGAGCTCTTTAGATGTTTGATGCTTGTTAAAGTTTGAGAAGCAGTTGACAAGATCAGAGTTCCCACTCCCAGTTGTCTTAGAATCACCTGAGGCGGAGGAGAGTTAAATATGCAAATTCCCACTGAAGCTTGTGCCCTGAGCACTGGTGGGTGCAAAGTACGCTGGAAGCACTAGGGCTGGCCAGCAAAGAGGCGGGGAAACAGACTGCCATGGCCATGGACTTTTGGGGGATCTTGTCCAGTGTGGAGCAAGGCTGCACATGTCTAACAGAGTTGACAAGCTCTGGTTATACAAGATTTGGGCTCCAGGAACCCATTTGGGAGCCATTAGGTACTCACTATGCATTCTCTACAGAAATGATGTCCCACATGGGAGAATGGATCCCCAGACTGGCCCCCAGACACCATGAGACCTCTAACAAAGCCTAGTCTCAGGTAGAAGGGCTTTAGGGGGACCTGGCCTTGGAGCCCTCCAAGGATGAGGAGGTGGGGAGAGTCCCCCACCCTGATCACACCACGCCTTCTCTGAGGGGCGGCATATTAGTCAAGCAATGGGAACCAGGAGGCCATAGGGAGGACCAAACGCCAGGCACGACCTAGCTCGGGCTCCACACGCCTGAGTCCACTCGGTGCAGGAGGAATGACCTCATACAGAGCTTGGTGATGGAAGTTCACAGCCAGCACCTGAGGCAAGGAGGGCTGAGCACCAGCCGGCAGCAGGGCCCCAGCCCCAGGGGCAGTGGGCAGGGCTGGTTGGTCGAAGCTGGTCTAAGCACTGGGCAGGCGACCTGGTGGGGCCTTGAGCCTTGTAACAAATTAGAATGAAGTGATCAGACCTAGGGTCAGAGACAGGGACCAGATGTGATACTGAGTAACACCAGAGTGACACCTCCTGGGCTCCACGGAGGCCACAGGTGGGGTCAAGTAGCTGATGAGGGAGGAAGGAAGGAAGCCCAGAGAAGTAGCAAGCAGCTAATTCAAGCAGTTCCTTTGCCCCTAAAGCAGCTCAGCAGCAGGGCTCAGCGTCCCCGCTGGTCATTTCTGTGTTGGGAATCAGGGCCCTTCGGGGCCTTGACCTCTGCATGGGAGGATTAACAGGCATTTCTAGAGCTCCTCCCGGTGGGAGTCACCAGAGCTGCACATCATAGGAAGGAGCACAGCTAATCCTTGGATTCCCAGCCAAGTGGTCCTCTCATCCATGCCTTCCCTGGGACTCTCAGTGCATCGAAAGGCTGTCGGACAATATCAAAGGCGAGTATCCATCATCCATCACTCTGCTAGCTTAAATTACTGCCATTTTGATGTGTTAAACCCTAATAAGAAAATAACTTTCTGGTAAGTAAGCAAACCACTGACGAGAACCCGTGGGTTACCTAGGCCCTAAACTGCCAAGTGAGCAGTTAACTTCTAAAGCTGCCCATAACATCAAAAACTGTCCCCTCCTTCCACATGTATATACACGTGATGTGTACCCTCGAGATACTCCTTCATCCCTCACTGAGCAAGTCTGCTCCTTTGGCAACTTAGGTTCAGCCCATCTCGTCAAATCTTGGGATTGGAGGCCAAAAGTGGGCTAGAGTCTCGGCCCCATCATCTTTGGGGAAGGAACGTGTGATCTCAGGTTGGGGGTGCAGCCCTGCACAAGTCGATGCCAGAGCCTGATATCCCAATCTTCCATTCCCAGATCAAAGCTGCTCTGGTTTCAGGAGGCCACTGGATGCCGGATCCTCTTGCAGAGGCTCCCACAGCCAGTTGTTGGTGGAAGAGGGAGGAAGAGAGAGAGAGATAGTGAGAGACTCAGGGACAGACTCGGGAGGGGCAGAGAGAGCTGGTGGGTTTGTGTGAGAGTTGAGGGGCTGAGTGCTAATCGTTGGTTAAATTATCTGGGACTCTCTTTTGGCTGCCACAGAGACTGCCTATGTCTGTGATAACAGTTGCAGGATGGGCAGGTAGCTGACTGGGACCCTGCAGGTTTTCCTGATTCCAAATCCCTATTCTGATCTTGAGTCTCTGGTTTCTACAAGCCCAAAGTGGGTTGTCCCTTGAGTAGGGAAAGGACTGAACTTACTCCCAATTCCCTTTGCCACTTGTCCTTGAAACACCAGGCTATTGGGAACCTCAGACCAGCGTCCACCCTGATTTACAGATGAGGAAACTGAGGCTGCCCAAGTACCCACTGCAAACATCGAAACAGGTGCTGGGCTGGGATGACACTCCAGGAACTCCCGTTCCCTTTCACCTTGACCTGTCTACCGACTGCCCACCCCCTCACACCCCTCACCGGTCTCCATGGCGGGGGAGTCCAGGCCCCACCACCAGCAGAAAGGAAGTTCTGCTCACCTGAAAACCAGCTATAGGAGCAGGTGCCCTGAGTGCTCCTGCAGAGTCTGGAGCTCCCTCAACTTCACGACTAATTGCAGAGAGGCAGTGGGCGGGCTCTTGGCAAGCGATTAGCTGTCCCACTGCATGAATAATTTGCATAGAAAGTGCTTTATTTTGGCAATCTATTAAAGGGCCCACAGTGCTGTGGCTTATCTCCGTCTCACAGCAAGGAGAAGGCTTGGCTATCTCGTTAAGTTCTGTTGATGCATAACAATTTGAAATGGGCACAAGCTAGTATGACATTTAAAGATGCCTTCACTTAATTATATTACACAAACATGGGGTTGTTTATCCTTGGGAATAAAGTCTTTTTGAAGTCAAAGTTGGCATGTGCATAAAGGAAGGCATTTTAACTGATTTTTCAAGAGGGGGCCTCCTCACTTCAAACTTGGGGGGGTTGCATTTCCCCAGGGCATCATAACACAGAGGGCTCTATGGCTGAGATGCAGACTTTGAGATTGGTTCTCTTGTTCTTCTTCGTCTCTGGGGGTGGCCTCCAGTTGGCACTTCATACAGAATTGTGGAAAGAAAAGCTTATTAGAGCAAGGAAAAGAGACTCGCTGTGTGACCTTGGGCGAGCCCCTCCCCTTCTCTGAGCCTCATTGCCGCATGTGCAACACGTGGGGTGGGACTTTCCATTGCTCAAAGGCAATGGCTGACAAACTGCAGGTTGTTTTTTGCTTTCTCTTTGCCACTCAACTTTTTGACTCTGTAAATAAAAATACAGCCTCTTTGGTAAAAGCCAAAGGGAATTCTGGGTCCCCAGCATATACTCTTTCTAAGGACTGGAAACACGCTGGAGGACGGAGACAAGGAAAAATAGGAAGAGGCTTGCAGCTGCTGCAGGTGGCGGTATGTTTCTGCTCTGCCAAGGCCGAAGGCCCCAGGGGACTACAGAGCAAGCAGCCTTGTCTCACTTCCTTGAAAACTAGGAATTGGGCCCTGGCCGGGAGGAAATGCAGGGAGAGCCCTGGGGCATTGAGAAAATCCACGAAGCCCTGAGAAGCCCGCCTTGCCATCAAGGCACTCTGCATCAGAGTGGAGACCAGTGCTGCCGGGTAGGGGGGTAGCTCTGGACCCCAGGTTTGGTGGGCTGTTTTCTGGCAGGGTAGAGACTTTGCTGTTTTCAGTGACAATGCTGTCTGAGCAGGTCATTCAAGAGAAAAAGATGCAGAGACAGGAAGGCTTTGTCCATGGTCCAGGCTTCCAGGCCCTGTGTTCCTCCTGGACTCAAGCTATCTGGAAAGCAGACTCTAATCCCATCTCCCACTCCCCTTCCTGCCCCTCTGGGACAGAGGACTGCACTCTTCTTTGCCCACAGTAGACTTGTTCCTGCTTCTGCCTTCTCCTGGCACTTGAAAAAAATATATTTGTGATTAAAGGACACATTCTCTGTGATTAAGTAGAGAGGCAATTCCCACTCCAACAGGATTTCCTAGAAATAAAACTTGGTTAAAATAAATGAGAGTGGTAATTAGCATTAGCAGTTAACTTTGTATTGATGTGTCCCACTTTGAATAAGACCTAAAGAAATGTCAACTCTTGGGCACAATTTGGTAGCTCTTTGGCTAGTCTTTAGCTGTGGCATTCACTGCCTGCTCTAGCATGATTGCCCCCCCCCATCCTGAGTAAAATGCACCCACTGAATGTGCAAACTTTGAGTCAAAACCTTCCTGGTGGTACTAGAAAGAGCTTCATCTCCAAATGTCAGGACTAGAAAGATAGTCGAGGTGAGAGAACTCACTGTTAGGCTTGTACCAGCTGGATAACAAGAAGCAAAGCTACTATCTATTGAGCAGTTGTTCTATACCAAGCCCTGTGCTAAGCACTTTATTAGGTTCAAACCATATGAAATTAGTGTTTTTCTAGTTCAAAAACATCCAGCTGGTGGCAATTTCATATGGCTCAACATCTGATCTCATTTAATCCTTACCATACCCTTAGCATCATTGTTACTCTTTCTGTATTACACATTCGGAAAATGAGGCACAGAGAAATTAAATAATTCACCCAAATTGCAGAGTGAATGAGTGGGGCCAGGTCACATCCACGGAAGACTAAGAGCTCTGATTCCATAGGCATCCAACTCTGATATTTTAACCTTTTACCAAATATTCCCACAAGCATTTCAAATGTTTCAATCAACAGACATTGTCAAACAGGTACATATTGTATGCTCAGGTAATGTTTATTAAATAAGTGGATACATTAAGGGCTGATTCCAGGGCTGCTGGAGGCTCTAGTATCAGAATAGTGTGTGGGAACGGGCTGGCTGGGTCCTGCTGAGCCATCCAACACTTAGCCGAGGCTCCTCACATTCTCTGCTCCAATCTGACCCCCTACCCAGCTTCATTCCCAGAGTCAAATATGGGCTAGACATGGCTGGAGGGTTGTGGAGAGGAGATAGACTATCAAGGCAGAGCACTAGGACTGAGGTCATTTTGGAGAAGCAGAGGAAGGGAAAAGAGGATGAGCATAACCATCATGCATGAGACAACGTGCTTAGGCTGGGAGAGGTACAGCCTCCCTGGATCTGGATTTCCCTCAGACCGTCTGCAAAATGCTGTAAAATGTCCATGAACATTAGAGAGTCCTTGGGCCCCATCCATCACTTTCTGAGCACTTGGAGTCCTTTCTCTCTGGAGTCCTAGTCTGTTCTCTGGGCTTGGGTCAAATCTACCCTCTCACAGCCACCTCAGCTGCTTCTCTGAACATTACCCTGGGACAGTGCCCAGGCGACTGAGGTTGGGCATCCTCAATGGCCAGCTGTGGAGGGGGGGAGAGGCATGTGGGCTCTGGTGCAGCAGGTCCAGAGGGTGCCCCATGGTCCCATGCATGGTATGACTTAGTGGGGTTGGACTGTAGTGCATGTCTTTATCGATTTTTGGTCAACTACAACTAAGAATTGCACACTGTGAAATGACACATAGATGCACCATTATTATAGCTACCCAACTGAATAGCTTCCAATAACAAGAAATGGATGTAGTTAGCACATTGTTGCTTTTGGTGTCATACTGAGTAGTGTTTTAAAAGGGAGTGATTGATTAGCAGATGCTGGTGGTGTGCGTTGTCCTCCCTCTGGGTCACCAGCCAGGCTGCATGCATTGATGATAATAGCAGTCCATGATGACAGGAGTGCAAAGGAAGCAATTGGTGAAGACACAGGTTCAGATTCTAGGCAGTTTCCTTGAAGTCCAGAGAGATGGGTGGATAGGTGCCAAAGGAGGAACAGCTAATCCCTGAAGAATAGCAGGTGATGGAGATCCTTGTCTTCCTTGGGCCTAAAACCTCCAGGTCTGGGTCACTACTAAGGGTCTTCTGCAGAAATTCAGTTCCCTTCAGTGACTCACTTGGCATCCATGTACTGCTCTTACTGGGCCCTGGGGGACTAGAGAGAGGAATCACCCACGTGCCCTGCCCTCAAGGAGCATGTGTATTTTGCCTGGCTAAGAACTTGTCTTATCTTGAATGCCACACTCAATATCATTATCATCACAGTCCTGCCTCCACACACCATGTTTTATGATCTGTAAAGCTCTTTTAATTCTTAGCTTATTTAATTTTCCCATGACCCTAGAAGGGCAGGAATTATTCCCAGAAGAAATTGAGTCCCCCCACACACACAAGAGTAGGTGACAATTCAAGCTTACTCAACAAGTCCATGATGACAAAGGGGCCATAATACCAGTGTTTAGTTCTGAGTCCAGAGCTCCTCCCATAAAAGCACATTACCTCCTGGGATGGGGTGGTAGAGAAGAACTCTGTTCTGCTAGGATTGATCCACTGTGGTATGAGCAAGATAGAACTCATCTGGCCTTTGGGACCCACACACAGAGCATGAGCCTTCATGAAGCCAGAGTGCAAACAGCCTTATCTGGATAGAAGAAAGCAACAAATGGACAAATCATCTTCCAAACGTGCCCACATCTGTATGAGTGTCCTGATTCATTTATCATTCATTCAACAAGTATTAACCTAAAGCCTACTATGTGCCGCATGCTGTCCTGAAGGACATTTTGGATATGAAAGACATCTGTCACAATCCCCAGACTCTGTTGTCTGCTACCTTCCCACCCTCCATCTGGCTATCACAACCCAGAAAGGGAAGGCAGAGCATTGGTAGCTTGGCGCGTGTGTCAGTAAGAGAGATGGGCCAGGAAAGAAAGCAGAAGGCCCCACCCACCTCCTTTCTTCTCAGGAACATCCTTGCTTCCTCTGGGAGAATCCAGGGAAAACCCTGATCTCACCCTACATCTCTCACACATTTAAGTCTGTCTATACCCCCATCCATTTGGGATATGGCACCCAAAGACTAAGAAAGAGTATCTGTATGTTCCAAGGCTGTTGAGAAAAATCACCCAGATTCATTCTTCCTCACTCCTTCTTCATCTGCTTTTCCTTGTGACACTATTACATGTGACTCTGAACTCTTGCTCCACAACCCAAACTCTGATCCTGCCATTATCCTTTTGGACTTTGATAGTTCAAAAACATCCAGCTGGTAGCTATTTTAAGTCACTAATTTGGAAGAATGTCTTAGTCAGCTAGAGCTGTTATAACAAAATACTGTAAACTGAGTAGCTCAAACAACAAACATGTATTTCTCATAGTTCTGGAAGCTGGGAAGTCCAAGATCAAGGTGCTATCTGATTTGGTTCCTGATGAGAATTCTCTTTCTGGCTTGTAGATGGCTGGTTCTTGTTGTAACCTCACATGCAGGAGAGAGATCATCTCTTTTGTGACTCTTCTTATTAGGGTACTAATATCATGAGAGCTCCACTCTTAGGAGCTATCTTCCGAAGGTCCTACCTCCAAATGCCATTACAATGAGCACATTGAGCTTCAACCTGTGAATTTGGAGGGTACGGAAATATTCAGCCCATAGCAGAGAGATTTGGTTTGTTACATAGCAAAAGCTAGCTGATACAGGGTGGAATGAAGACTAGATAAAAGATGCATTGTCTTAAGTAATAAAAAGATTATGTGCTAATCATAGTATCTGACTCATCACAGAGCCACTTCTGTTCAGCCAGAGGCACCCCCTTCTCCCTTCCTCTGGGCTGGTGCAGCCCCGCACAAAGCTGTGTGGCTGCTAAAGATTGTGGATGGAATGTCAGCCCCCACTTGCCCCCTCAGCCAGGCACTCTTGTGCAGGGCACCCCTCACCCAACTGTAAGCAGCCCCCTTGCATGTCATCCCAGGGTCTGATATCGCCCCCTCTAGGCAGCAAGTGTTGTACTATGTAATCCTCCAACTCAGCCAACTGGACAAGACTTTGGTATCAGATCAGGAGATGGCAAATAAGATTCTTGTTTTTGGAAATCTGGATTATAAAATACGGAGAAAATCAGTTAGTGGCAGGAGTAAGAAGGTAAAATTATGCATCCAGAAAGGGCTTGCAGTCAAGTGTGGGTCATGAGTCCTGAAGGGCCATTGAGGGTTAAGGCACAGGAAATTGAGAAAGTAGGAGTGGAAAGGAGCTGGAAACTCAGCAGGCACACAGAGGGTGTGTGAGAGGGAGAGGCAGACAGAGTACTGCAGTGAGGAATATGAAGACCTGCCCCTGAGGTCCTCCAGCCACAAAAGATCTGGAACTAGCATCCAGCCCAGACTCCTGACACCTTGCACTGTCAGGGTTCTGACCTTGAGTTTCTGGAAGATGCAGATTCCCTGCTTATTTGCTTCCCTTGCTTGGGATGCTCTGTTTCCTACACACCAAAGACCCCTGAGTAAGACAGAAGCTTATCCTCCAACTTTGGCTTCAGAGCCAAAGTCAGATGAACCCCATCACTGCTCATCTATTACCTTCTCTATGGTCCTGGTTAGGGGGCCAGCCCAGGGCTCCAGGGGTGGGACAAGAGCTGGCTGTCTGCTTCTCTGGACCGCATTCTTCAGGGCACCATGGAGGACATAGAGAGTTGTGCCTAGGGAAGGGGCCGGGTCAATGAGACTAAGCTATAGGGGCCATTAAGAGAAGTTTGAGGGCCCACAACCCACTCGTGCTGCAGGACTAGGAGATGAGATGAAATGGACGGACTTGGGAGAGCTACCGGAAGTGGCTTTAACCTAAGAGTCAGGCTGAGCTGCTGCCACAGAGCTTGCTATGCAAGGATGGGCTTCCCCCAGGTGAGGGTGCCCTGAGGACCTGTGGCCAATCCTGACCCAACCCAGGCCTGCAGAAGCCTAAGTGCTGGGCAGGGCAGGTGGCTCTGACCCCTGGGAGAGAGAAGGGACCTGCCATGATCAGGCCCAGCACCCCTGGACAGGCTTCCCCTTATCAGCTCAGTGGGGTGGTTGGGGACTCTTCAGCAGTATAGAGGACCCCTTATCTGGCCACTCAGCTCTTTGACAAGAGGGACAGTGGTCCTCTTCCTGCTGTCTAGCCTGCAAAATTGCCAGCTCATGATCCCAGAAACTGTCGCTTTGGTTCCCATACACACACTGCCATCTGCTGGGAGGATGGAGGAGCGATCCAGGAGCTGCCCAAGCCAGAAGTCCCATCCAAGGAAAGCCCCTCTCTCCTCTAGTCTCAGCCAGAGGTCTCAGCCAGAGGTCCCAGCCTCCCTGCCTGACTCCCTGCCTGCTTCCTCTGGTGTCCCAAGTCCTGTCAAACCCCATCCAGGTACCTATACCTCTCTGTTTTGGGTTCCTTTCCCCCAACTCCCCACCTTATGTAGTTGCTCCCTGAGGACAGATTCAGCCCCAAGCATGGAGGTGCAGGCACAGAGCAGGAGCTTCGGGGCATGTAGCCCCTCTGTTATGTCAGACCAGGCTAGGCAAGGGAGAGGTGGCCACAGAGCCCAACCTGTCATAGGTCTAGACAGGGACTACATGGATATGCTGCTTCCAGTCAGCCCAAGTGCTGCCAGCCCCCAGAACCAGGATCGTTCCAGAGCTAGATGCACTGAAGCCAGGAGGGGTGGGGCGGGAAGTGCCCCTGCTTGTGAACTCTGTGAGAGATTCAGGAGAGTCAGAGCCATGCAGCAGAGCACCAGTGAGGAAAGAGCCCTTTGATACTGCCCACCAGAACCCCCACTGTATGGATGAGAAAACTGAGGCCCAGAAATTGGGTGCATCACACCGACCTTCCAGATAGGAGGAACTATGAAATCACATTCTTGAAGGACTCAGAGGACATCTAGTTTAATCCTTTCACTTCTGGATAGGGAAACCAAAGCCTGGAGGGCAGCAAGAGTGGGGGATGCTGACCTGCTCCAGGTTACAATACCAGTTAGTATTTGGCCTGCATTTTCCTGTGCACCAGCCTGCCCCAGCTTGAAGAGGTCAGCTCCTAATGCAGGATCTGCTTGAAGACAGGAGGGCTCCAGGGGAGGAGGTGGGCAGGGAGGCCACCTAGACTTCTGAAGGGGAAGAATGCTGAGGCAGCAGCCACCAGCTGTCCTGTCCTGCTGTGATGTTCCTACCATTTCCCTCACTGCTCAGAGCAAGGCCAAAGTAAGAGACTTATTTATTCCTGCACTTTTATTTTTTCATCTTTTATTCATTCACATGCTGTCAGTGTATATTGTTTACATTATAAATCATATGTATTCCCACACTCCCTCTTAAGGAAAAGGCCCAAGAATACAAATTGTTGAAAAGCTGTGAAAATAGTGGTGGTGGTGGCAGCACTGTGTCTCCATCCCCTTTGGGGGCTCCAAATGGTGCTGCAGAAAGCCCTCATCAGCTGAGGGCTAGGACCACCTAGACCTCCTAAAGAATCCACTCTGGGCAGCATGCGCCTAATAGAGAAAGCATGAAAAGGAGGAATAATGAGAGTGAATGGGGGTCTTCAGGGAAACCTGAGGATGGCATTTTCCCCATACCTCTTTCCTGAACTGGCCAGGCAGCACTGGGTTGGGGTACCAGCTGCCTGAAGCCATCTAAAGGAGTGAGCCAAATCCAGGATCTTCTATAGGATAGCCTCAAGCCACCAGAGAGATAGATTGCAAATACCAAGACAAAGGAGGAGAAACAGATTTGTTAAGAAGAGATGGAGCCAAGAATTGGTAACCTGACAGGGCATGGCATTTGAGCAGGAGCAAGTCAGGAACAAAAGCAGCAGGCCCAGGAGGGGCCTGGTGGGTAATCACGGTTTGCATTTATAGACTGACTTAAGCCGAGTCAGAGAGCCTGGAGTTCTGGCCAGACTGGGATTTGAAGAACTAGGCTGAGCAGATGTATCCTGCAGCTGTGAGACTGAACAAATAGTAACTGTTACATATATCTCTGAGCAGGAAAAGAACATCATTTTAACTGCATATCAAAACCTTTGAATATGTCTAAAGCTATGCTCAGAGGAAGAGTCATAGCCTCAAATACACAGTTAGACAAGAAGTAACTGATAGCTAGCACAACAAGCAAATCCCCAAATTGCAGTGGCTTAATACAATGAGGGTTATTTTTTGTTCATGCTACATGTCAAACAGTCACTGAGGGATGCAGGCTGTTACAGGATCTTTTGCCTTGTAGCTGGGCTATCTGTAATACAAGGACTATAAGACTGTGGCAAAAGCATAAGGAGGAGGAGGAAGAAAACCTACTGGCTCTTAACTATCTCAGTTTAGACAAAGCATACATCACTTCTGCCCAAGTCCATTGGCTAGAACTTGTCATATGGCTGAAACCCAACTTCAAGGGACACTGTGATAGATAAGGGATTGGCACATATGAATCCAGTGAGCACTGTCTCAACCACACATTAAACATCAGACAAAAAGCAATGAAAATAAATGACTTAAGCATTGAACTAAAGAAACTAGAAAAAAAAATCCTAAGAAAAGCAGCAAGAAGAAATTAATAATAAAATAGAAAATAATTCATTAAGAACACTTTATTAAGTTCTCAATTGATGAAAACACTAAAACAAATTACCAGTTAATCAGATTTAAAAAGAAGCACAAGTACACAAAACAGAGAAATAACCACAAATATGTAGAAAATTTAAATGACTATCATTTTTCCATTTCACAATTATATGCTAATATTTTTTTAAACTGTGTGAAATTATCTCTAGGAAAATGTCATTACCAAAATTGACTAAAGATGTATTAATAATCATGGAAGATATTGAGAAAGTTGTCCAAAAACTGATTCTCCTATGTAAACACATACATGTATATATACACACAGGATTTCATAAGTGAATTTTTCCAACCCCTGAGGAACAAATAATTACAGAGTTGAACTGTTCCAGTATATAAAAAGGAAAGGAAACCTCCAGGTTATTTGTAACAAAGCTAGTAAAATACTGATAGCAAAACTGGTCAAGGCACAAAAACAACTACAGATTAATCTCACTTCTTACTAACAAAGCAAAAATCTTAAAATATTATCAAATAGAACTTAGCAGCATACTTTTAGATATTACATAATTACCAAGCAAAATTCATGCCAGAAATGCATGATTTTAAATTAGGAAATATAATTTACCATATTAATACACCTAGATGTATGTTCTCAGACTAAAAGTTAGCATCATTCTCAATGTTGCTTAATGTTTCAACAATAGAATAATTTCTATCAACATAAAAAATAAGATCAGAATATACTCTAACACTACCATTATTTAGCACTGTTGGGCAGTTATTGACCAATGTAAATAGCCAAGAGAAATAAATATAAGATAAAATTGGAAAGAAGAGGTATAATTATGATTATTTTTAAATGATATGAAAAGCCAAACAATTCAATGAAAATAACAATGGTAAATGACAAATAGAAAATTTATATATAAAATCAGAGTTTTCCTACATGAAAAATAACAAGTTAAAGAATAATACAGGAAAAAATGTTCACTTTCAAATAGCAATAAAAACAGAAATAAATTTAAGAGAAAGTGTTCAGAACCTATAAATCTCTCCTGAGGAGTTAAAAGACTTGAAACAATGAAGAGTTTGGCTGGGAAAACTCAATTTTATAAAGACAGTAGCCATCAATAAATGGATTGATACATTAATTGTGATACCAATCCTACCAATCAGTTTAGAAAGAAATTCTAAAGTTAATCTGGAGAAACATGTTTGTAAGAATAGGCAGTAACACTCTGGTTAAGAAAAGAAATGATAATGAATCAGCTCTATCAGATAAATAATAAAACATATTATAAAGCTTTGGTAAATAAAGCAGTACACTAGACTGGCCCAATAGACTGATCATTGGCACAGAATGGAGAGTCCAGAGAGAAATCAAAACATATATGTAAATTTACTCTAAGGGTAGCATTTCAAATCAATGATAAAAATATTGCACTATTTAATAAATGGGGCTGACTCACCAGCTAGTCTTTTTTGAGGGCTGGGAGGAGAAGGAGGATTGCAAGAAGAAGCAGAATTCCTGCCTCACCCATTTAGCAAAGTAAATTCCAGATGGATCTAATATAAATGTGAAGAATAGAATCATAAAAGTAACAAGAGAAGATAGTGATGGATACTTTTCTAATTCTTAAAGTGGGTAAAGCTTTCTTAAGCATTAAACCCCAAAGTCTTATAGGAAAGGCTAATAAATCAGGCTACAAACAAGGCAAAAGCCCATTTTTGATAAAATTGGGTTGTTTCCAGGTAGTAGAGTTTGGAGTGGATGTTAGCTTTCTTCTTTGTATCCTGTATTGTTTCTTATAATAGACATGTATTAGTTTTGTAAAAACAAAATCATTATCTTTAAAAAAAGAAAATCAAACAATTAAAACAACAAGTCATTTTGAAATGTCAATAATTAAAAGCAACCATATAAAATTAATGCAAAGTGGATAATAGACCTAAATGTAGAACTATATAACTCATAGAAGAAAACACAGGAGAAAATCTTCTTGCCTTTGGGTTAGGAAAAGAGTTTCTAGATATGACATCAAAAGGACAATCCATAAGAGAAAATATTGATAAATTGGACTTTATCAAATTAGATTATTAGATTTTGCTTTGTGAAGAATACAGTTAAAAGAATAAAAATACCAGCCACAGATTGGCAGAAAATATTAGCAAATCATATGCCAGACAAATGACTTGTACCCAGAACATATAAAGAATTCGCAAAACTCAACAATAAAAAAACTCAACAATAAGAAAATAACCTAATTGAAAAAAAAAAAGAAAGAAAATAACCTAATTCTTTAAATGGCAGAAACTTTAGACACTTCACCAAAGAAGCTATACAGATGACAAATAAGCACATGAAAAGATGCTCAACATCACTAGTCACTAGATAAATATAAATTAAAAATACAATGACATTCCAACATACACATAAAGAATGGATAAAACTGAAAAACAAAAACTGACAATAACAAGTGCTAATGAGTATGTGGAGCACCTGGAACTCTCATACACTCCTGATAGAAATGCAAAATAATACAGCCTTCTGGAAAATACAGTGTAGCAGTTTCCTGAAAAGTGAAACACAGTTACCTATGTCTCTGGCATCCCATTTCTTTGTATTCATACTAGAAAAATTAAAGCCATGTTCACACAAAAACCTGTACACAAATGTTTATAGCAACATTTCTTAATCACAAAAAACTGGAAACAACCCAAATGTCTGTCAAGTTTTATTGGACTACTAAACAAACAAACAAACTGTGCTATATCCACACAATAGAATACCACTCAGCAATAAAAAGCAATGACCTACTGATAGACAAAACAACTTGGATGAATCTCAAATGCATTTTGCTAAGTGAAAGAACTCAGTCTCAAAAGACTATATACTGTATTATTCCATTTGTAAGACATTCTGAAAAAGGCAAAAACATAAAAACAGAAAACAGATCACTAGCTGCCAGGGGGAGGTGGAGGGGGAGGATCTGAAGACAAAGATGCAGCACATGGGAATTCTCTAAGATGATAGAATTGTTCTGTATCCTGAGGTGGTGGTTATGAGAATCTATGTACCTGTGAAAACTCAGAAAAAAAAATGAATTTTACATTTGTCAATTTTAAAACTTAAAAAAAGTCCCCAATGAACATTCAGCTTTCCACATTCAAAACCTTGATGTGAATGTAGAGCTATATCAACTCAAAAAGTGAAGGAGAGTGTTAAGATCTACAGGTTGCCAAGACTTTATGAAAACATGAGACCGTATCCTTGTGGTGACACTAGTTTATTCATTCACATAGCTGCATCAGCTTCATTAAAAAAAAAATTAAAAGAAGACCATCCAAATAATTACCATTTCAAAAAATATTGAAAACAAGTGCCATTGAGGAGAGTTTCTGCTACTTATAAGTTTTGGCACCCAATTTATTTCTGCCTTTAAAAAAATTTTTTTATTTGAAGTACAGTCAGTTATAATGTGTCAATTTCTGGTGTACAGCACAATGTCCCAGTCTTGTATATACATACATATATTTGTTTTCATATTCTTTTTCATTAAAGGTTATTATAAGATACTGAATATAGTTCCCTGTACTATACAGAAGAAACTTGTTTTTTTAATCTATTTTTATATATATAGTGGCTAATATTTGCAAATCTCAAGCTCCTAAATTTATCCCTTCCCACTCCCTTTCCCCAGTAACAATAAGATTGTTTACTATGTCTGTGAGTCTTTTTGTTTTGCAGATGAGTTCATAGTGTCTTTTTTTTCTTTATTTTTTTTTTTAGATTTCACCTATAAGTAATATCATATGGTATTTTTCTTCCTTTTTCTGGCTTATTGCACTTAGAATGATGATCTCTAGATCCATCCATATTGCTGCAGATGGCATTATCCTGTTCTTTTTTATAGTTGAGTAGTATTTCATTGTATAAATATACCACAGCTTCTTTATCCAGTCATCTGTCGATGGACATTTAGGTTGCTTCCATGTCTTAGCTATTGCATACAGTGCTGCTGTGAATATTGGGATGCATGTATCTTTTTGAATTAGAGTTCCCTCCAGATATATATTTAGAAGTGGGGTTGCTGGATCATACAGTAAGTCTATTTTTAGTTTTTTGAGGAATCTCCATATTGTTTTCCATAATTCCCACCAGCAGTGTAGGAGAGTTCTCTTTTCTCCATACCCTGTCCAGTATTTATCGTTTGTGACTTTTGAATGATGGCCATTCTGACTGGTGTAAGGTGATACCTCATTGTAGTTTTGATTTGCATTTCTCTGATAATTAGTGATATTGAACATTTTTGGAATAATATTCAGCCATAAAAAATGAAATTATGCCATTTGCAGCAACATGGATGGACTTAGAGATGATCATATTAAGTAAAATAAGTCAGACAAAGGCAAATATTATATGATATCACTTATATGTGGAACCTTTAAAAAGATACAAATTTTATTTACAAACCAGAAATAGACTCATGGACATAGAAAACAAACCATGGTTACCAAAGGGGAAAGGGGGGAGGGATAAATTATGAGTTTGGCATTAACATATACAAATTACTATATATAAAATAAACAACTAGGACCTACTATATAGCACAGGGAACTATATTCAATTTCTTGTAATAAGCTGTACTGGAAAAGAATCTGAAAATGTATGTATATATGCATACATATATGCATACGTATATGTATACTTGAATTGCTTTGCTGTATATCTGAAACTAACATTGTAAATCAACTACACTTCAATAAAAAATAAAATTAAAAAAAGAAGTGATAGTACCTTGTTCCAAGTGAGGAACAGTCCCCTCCCTTATTCCCTAGCACCAATGACATAGCACATGGTGTGTCACAGACTTTTCTAAAGGCTTGTAGAAATCGTAAGAGGAACACAGTGCAGGAGAAAAACCTGGATATAACTGTACTAAATAGCATAGCCCACCATGCATCGCCCATCCTAGGTAGCTCTTTCCTAAATTACTCTTTATTAGGCCAAGCTCCTCTACAAATCATCAAACTTCAAACCCTTCCTCTCTTCTCCAGACCCCAGGCTGTCAAATTCCTGTCTCTGGGCCACCAGAAGGAGTCCCAGATTTTACAGTAGTGTAACAACCTCTCGTCGAAGGAAAGCACCACTTGAATTTATCCTGAAAAGCCCCTTAGTCCACATTGTCTCATCTCAGTCCAGATGACCCTCTGAGCCTTGCCTTTGCCTAACCAGAAGATTCATGGAAGAATTTTCCCTCTGCCAAAATCAACTCTTCCCAAGATCAAGTCTTCAGCCATACCTAGAATGCAGAAACATCTGCTGGCAACTTTTCTAAAAATGGCAAGATTTTACTTCTATGATGCTTGATACAACTAAAGACTATTATGTGTGATGGAAAACATAAAGCAGCAGTCACATTACTGAAATGATTTAATGTCTCCTAAAATCAGAAGGAGAAAAGAAATTTTAGGTGGAAAATGCCTTAAAATATAATATAAACATATTTGTCTTTATACCACTGCAGTCATAAAATAAAATGTTGAATATTTTTTGGGGGGGTTGAGGCCCATGACAGTCCTTCTGTGACCCTGCAGCCAGTCAGAGCTGCCGTGACTTGAATGTGACTAAGTGTTCATGTTGAGCAGTTTGTCTAAGCCACTCAGATTGCATAAAGAAAATTAGAGCAAAACCAATGTGACCCTTAAGCAAAATAGAACAATATTTAATTGCTCATTGTTAGTGATCAATAAGACAACAGTAAAGCTATACAAATTGATTACATAAATATCTCCCAGTGAGAGAGAAAGTGGGCATCAATCCAATCAAGTTATGAAAAAGGACAAAAAGGAGGAAAATAGCTAGAATTAAATTGACTTCTTTACGACTCTTTCCTAGGCTCCAGGTCCTTGATCCATAGTCCTTTCTGGAAGCAGGCTAGACATTGAATAATAACTATATGCACTTAATAATAGTAGCAGTGATGGTGGTAGCATTTAATCTGAGGCAAGCTCTATTCTAACTGCTTTGCATACAAACTCACTTACTCGTTGCAAGAGTCATGATACTTTCAGTTGCAAGATATAAAAATCCAACTCAAGCATGCTTAACACACACCAAAAAAGTGGGAGGAAAGTATTGGTCCACATGGCTGGGAAGGGCTTATGGCAGCTCAAGGAATCAGAGGAGGAGCAGGAGCAAGGAGAGTCTTGGGGGTGGAACTAGGATTCAACACCATCAGACTCACTCTCCATCCACCCCATTTCTGCTTGTTTCTTCTGGCTTTGCTCTTCTCCTTCTGCCATGCCTATTCCACATGGTGGAGAAACAGTTACTTGGAAAACCCAATCTTGCATCTGTCTTTGTTGGGCTTCCCCAAAGCGGACTCCAAGGCAAGAATTTAGGTGCACTCCTCTATTTGGGAGATGATCTTAAGACGCATGATAAGGGAGTGAGGAAATGGGACAAAAAAGGAGAGGAAGCTCCCAGAATGGAATGTGGATGAGTGGTTACAGCTGAAGCAAGTAGAGTCCAATCCCATTGGGATTCCTTAGAAGGAATGTGCAGAGAACTCCTCAGGTTGTCCACCCAGAGCAAGGAAGCTGAGGTATCTATCTACCAGCTCTCCTCCCTCATTGTTTGAGAGTTGCTCTGGGGATGGCAGCTCTCCAGCAGGCCTGGCTTGCTCCGCAAGCCAGAGGTAGTCTTATGCAGAGAGACACAGGACCCTAAATTGTGTATCAGAACTGTCACCAGGTGACCTCAAGGGTGGACAAATGGGATATGGCTGGTACACCTATAACATGCACTACAACTCCCTCCATGGTGCTTCTGGGCACCATGGCCCCCAGAGCAGCGTGGGCTGCTTCTCTTCCAGCTCTAGTACCAGCAAGCTCTGTGAGGAGCCTGATCTAGCAGGCTTAGGTCACATGCCTACTGTGGACCAATCATGAGCCCAGGGAAGCGGCGGGCTGCTTCCTAGGTTGAGGAGTAGCTTCAACTGTTGGCTTGGTCCTTTCCTCCACCCTCTCTAGCTAGTAAAAGCCATATTCACCACATAAGGTCTGAGTTGTAAAAAGGAAAAAGGCACTGACACGAAACTGCCTGGTTCTCCAGTTTTCACCAGCTTGATCTCCCTATAGAAAGAAAACAGTCATTATCAAAAAGCCAATTGTCATTCTGCCTCTTTAGAAAAATTCCCATTAAAGATAAAGCAAATTTTAATTAGATTAAGTATCCAATTACTGTAATTACATTTTTTAAAAATTCACATCATGAAGATGACCCTTTTAAAAAGGGTTACAGGAATAATTAGTGTATTCATATTAACTAAAATGTATTGGATAATATTTATACCCAGAAGACAAAGTACATTACACACATTTCACCTTTGGGGAAAGCTTGCAAATGTTTTGGCAGTGGCATGAATATTTATAGGCAGGAGTGTGCTTTAGCAAGATTATGTGAGGAAGCATTTAAATGCTCACCAATTTTTACCCAGGGGTAAAGTATACAGAAAATGTAGTGCAGAGATTATGGGTATGCAAAGTGTGACTTAAACAGGGAATTGTTATCAGTTTGCGTAATTAATTGGAGCCAAAGACTATTTCTTCTCATTGAAGGCGGAAAGGCCCAAGGTATCCAACTGTGACTTCTCTGTGCTCTGTGCTTGCTGGGGGCAGGGGCCAGTGAGGAGCATTGGTGGCAAAGTGGTGAGGACATTTTCACCTCCACCACTCACCACCAGGAAGCTTGGGTTCTCGTATTCTCGACTTTTGCCCACCCAGTCCTGGTTGGGTAAAGCTTTAGGGAGAGGACTACCAGCCTTCTAGAGGCTTCCTCCCTATAGTTGTCCTCTGAAACCATCTTTCTGGTTCCAGGTTTCTTCCTTTTGACTTGCTTTGAGTTGCAGCTGCTGCCGCTGTTTCGGTCTCACCCACGACTGCCTTCCAGGCCCCATCATATTTGCTAGCTCCAGGGAGAGAGGTGGCACAGCTTCCATTTCATGGGGGAGAAAACTGGGGCTCTGGACCTTGGACCAGCTCCTAGAATCACACCACAGAACTGGCCGTTAGGGAGCACTAATGCCACTGACCCCAGGCCTGCATGGCCTCTACTCTGCCTTCAGGAAGCTGCTTGTGGCCACCATCAACTGCAGGGACTTCACTTCTGCTGCCACCTGTGGCCGTCCCATAAAGGCAACCCAGGCATTGCTGTTTCCTTTCGGAGATAACTTCCAAACCAACGTCGTGCATGCATACATCTGACTGGGGAAACAGAGTTATGTATCTGCATCCTAGTGGCCAGAAGAAATATGGTTTGGTGGATTCTACACTGAGAAAGTGAGGTTCTCAATGTGCATAACATCTGACAAAGAGAGGGTATTCAAAAGATTATGGACATCCTTATCGGCAGGTGTTTATCACATTCCCCTTATCTCTGATGGAAAATTCACCCATCTCTCAAGGCTTTGGTCCAATATACCCTCTTGTATGTATCCTGTCCCATCTCCTGCCTCTTTTAGGCTTTTCATTCTGGGCTTTGGAGTCATGTGCCTTGTTCCCTGATGCTCAGAGTTCTGAATATTTGAGTCTTATTTCGCTGCTCACCACCATGATTCCTGTCTTTAATAATGGTCTATGACTCTGCAATGGGGTGGCCATTGTTCTTTATGGGCTCTTTAAAATTGTTTTCAGAGGCCAAGGTACATCCTTGGAATCTCCCCAGGGATGAAAAAGCATCAATCATAGGGGGAACTACATTTTTGGAAATAGCCAAAGTCACTGTATTAGTCAGAGTTCCCCAGAGAAACAGAGCCAATTGGATGTCTGTGTATGGAGAGGGAGAGAGAGAATGAATGTTGATTTTAAGGAATTGGCGCATGTGATAATAGAGGTCCAAAATCTTTGGAGTGAGGTGGCAGACTGGAGACCCAGGAAGAGCTGATGCTATGGTTGGTTCAAGTCTGAAGATCTCCTGCTGCAGAATTTTCTCTTACTCTGGGGACATCAGTCTTTTGTTCTATTTAGGCCTTCAACTGATTGGGTGAGGCCCATTTACATCATAGAGGACCAGATGTTTTACTCAAATGTCACCAATTGAAATGTTAATCTAATCCAACACACCCTCACAGAAACATTCAGAATAATGTATCACCATATATCTGGGAACTGTGGTCCAGCCAAATTGACATAAAATTAACCATTACAGTCATTAGGGGGCACATTTGGTGGATATGGTAGAGTGACCTATGGTAGGCAAAATCAGTGACTTTTTGATATGAGATTCTTTGGGGTGATTCTTTTTTTCTAAACCATGTCTTTTTTAATTGAGATGTAACTGACATATTAGTTTCGGGTATACAACATAATGATTCAATATCTGCATATATTGCAAATTGATCACCACAATAAGTCTAGTTAGCACTCATTACCACTCATAATTTTTTTCTTATGATGAGAAATTTTAAGATCTACTCTCTTGGCAACTTCCAAATATACAATAATGTATTAGTAACTATAGTCATCAAGCTGTATATAACATCCCCAGGACTGACTTATTTTATAACTGAAAGTTAGTGCCTTTGAAGGCAACTCCTCAAAAAAAAAAAAAAAAAAACACCTGATTGTCGATTCCTAGAAAGATGTGTAGTTGCTCAGAGCAGTGGCAGAATCAGTGTGTGTTTCTGAAACCAGCAGCCTTATACGTTAATAAGTGATTACTGTGAACCAGTTCTGTGCTTAGTCATGGCACGGGGAGAAGACAATCTTATCCTCTTGGAGTTTCCACTTAGGTGAAAAGACCCAACAAGCCCATGAGAAAAAATGGCCACAGGAATTCAGTGAAGGGAAGACTCAGCATGGGCTGGAGTGTTCAGGAGAGCTTCCTGGAAGAGGCTCAATTTGTTTGGGCCTTGTATATTAGGGAAGATTGGCCGTGAAAGGGGAGAAGGGAAGGAAATCAGGTAAATAAGTGTCCTGAGAGAGAAATAAGCTGAGCTCATGCTGGTCCAGACAGGAGGGCAGCTGGGGGCAAGAGGATGAATTATGCAGGTCCTTGAAAGGGAGACCAATGAGTTGGACCTTAATCTGGCAGACAAAAGGGAGTCATTGAAGGCTTTCAAGCAGAGGAGGGTCCAGAGCTTGGACTCAGGAATAATAGCCTTGTCTGGACAGGACCTGGGAGCCTGCAGGCAGGGAGTTCATGAGAAAGCTACTGTTTCATGTCCATTCTTCTCCTTCTTGATCTTCTTTCCTCCTTGGTCCTCTTTCCTCTACTTTCTCTCCCACTCTCCCTTTCTTATTTTTAGTTCCCATTTAGAAATTTTTCCTTCAGATACCTTGTGTGAGTTCTCCTTTGTCCTCCCCTTCCTTCTTCCTTCACTTCCTCTCGTGCTTATCTTCCAGGGAGACCTCATATTTAGGAATTAATGAAACAGCTGTCAATTCAATACTAGGAAAAGTTTACTTTATACTTATTTATAGGTAAATGCCTTAGAGGGAAGGGTATAGCTCAGTGGTAGAGCATGTGCTTAGTATGCAAGAGATCCTGGGTCCCAGTACCTCTATTAAAAAATAATAATAGTAAAATAAATTAATAAACAAACCTAATTACCGCCCCCCACAAAAAAGTGACTATATAAGTAAATGCCTTGACTTATATTTCCCTTAACCTCCACTTGTCCCCTGTAAGAATTCAACTGGTGTCCAATGTTAAAGAAATTTGATGTTAGGGCTGATTTCGTGGACTGTCTTCCAAATCACCTTGATAAACATTCTGGGGCACTTCCTCACAGGCTGTCAAATGGGAAAAGGACACAGGGAAGCTCAGATTCCTTAAATGCAGTAAATGAAGGTTCTAGCTGTTACTTTCGAAGACAGTTTCCTCATTACTGCCCCAAAGAATTGGCAGGCATGCAGGGAGCATGGGAGGTGTAGAGAGAAGCCTGGTCTGGGAGTTGGGAGATCTGGGTTTCAATCCTGGTGCAGTCACTAATTATCAGGGTGATCCATGGCAAATCCCTTCCCCTTTGCAGATCTCAGTTTTCCTGTTGGTCCAATTACAAGACAGCTTACTAACTGATCTCTAAGGGACTCTCCAATTATCCGTCCCTCCCCTGCTCACCTTCGGTCTTCTAGCATGGGCCCCTTGGAGGCTGTCAGTCTCAGGGGATGCTTGGGAGATTCCAGATCCTACCCAGAATGTGCTGCTTGGAAGATGCTCTTAATCTTCAGGGAGAGAACAGGGAATCCCTGACTGTCTTTAATCCTCAAAGGGAGCCCCTTTGCTAAGCTGGAGTGAATTCTGAATGAATACTTCATCACATTTCCAAACCTTCACCACACTCAAGTCCTTTCCCACCCTGCTTGTTCTCAGATAGTGGCATGACCATTTCCTTTACCAAAAAGACTGTGGCAATAGCAAGTGAACCCCTCTGACTTGCTGTCCCTATGCCACTCCTTTTGTGTGTACCTGAACTCACTCCCAGGAGAGTTTCCTGATTCCTCCTCCTTCCAGTTGAGCTGAGCGCCACAGAGTCCAGAATATTTCCTGCATTTTCTTGTTTCAATAACTATCTACCCCATAGGGAACCCATTTTATTCATCAGACTCTGGAGTGCCATTTCAGGTTGTGATATACAGTAAGAATCACTAGAATGTTGATTAAATAAATGCATAAAGACAATAACGAAGACTGTGGGGATACAGAGGAAGGAGAGGCTGATTGAAGAGGTTTCATGAGGGTAATATTTTTCAGCTGTTCTTTGAGAAGTTTTTAACAGGTGGAGATGTGTTAGGAATTTTCCAGGTTGAGGTAATAGAACAATCAAAAGACCCTTGAAAGCAAAGAAAAAGCTGGGGAAATAGCAAATGGTCTAGTTTTGATGAAGCATTGATAAGGCCAGATCACGGAGGGCCGAGGGGTCATAGAACGGAGTTTGACCCTCGTTCTGAGAATAAAGAGGAGTATTTGACCGATTTTAAACTATGGGGAGCTAAAAACGCATTAGACCTGCATTTTGGCTGCAGATGAGAAGGGATATGAGGGGCATGAGTCGAGCAGTAACTAGGAAACTGTTAGGAGTGAGCACTGTGGTGAGCAAGGATGGAGAGAAGGGCACAACTGGAGGTTTGGGCGGTAGACCGCCCACTGGGGCGTGGGGCAGAGGGAGGAGTTTCGAGCTCGTACAAATGAGAGCGCGCGGGTGCGGTTCATCTCACCGGGCGACCGCGCGGGAGGAGCAGGTCAGCCCCGCATGACGGAGTTGGAGCCGCGGGCGCCGGGCTCACGTGTCCCTCGCGCGTCGCCGTCCGTGCAGTCCTCGGTGGGGTCGGCGGAGGCCGCGGGCGCTGCGGTTCCGGTTCCGGTTCCGGTTCCGGCTGGAGCCCGCGCCTGCGGCGAGGGCGGGCGGCCATGGCGTACTCCACCGTGCAAAGGGTGGCCCTGGCCTCGGGGCTTGTCCTGGCTGTGTCGCTGCTGCTGCCCAAGGCCTTCCTGTCCCGCGGAAAGCGGCCGGAGCCGCCGCCGGCGCCCGAAGGTAAGCGCGGCCCGCTTCCCCCTCCCCCAGCCGCCGGGCGAGCCCGGAGGGCGCCGCTCCAGGGACGGCGGCTTCCGGAGCCTCCATCCCTGCTGGAGAAGGCGGACCCGGCGGCGACTGGGAGGTGCCAAACCCCACGGTTCTCTTGGCACCAGCGGGCCACCCCCCGACCGGGTCTCTCCTGATCTTGCGCCGCAGGCATCCAAGCCCCGGCACCTTCCAGCTGGTCTCTCACACACCGGTTGTTCATAGCCCCTTCCCCTCACTGGCCTAACTCATTTACGCACCGTTCGTTCAGGTGCTTTGGGTTAAGAGGGCTCCCAGTTGGATTCCTCTCCTTAGGGTTTCCGTGTGCTTTCTGAATGAAATCGTCAGTTGGAATTGGTATTGTTAACCTTAATTCGTTGCGTACTTTTCAGTTTGGTGTTGGATGCTCACTGCTTCAGGCTCTTTTCGTGAATATAACTTGAAGATTTTAATAACCCGAATTTCAGTTACTGAGATAAACAAAGCTCTGCGTTCCCCTTACCTGTACACATATTTGTTAATCCTTTGTTATTGGCATGCTGTATGTGCTGGCTAAAAATGCACCCTGTGGGTTGCATTCTAGGCCTTTTACATAATGAGTGAGTGTACGGGCACGGATGCCAAAGGCTGGAAGCAGGAACTAGAACAATTCTCTATAGGTCGTGAAGTTCTGGTAACTTTTTCCTAGAAATTATCTGTGTAACATCCTTGAGACATGGTTTTACAGTCTCCACACTTCCACTAATAGTTAACCTGTTGATTGTTGGACAGCTCCTTTTCAGTTGAAGTTCATTTCCTTCTAATTCGTGCACGCTGGCTGTCGCTCCGCCCTCTTTTGCGCATCATAGATAATAAAGACTGCAAATGCAAAGCACCAAGCTCTAGAGGTGGAGGACAGATTGAACCCAGATCTGTTTACAGAATTTGCTTGATAGTTTTTATGTTTGTAAAACTATCTGGGAGAGACTTCTAAAAAAAAAACTTACATATTTGGTTTTCTTTTTTTCTTTCTTATTACAGAAACAACGTAAAAGGTTTTACTAACTTTGCTTATATTGTCTGCATTGAAGAAGTCAACTCATGATGATCCTAAGCAATAAAGATTTGTCTAGGATAGTGTTTTAACACATTGAATTTTCATTATGCTGAATTATGTTGAATAAGTTCTGTTCAATGTGAGTGCCAGACACTCTTCTGAATGTTGTATAGAAAAGAGATTAGACATGGTTCTTTCTCTTAAGAACTCAAGTTCTAATATTCAGTGTCCTCGTCTTCCAATCTGTGCACTTTGTTCTGTTTATTCCTCAAGTGTTCTTCCTTCAGCTTCCTTCCTAGCACTCAAGTTGCAGCTCAAATGTAATCTTCTTAGAGAGACTTCCCCTGATTACCCTAGCTCAAGTAACTCTTTCCTCTCTCATCATTCCTTATTCTATCATGTTATTTTATTTTCTCTGTTGCAGGCATTACTATATGGTATGACATTTTCTTGTTCGTTTACTCATTTATTTTTTTGTCTCCACCTTCTAAATCTAAGCTCCTGAGGGCAAGCAGTTTGTCTTGTTCACCACTGTTTCTTTAGCAGTTGGCATATAATGGGCAATCAATACTTTTACATGAGTAAGATGATGAAGCTACTGATATTGTGAGTTGTTTTTTGAGTTAGTTACCAAAGCAGTATAATCGAGGCAGAAACCTACCTTAAATGATGCATTCCAGTAACTGAAATTTGCTAACTAAAATCGCTGCCCTGGTACACTGACATTTTAAAAACAGTGAATCCTAGCCATTTTGGAATTATATATCACTTTGAGAATTTGATGAAAATTATGGATTTTTCCCCAGGAGAAAATGCACATACTTTTTTATACATACATTCAGAATTTGAATGTCAGTTCAGAGAATCCACAAAACCCAGAAACCTTTGCTTTGAAAAAAGGGGCAGCCCTGATTATTTGAAAATTCTTAAAATTCATGTCATTGTAGTTTCCATTTCTGCCCACTGGAGTATGTGAGACAAGCACAGTCCCTTTCCCACATGACAGCCATTAAGGTAGTCTTTTAACAAATATTTATGATGTACCTTTAACATAGTTTACATACAATGTATAAATACTACAGATTCCATGAAAAAATGAGTCAGATCTCTGCCTTGATGAAGCCACAATTTAGTAGGGGGAAACAGACATTAAATAAGTGCCAAAATGGTCCATTGCAGGTACTTATTCCTTTTAGGGAATGAGAGAGACACATGTTAGAATGATCAGTTTTACTGGTGGCTCAGGAAAGGTGTCATGGAGGAGGAAAGTCTTTTTTTGTTTTTGTTTTTGTTTGTTTTTTGATAATTGCTGTCTTGACATATGATTTGTGTACCATGGAATTCAGCCATTTAAAGTGTACTTTTGAATGGCTTTTAGCATATTCAGAGTCATGCAACCATCACCACAATCAATTTTAGAACATTTCATCATCCCCCCGCCCCCAGACTCATACTCTTTTGCCATCACCTTTCAACACCCCCCCCCACCTCAACCCCTTCTGCCCTAGGCAACCACTGTCTACTATCGGTCTTCATAGATTTGCTTGTTCTAGATATTTCATATAAATGGAATCATACAATGTGATCTTTTGTGACTGGCTTCTTTCATATAGCATGTTTTCAAGGTTCATTCATGTTGTAGCATGTATCAATACTTCATTGCTTTTTATGCCTGAATAATATTCCATTGTGGTGGCTGTACCACATTTTATTTATCCATCAGTTGATGGGCATTTTCGGTTTTGATTATTATGAATAATGCTGCTGTTAACATCTGTGTACAGGTTTTTGTGTGGATAAATGCTTTCATTTCTCTGGAGTCTATGCACTTGGGAAATGTGAGCATTTTAGTGTGGCTGGAACTAAGAGTAGAATTTCTGGTTCATATGGTTACTCTGTGAACAGTTTTGAAGAACCACTAGATTGTTTTCCAAAGTAGCTACACCACTTTACATTCCCGCTGGCAATGCATGGGGGTTCCAGTTTCTTTGCATCTTCATGGACACTTGTTATTGTCTGCCTTCTTGATTATAGCCATCCTAGTAGGCGTGAAGTGGTATCTTAATTGTGGTTTTTTCTTTTGCGTTTCCATGATAACAACATTGATATCTTTTCATGTGTTTATCGGCTATTTGTGTATCTTCTTTGGAGAGATGTCTATTCAGACTTTTGACCATTTTTAAATTGAGGTTTTGTCTTTTTATTGTTGAGTTACAAGAATTCTTTACTTTAGGTACAAGTCCATTATCAGATATTTGATTTGCAATTATTTTCTTCCATTTCAGCCTTAGTGGGTTGTCTTTGCTTTCTTGATGGTGTCCATTTAAAAAGAAAAGTGTTTAATTTCGATGAAGTGAAACTTTACCTATTTTTTCTTCTCTTCTGCTTTTGGTGCCATATCTAAAAACAACAACTTGCCAAATCCAGGGTCATGAAGATTTATGCCCATGTTTTCAAGTTTTATGGTATTTACTCTTTAATCCATTTTGAGTTAGTTTTTATATATGGTGTGAGGTAGAAGTCCAGCTTCATGTGGATATGCAGTTGTCCCAGCATCATTTGTTGAAGACTATTCTGTTTACATTGTTTTGATGCCCTTGTCAAAATTCAGCTGACTATAAGTGTGAGAGCTTGTTTTTGATCCACTCTCAATTCTGATCCATTGATATAAATATCAACTATACTTATCCTTATGCCAGTACCATACTATCTCAATTACTGTAGCTTTGTGCTAAGTTTTGAGGTTGTGAAGCATTGTCTTCCTATTGTGTTCTTTTTTCTAGATTGATTTCTGACTCCTATGGCCCAGCAGTTCTGTACACATTATAGGATCAGCTTGTCAATTTCTGTAGAAAAAGCCAGCTGGGGTTTTGATTGTGTTGCAATCTGTAGATCAATTTGGAGATTATTGCCATCCTAACAATATTAAGTCTTTTAATCTAGGAACACAGGGTTTTTTAGAAATTTATTTGGGTTTTTATTTCAAAGAAGTTTGTAGTGTACAAGTCTTATTTTGTTAAGTATTTATATTTCTTATTTGTATTTCTAAGTATTTTATTATTTTTGGTGTTATTGTAAATTGAATTATTTTGTTAATTTTATTTTCAAATTGTTCATTACTGTTTTTAGAAACAACTTTTGTGTATTAATATTGATTCTGCAAACTTGGTGAATTGTTTCTTAGCTCCAATACATGATTATGTTGTCTGCCAGTAGAGATTGTTTTACTAATTTTTTTCCAATCTACATGCTATTCATTTTTCTTTCCTAACTGCCTGAGTTAGAACCTCTAGTACAATGCTGAGTAGAAGTAGTGAAGAGATAACAACCTTGATTGTTCCTAACCTTAAGAAAGCTTTCATACCATTAAGGATATTGTTAGATATGGATTTTTTTTTAAGATGCCCTTTATCAGCTTGAGGGAATTCCCTTTATTCCTAGTTTGTTGAGTATTTTTATTATGAAGGGGTGTTGAATTTTGCTTTTTCTGTGTTTATTGAAGTGATGATGGGGATTTTGTCCTTCATTCTATTGATATGTATTACATAATTGATTTCTGAATGTAAACCAGCCTGTATTCTTTGGCTAAATTGAGGAGGTAACTCTTAAAGTGTTTTATTAGCCAGATTAAGAAGGACCTTCTGTAGATAAACAACAAGGACCTACTGTGTAGCACAGGGAACTGTATTCAATATCTTATAATAACCTAAAATGAAAAAGAATATGAAAAGAATATATATGTATAACTGAATCGCTATGCTGTACACCATAAACTAACACAACGTTGTAAATTAACTATACTTCAATTTAAAAAATTAAAAAAGGACATTCCAGGCAGAGGGAATACAGAGCAAAAAAGAACACCCAGAGGCTTGAAATAGCTTTAGAGCTAGCTGTAAGAGAAGACACCAGAGAAGTTGTAAGGGGCCAAAATGTAAAGGTTTTTTTTCCGCCATACTTAAGGAGTTTGGATATTATTCTAAAGACAGAAGAGGCCATTGTAAATTTGTAAATAGAAGAGAAACATCCAGTTTAGTTTTAGAAAGGACACCTTGACAACAGTGTAAAGGCTGGATGGTGAGGATTTCATTAGGGAGAACATTGTTGCAGTAGTCCAGTTGAGACACCAGGAACATCATTAAGCCAGGGTCTTTGGGCTCATCCATTAGGATTCTCATGATAAGTGACAGAAAGTTCAGGTGAACTGTCTTAAGGCAAAAAGAAAATTTATTGTGCAAATGAATTGACCCTGTGTTAGAACTGGCCTCCTGTGTGGTTTGATCTAGAGATTCACAGTCTCATCAGGGCTTCTGTCTGATTTTCTGTGTCCTTTTCACTTCTGGGTTCTTTCTCAAGTTGGCGCTATCTGATTTCTCTCTTAGGGTAGCAACAGTGGTTGCATGAGTTCCAGATATCACTTCCTCACATTCAATTATCCAGAGAAGGAGAGAATGTTTTTCTTTTCTTTTGAACTCTTCCTTCACTCCCCTCTCACTCTTATCCCCTCCTCCCATCTCCCAGTTCTTTCCCAGTAATTCCTGCTAACATAGCCACTCATCTTAATGGCTTGAATTAAGTTACTTGTAGTGCTGTGGGTAGAAACAATATGCAGATTAACCACTGTAGAGTTGAGAGTGATTCCCAAAGGGAAATAGGGGTACAGGAGGAAGATGGAGTAAATGGAGCAAGGGAGGCAGTCAATACTGGCTGGGAGGAAAGAGAACAATTCTAAGAGACGTTTTTAAATAGAAGTGGAAGGTAAAGGAGAGGGAGGCATCTTGAATTATTCTCAGTTTATTGGCTATAAACTGAGAATATATAGATTTATGACACCCTTTACCAAAATAGTAATGAAGTAAAGTAGATTAAAGGGGAAAGATAATGAGTTCAGGAATTTGAAGACTAGTATCATATCCCCTTCTTCCATCTTTTTTCCTACATTGGCATCCCTAGCTCCTTTATCTATTCCTCATATGACATAGTTACAAGTATCTAAACATAGCCCTCTTAGAAGGCAAACAATAGCACGTGTAACCCAGTTACCTCATGGAAGAGCAGCTGATTGCATTCCCCCACCCTCTTTTTTAAAATTCTGTACTTCAATTAATGCATCCTGGGGATTGCTTTAGATTTTTTAGCACTTGCTGTTTAATTAGAATCTTAAACTTAATTTTAAATAGGAGCTGCTCATCTAGGTTTTGTCCATTTTGTACTGTTCATTTGATGTTTCAGAACCAAATACAGGACTTGGTAGCCTTCTCTGTCGCATTTTATCTATTTAAATTTAGTCCAGAATTCTAGCCTCTTGACATTTTTTCAGAACATTTATTGTTCTATTCAGTGTATATGTTTACTATCTCTCTCAGCTATATGCTATTCTTCATTTCTAAAACCTTTTTTTTTGTTAAAGACATTTTCAAACATAAGCAAAAGTAGAGAGAGTAGTAAAATGAATCCACATTACCCTGCTTCAACAACCATCATCTTGTGTCATGAATATTCCCACTTAACTTTTTCCTTCATATGCTCAATTATTTTGAAGCAAATCCCAGACATTGGGTCATTTCACCCTTAAATACTTTCATATACATCTCTGAAAACATAAGAATTCTTCTTAAAATATAGCCACAATATTATTATTACATCTAAAAATCAATAATTCCTTAATGTCATGAAACATCCAGTTGGTGTTCAAATTTCTCCCACTGCCTCTTAATTTTTTTTCACAATTTCACCATTGATTAGGATAAGCATGTCTTTTTGGTAGACCATTTAAATTATTTTTTTAAATGTATCAGTGTTTTGAAACTGCTTTTAGGATCACCTTCACTTTTTGTGAACTGGAACAAATTATCTATCTCCGTTCATTCAAGATTTCTCTTTGAATCAATATAATTTCTTAAATTTTTTTTTAGTTCGGTGATCTTATTTGCAAGTTTTACCAGTCTTCTTGGTAGAAATTATTTAGTGAACAGACTTGAACTCCTCACCCATCTGGGACATTTTTTCCCTCTAGGACTATTAATTCTCCATTTAACCCCAAATTCATACCTTTTGGTAAAGAATATGTTAGCAGAATAAAGATAAGAAGTTCTGCTTTCTCAGCGTTACGTTTTATCATCAGGCAAACTGCCTTTTCACTCTAAAAATGCCCCTTTTGCTTTTGCTAGCCTTTTTGTAAACCTTGATTTATTTTGGACCTTGGCCTCCTAATGTGGTTCTTTCAAGATGTGAGGAAGACAGTCAGCTGTTGCTAGTGCACCACTTTAAGCAATGCTGAATTAAATATGGCCTGTAGAACTTCCTCAGTATTTAGGGAGAAGCTTACGTATCTTAAAGAACCATCCATTAAGACCTTTCTTGTATTGCGGTAATCAGAAGTATAAACACATCCAGTTCTTTATTGATTTATTTGCCCTAAGAATGAAATGCTGCAGATGGTTTAATGTTGCTTTCAGAAAGCTCTTTTGTTAACAGTGCTAGAGTTTTTGTTTTTGTTGTTAGTAATAGGGAAGGTTATTAACAAGGGAAAGCAGAGCTTCACTCTATAAAACCCATTAAGTTTTTAGTCATGCTTAAGTGATTTGCTAAGTGAAATTTTAATAATTAAATAAACCTAAATATGGGGAAAGCTTTCAATAAACAATTGGGATTTAGTCAAGTCCATTTTATAGAATATTTAAGTACATATGGAGATAAGGATACAGTTGTTTTCTATTTTGGAAAGTCTACAATTTTAATGTTCTAATATCTTAATGTTCTGATACCTTTAGCTGTTTTTTTAAAATATTTTTTTTAGAAACCACAAATCCTTCTTGTAATGAAGCTATAAAGGAAGCATTTGTAATGATGAGAAATGCAAAATAGGTAACCTAAATGTTCATCAGCTTGAATGGGGGGGGTAAGTGAATTGTGATATAGATATACAAGGAGATGCCATATAGCAGTTTGAATGAATGAACTAGGGCTCCATATATCAACATGGATAGGTTTCTAAGATAAAATACTGATTCCTCGCCTAGAAAAAAAGGCAAAAAGGGAAGTTGCAGAAGCATAAGTACAATATGATACTGTAATATACATTTTAAAAAAATTTTGGTTAAAATATCCATAACATAAAATTTATCATTTCATCCATTAGGTATACAGTTTAGTAGTATATAACCATCACTACCAACTGTTATATCACCATCACTACCATCCATTCATAATGTAGTTTTAAAACACTCAAGACAATGTTATATATTGTTCATGGATGTATACTTATGTGTAAAGTGTAAAAGCACACATTCTAATAAGAATAAATTTGGAGTTGTGGCTATCTCAGGGTAGGAGGAAGAATACACAAGGGGCTCCAGTTAGCTCTGCATGGTAGATAGGTATACATGTGCTCATGTATTATCATCTAGAGTTTTTTGTACACTTGGAGTATTTTCTTTAAAAAATTGATTTTTTAAAAAATCATTTCAACTAGACATCTCCAGGTGTTTTCTAGCCATTGACTTTTTCAGTATTCTGGAATGTTCAATTCTAAGAAACATAGTGGTACCAAGATCCAAGAGGTGAGATTACTCCCTGTTGAGAACAGTTAACTTTACAAAGAGAATCTCTTCCAAATTCAGCATTCTAACCCCAGCCTGTCATCTCAAGTGTACCCTTGGTCCCAAGTGGCAGAGGTTATAGGTGTGATGCCTAAAGGTCTGAGAGAATGACTCTACAAAGAAAAGAAATAAAAAAGAGAGCAAGTTTTTGAAGGTGAAAATAAGTTTCATTTTTAGGTTTGAAGTGATAGACACCAGAGGACATATACACTAATGGAATTTAGAGAGAAGAGGTAAGAGCTTGGAGGAAGGTCAGAACTAGAGCTATACATTTTGGAAATTGTAATGGATACCGTGAGAATGAATGAGTTTGCCAAAGGATGAAGAATAAAGAAAGAACGAAGTTTGAAACAGAATCTTGGGGAGACAGGATTAAAGAAGAACCAGTGAAAGATGAAAAGGAATAGGTAGAAGGACCAGTCATTGGGGAAAGAAGAGATCAGCAGAGTGATGTTCTACAGATATTAAGGCAGGAAAATTTGACAAGGATTTGTTCAGATTAATCCAATATTTGTTGAATGACTTGTGGTAATCACTTTCTTGTGTAGCAGAGGAGTCCTAAGAATGAGAACTGAGTAAAAGCCATTGGATTTGATGGTTAAGGTTTAGTTACCATGTTGCTATAACTATTCTTTTTGTCTATAAACTCTTTAAAGACAGGAATTCTGTTTTATTTATCATTTTAATCTCAATGTCTGGCACAGTACCTGGCACATTAAGTACTCAGTAGCAAATCTGTGAACTACTAAACTGAGTATAAACTGCACAGATTTCTCCTAGGATATAAAACATATTTTACCATCTAGCCTGTCTGTTCCATTGCTCTCCAATCCCCTCTCCTACCTTTGAAAATAGTATTTTGTACTTTTTCAGTGCTGCTTTGATTCTAGTCTGCAACTGCTTTTTCCAAAACTTTTTTAAAAATCAATTTTAATGTTTCAGTACTTCTTGCCACATCATGATTCATTTAGTGTTGCTTTTTGAAACCCTGTATTATACTTCTTTTCTTACTCCCATTATTCATTCATTAATTCAATATAAAGAAGACAGTTCTAACAGTCAGAGCTGTACAGAGGTGGCCAGGGCTTCCAGGGGGCCAGGGGGAGTGGAGTACTGAGTTTCCTGTTCAATGATATTCAGCAGAATCAGGACCACAACTTAAGGGAAGTGAGGGTTAGGGTTTGAACAAAAGTAGTTAGAGTAGGTGACTCTTTCAAAAAATTTCAACTTCGTTGGGATATAATTCACACGTCATGCAGTTTACCTATTTAAAGTGCACAATCAGTGGTTTTTAATATAGTCACAAAGTTGTACAACCATCAGAATCAGTTTGCTATTCTGAATCTCATTCCCTCCTTCAGTGATGACTCCTATCCTCTTTTTTTTCCTTTTTGCATTCTTTCAGTACTTAGACATTTGGTCTGTCTAGTAATAAGATCCATGATACCCTGTTCCTTTTTTGCTGTTTTGGATATACTACTTTTTTAAAAGCATCGTTTGATGGGGGAACCATCGTTTCTGTTTCATTTATGGTTCTCCTCCTTTCCTACCCATAGCACAGAGTGCTGAACATAACAGCTGTCCAATAAATATTCTTGGATGACAGATCTATAAAAGTTTTGGGGGGAAATGTGTGATGTTTAGCATCATCATCATTTTTCAATTTTAGAAATGCAAACTAATGCCTTTTGTGCCATTACTTGGTTTGAATTTTTTATATCTTGTTTTATGCCAAGTATTTAAAACAGTCTTCTCAGTACAGTAAAATGAAATTCAACAAGATATTAATACAGATATTAAATCTAGTATATTGAACACTAGATAAATCAGATTCTCTCACAAGAAAGGCTAGCTTCTCGGATGTTGGCTAGGCATTTGTTCAAAGTGCATTATAGCCTTAGAGCTAGTATGATATTAAGATCTTTGACAATTTGGTAGCAAAATAAGTCACCAGCACCCAAACAAAGTAGTAGTGACCTGGTTTCCTTCTTCTGCTGTCTGAAGCTGTGCTTCTGTTGCTGCCCTACTCTTAAAAAGAAGCATTTCTTCTCATAATTTCCATGTCATTTGAAGTCAGTATCAGGAGGGAAAGGAGGATTGTTGGAGTGGAGCTTGGCTGGGAGAGGACGCAAGGCAGAAGGCAGCTCCCTGGCGCAGACCCTGGCTGTCTCACTCCCTGCCTGCCCTCCCAGCATCTTACCTCAGGAGCAGAGAGTTGACTTAAAGATGGTTCTCAGTTCATAGCACCTGATTAACATCACAGTGCAAGGTTGCTTTCTTATTTTATTTTCTTTTTAACCCTTTATCTTCAATCCACATGCCCATTCCTTTCCCCATTCACGTGCACCCACTCTAATGTGTTTTATGTTCTTAGACCTACACATTTGTTTGAAAGACACATAATATAATTATGATGTGTCTTTAGCTTACATATGGTATTTGCTTATTTTTTTTACTCACTGCTGTACTTCTCAAGATATATTCCTATTGCTGAAGGTACATATAAAGTGTGTTTTCTGAAAGCTATGTAGAATTCCATAATTGTATCTTCTCCATTTTGACTTTCCATTCTCTCAGGTATGGAGGTTACTTCAGGCTCCCTGCTACAACATCATCACAGTGAACATTCCCACACAGGTCTCTAAAGTCTATAGCTCGCATTAGGATATAGGTAGCTTTGTTTGAGAATTTCTCCGGAATTTATACACCAGAGTGGGATCACTGGATCATAGGGCATAGATATACTGAATGTCACTCAGTACAGCTAGATCACTTAGCAGAATGGCTGTATCTGTCTACAGTCTTACCCACTGTAAGAGAGTTCTTGCCTCCCTACATCTTTGCCAGCGCCTGCTATTACCCACCATTCCAATCTTTGCCCTTCTGATAGGTATAAGTGCTATCTCATTGTTTTAATTGGTATTTTTCTTGTTGGTTTTACTTTGAATTTGATCATCTCTTTATATACTTGTTAACCATACTAGTTCATAGCTACTCATGTCTTTTGGCCATTTTTCTATTGGGTCTCCTGTAATGTTCATATCAAATAGTGGGAGTTTCTTATCTATTCTAGAGATTTAATCCCTTGTCAATTTTAGATGTTGCAAAAGCTCCCCTTGTCTGTCCTCTATCTTCACACTATTCATGGTATTCTTCATTGAACAGAAGTCCACAGTTTTTTTGAGGTCAAATCCAACAATTTTTCACTGTATCATTTGTATTTTTAGAGTCTGATTCATAAATTCTTTCTGCTTCTTCGTGTTTTTCTTTATTATCTCCCAGTGGTTTTTCCATGCAAGCCTGTTTACATAGCCTTTTGAAGAGGTATCTTTCCTTTTTTTCTCACCTATGACTCTCAGGAGACTTGGCAGCTGGTGTTAATGTTTGGCTGCTCCTGGTGGAGGAGAAAAATGTAAGAAAATTGATGCATCCTCCTTTCTCTAAGCCCTACACTTCCACAAATAGGGATGAGTCCCTGTGACCCTAATTGTACTCCATGAATCTTGTCTACTCAGCTCCAGCTGATTGGAAAGTGCTGTATACCTACCCAAGCTGAGTACTCAAGATCTTCCTGCAAGGAATTTGAAATTAAGACCAGTCTCCATTGTCCTCTTGAAGGACATGCAAATTGAGGGGTTTGGGGGTGAACATCTTCCTGCATGTTCAAAAAGAAGCAGGAGCAATTCTTTGCAGAGGAATGAGAATGAGGAAGATATGCACAGAATAACAAGGAAAAGCCTTATGGCCCTCTTATAGAGAGGGAGAAAGATTGAGATAGAAAGTGAGGGTAGCTGTCTTGGACCCTAATGGTGTTCCAGTTTCTGGTTGTATTCTCTTCTGAGACCAGATTGCATTTCCTCATCTGTATTAGTTAGAGGTGGCTAACTGCTCTAACAGATAGACTTCAAAGCGTATAATGGCCCTAGCAAAATAGAAGTTTATTTCTCACTCACATAAACAGGTCCAGATGGTTCTGAGTTGGTAGGGTGGCAGCAGTGGAGGGCTCTGTGCCACACAGTTATTCAGGATTCCAGGTTGATGGAGGCTCTGCCTTTTTCAACATATGTCCTCCAAGGTCTCCCTGGGTGCCAGCATCCAGCCTGCAGAAAGGAAATGAACATGGAGTTCAATACATAGGAAGCTTCATAGGCCAGGCCTTGAACCAGCACCTGTCATTCACATTCCTTTAGCTAGAACTCAGTTACATGATCCCATTTAACTGAATGGAAGCTGAAAAATGTCATCTACCTGTGGTCTCAAAAGGAAGTGAAGATGGGTTTGGTGAACAGCTAGAGATTGCTACATCGTATTTATTTTCTGTGAGGTAACTCTTGTGATGCCTCTATAGCCTTGTAATTGAGTTCTTAAATTTTTTAAACTTGTTTGAATTGGCTCCTATTTGTCTCAGTGCATGAGGTGTTTTCGTGATAGGCATATTTAAAATGGTAGAGGAAATGATTAATGATTAAGACTGATTAATTTGTTTTCTCAGGGAAGTTGGGTCGATTTCCGCCGATGATGCATCATCACCAGGCACCCTCAGATGGCCAGACTCCTGGGGCTCGTTTCCAGAGGTCTCACCTTGCAGAGGCCTTTGCAAAAGCCAAAGGATCAGGTGGAGGCACTGGAGGAGGAGGTAGTGGAAGAGGCCTGATGGGGCAGATTATTCCAATCTATGGTTTTGGGATTTTTTTATACATACTGTATATTCTATTTAAGGTAAGTGGAATCATCCTGGTCATGTTACATCAATGAAAATCTAATATCATCATAATAAAAATCATTGTCAGCATTAAAACTCTTTACAGTTCATAACCCTTTTTCAAACCCATCATCTCTTTAAACCTTGCCTCCTTTTTATGAGGTACTTAAGATAGCTGTTATCTCAGTTTTACAGATGGGAAAATTTTTGCTCAGAGCCTAAACAATTTGCCCCAGAATTCACAGCTAAAAATTCAGAATCAGGACTTGAACCCGAATCTCCTAGTTCCTAATCCATTGAGCAATAAGTAATAAAGTTCAACACCTCCCCTCCCTGCACCCTGCCCACGCACCCCCCCCTTTTTTTGACTGGGCATCTTTGCAAGCTGTAAAGGCACAAAGATGTTCTAAGAAGTCCTTTATTATTAGGATTGGCACAGTGATTTCCAAGTAGCCACTGCGAGGCCAAATAATGACTGTACCAACACTACTTTTTCCTTCTTTTACCCCCAAGAGTATGAGGTGCTGTTTTTAAAATCAGTTGCAGTAATTGGCAGTTCTGAAACAGAACTGCCACGTCCTGAAACTAAGCCTGATATTGCCTAGCTCTGGGTAGACATGGTTTGGGTCCTTTAAATGCAGACTTCCAGTTAAGTTCCACCTCCAGGCAGGCTTTGGTCGGCCATGAGGCTGGGCGCCGTAAGTGGAGGCAGGAGATTCACTTGTCCTCCTAACAAAAGTAAGAGGTGGAATTCTTCAGGCAGCCCAAGCTGAATCTTAGGTGAACAGGGGATGGCAGATGTCCTGTAAAGAGATTTTTTTCCTTGTGTCTCAATAATTTTTTACTTGGAAACCTTCTATTGGGTGGTTTTTGTTTTGTTTTGTTTTGTTCAGGTGTTTCTCTAATATTATTTCATTTGATTTCTCCCAACCTTTTTTTTCCTTCATTTACTATGAGGGGTTCCATGACTTTGAGGTTCTGAGCTGCTGTTGATGTGCTGTACCTCCTTCAATTCTCAGCTCTCAAAGGGGAAAAGTACTGCAGAGGATCGGAAATGCTCTCCTGCCACACCTGGAAACACCCACAGGAAAATTAGTAAGTGCCTCTTCAGCATATTCATAAGTTTCATTGAGTTAGACAGCCATACAGCTGGAGGGACAATCTGTGGACGGGTCTTAAAAGCATTTCTCAAAAGTGGTCCCAGACAAATCTGATGCATTTTTACCTTAGCTCTGGTAGTCTCAGAAGTTTCCATATTGATATTAGGCTTTTAAAGGAAGGAGAGTTGTAAAAAGTACAAAACCACCAGTTTACTTTTTTATATATTAGCAAATTAATATTTACATTTGAAATGGGTTACTTCTCACTTCCAGACTTCAGAATATGGGAGGAAATTTCACATAGAGGAAAACTGAGACAGTGAGATCAAGTCATTGCCAGAGTCAGTTATTAGATCTACGGACAGAGTTGAACACTTCTGACTCTTAAAATGTGATCATCAGATACTTATTGACCAATTAGAATATTCTCTCTGGAGAAATGAAACGTTAATGGCACGGCTCTTCCCTCTGAGAATTTATAGTCTAAAAATGGATGTCAGGAAAAACCACTTGTGAAAAGTTTACTACCTAGAAAGAAGGGACTTGGCAAAAGCCTTGTGGGAAATCACGTCTTGCTGGGTGGCTGTGGTGGAGGGCCTGTTAGATAGGGCGCTTGAGGAAGATGCAGCCCGACACGGGGCAGCTGTGGGAAAGAAGGCATGAAGGGTAGGTAGGTTAAGCCATATTGTTGCAGGCCTCGAGGGTCAAACTATCCTGTAGATACTGAAGCCTCATTAGAGGTTTTTAAAAGAAAGACATCAGCAAAATGAAGTAAGGCTGGGCCACTGAAGCATCTGCCCTCGGCCATAATTGCTTTTGTATTTCTGGATTTAGTCTGGATTCTCTTTGGAAATAGATATCCCAGTCACATCTACATCCTGAAATCTTAAATGTTCAGATTTAAGCGACTGATCCCAGCTGTATTCTTAACTGAGATAGTGTCTAACCAAAAGTGATGGTGAATATGTCATAAAAATCTTTTTTTTTAAAGATTTGTGAACTCTTTAAAGAGTAGCGAATTCTGTATCCTGTCACGTAATGCATTTAAAATAGAAGTAAATAAAATGAATTCCTAAGAGTAGCCATTTTATAATGTAGTAGCAGTTATGTCAGCTTCTTATGCTTCAATTTTGAATTATATGGAAAATAAATACAACCTAAGCGTTTATGTGGCACAGATGTTAACTGCATGCATAAGAATTTTTTGTAGAAGTAGTAAAAGGCCTTTGAAATATTACATTTTATGATGACCCTCTAAATATACGTGTAGAATGATACTCAGGTAGGAAACAGAATAACTAAATTATCTACATAATGAACAACATTTAATTTTCCTATTGCTTTAAAGTTCATTTCTTGTACTGAATGAGTGATTTACTTTTTATGCTCTACTTTTAGAGTCTTAACATTAGTTTCAATAGATAGATATGCTCCTTACTGACCCTTGTTGAGGGAACTGCTTCTGGAAGGCAGGGTTACACCACTTCACCCCAGATGACTGAAGTAGAAGACCGTGGGCGGGAAGGTCTCAGCCCTAGTTCAAGACTTCTTCTATTGAAGAAGAGTAACTTTCAAACAATTATCTTTCATATATGTTTTCAAATCTTCTGTAGCTGTAAAATATTGCTCATTTCAGGGTCGTAACTCCTTTTCTGAAGTCCCTTATGGTTTGGTACTTTATCCTGAAGCATCATTTAAATTAGAAATGATATGTTGATCTTCATTTCTTTTTGGCTGACCGTGTAAGGCTGTTTTTCTCTACTAGGTGTTTTCTTTGGCTGGTCCTGCTGTATTTCTGTGTGTAAGAGAGAGTGATTTATTCATCACTCACTCAACGTGTATTCTTAGATCTTGGTGCCTAGACCTCTGGACCCTTTCTTTGTGTCCTGATTGAATTAACCGGAGGACTCTCAGTCTCTTCTCTGAGTCTTAGGCCAGCCTGGATTATTGTAGTGTCACAGCAAGCCGAGCTTCAGAAAAGAGTTTGCAGAATTGTATATGATGGTTCTTAGATCGATGCTTATTTTTCAGCCAATTTTGAGCTTGTTCAACTGCAAGAAAAACTGAAGGAGACAGAGGAAGCCATGGAAAAATTAATCAACAGAGTGGGGCCTAACGGTGAGAGGTAGGTTTTGACATAACAGGAATCAGACTGTTTCCCATTTAGAGAATCAATTCAAAAATTTGTTTTTCTTTGATTTCTGGCCCACTTACTTTCATTTCATGTAATTGTCAACATATTTGTCATTTACATATTATTTTTCACTTAACATTTCCATTTTCATGCTATCAAGCAATCTCATTTTGAAGAGTATGTTCAGCATTTTGCATATTATTGGGCGCGTGAGGTAAATTTGTGAGCAGAACCTACAGGGTAAAAGAACTGGGTTTTAAGAAAGACAGTTTCCTAGCTGGCTAAAAAAGGCATAATTTTAAGTAAAACTAGATTATTAAATATTATGCTTTCTTCTTGAGACAAAATGAGAGAAGAGAGCTAATGTGATCATGGTAGGCATTTGTTTCATGTTGGCTGTGCCAGAACTGAATTAGACATGTCAATAGGTGTCAGGAGCAACACTAGCCCTTTAGGATGCCCTGCAGTGAAGGCATTCTTCTCTTGCTGCAGGGCTGCTGAGGGTCTGAAAAGGTGGCTTCCAGAGATTGATAGAAAGTGAGCATCAACTAAGAAAACATGGGTGTTGGAAGGCCAGGGAAGAGAAACTAGAATGTGAGATTAAGAACAAAGAGGGATTCACTTTGAGCTCGGCCTTCTGACCAGAATGGAGGAAGAACTGGGAGTGAGTGGCAGAATCCCATGCAGGAGGATGCATTGAAAGGTCCCTCTTACAACCTCATGTGGAGTTTTTGCCTCAGAAAACTGCTCTTGGCCTCTTCTGTTTACCATCCTTGGTGGTACTAGTGCCCCATACTCTCTTCCCTGCTTCCTGGCTCCTGCCTTGCCCATCTTTGGCTGGGTAGGAGAAGAGTAAACATCCTCGAATTGCAGCCTCATGGCTTGGCTTTTCCTTGCATTTCTGTTGAAATGACATTTATGGGGATGAACCTTGCCTATCTGGGCCCAGGACCCTTGACTTTCTTTTGGTCCAGAAAGCAGAGTGACTGTTTGGACTATTCCCAAGTGGTAGAGATAAGGGTGAATATCTATACGTGAGTATACCTGTGTGAGCAGAGAATACTATTGGGTATTTATTGAGCACTTACTAGGAACCAAGCTCTGAGCCAAATGCTTTATCTACATTATCTGGTATTTGAGTGTTTTGTATGAGTGTGACTAAACCAGTTTGTGCAACTATACTTTTCTGGCCTTTTCTGCCCTTACCCTGTACCCCTCACAGTCTGGGTGGGGAAGTACCAGACTTTTATAGACCCCAATGCCTCACAAAATACCTGTACCCTGGACCTGGTCTATTTGAAGCTCTAGGCCACACCTAAGGGTCGTGAAAACTATAGATGAATATCTGTGGGCAGGGCCTCTCACCTGGGAGACCCAACCCCTGGGCCTTGGGGTAAGAAATAAGAAACCACATGAAGATATTTTCTCACTATTATTCACTGCCATTCAGACTCCCTTAGCTCAAATCAAATAACCCCACCACGCACACCATCTTTCCATTGCCCAAGCTAGGGATGCAGCACTGTGACCCCTAACTACTGTTTGTCCTCTTTGTGCCAGGATTGCTTCTCCGCATTGTATGTGCAAGGGCAGAGGAGCTGTGTGTCCCCTCCACCACCCCACACCATCACTGCAGCTGGAGTTGTGCCATCTCACTGTTTCTGGGGCCACAGATCCTAGCTCGGATTATTTATTTACTCCTTGTAAGACGCCAGAGTGTAGACTCTTTGAGAATATACAGATTCCAGACTGCCGCATGGCAATGACTGTGTAAAACGTTTTCCCCGGTACCTCTCAGGAACCGGAGAGCCGCTCTTCTTCCACTGCGGAGAGCAGAGCTTGTGTCTTTCTTTCCCAGGTCTCATTTTCCAGGCCATAAGGATGTGCCTTTCTCTCTGAAAAGCCTTAATCTAAAACCTTTTATCCTTATAGGTAGGCCCTCTGGGACTTCCGCCTTCAAAACTGCAAGGGCTAGGTAGCTGCATGTTTTACATTCTTTTCCTTTTTATACTTAAATCCTTTAACCTTAGTTTCTGTGGCATTTGTTCTTTTACAAGTCTGTGCTTCTAGGATTATTAGAAGAGCCCAAAATACTCCTGTATTTTTTCTGTCAGATCAAGATTTTATCACATCTCCAGGCTTCTGGGGGTCAGGGAGAGGATTTCAGACAAAGAAGACATGTTCGTTTACAGCCTTCAAAGTCCTTTTATATAATGTCACTCCATAACTGTAAGACTTTGCTTAAAATTCCAGAAGTATACAGTTACTGAAACTTCATCTTAATGTTTATGTAAGACTCAAAATATGAAAAAAAAGAATCAAAATATGGGAAAGATTTTTGATATTACCTAATGAAACTTTTCAGACAGCTTTCAACTGTGAACAATGTAAGTCTGCACACATTTTTAAATAATTAAGCCTCCTGGAAGGTCGGTATTGTGCCAGGGTTTGTCTAATATTAAGCACATTCTCTAGCCCAAGGATACAAAGACTAAGGAAAGGATCTAGGAATCAGAATTGAGGTGCCCTCATTTCTGTCCTTGTGATCAGCACAATTTCCTTCCTGGAGCAGCATGTCCAGCTGTAATTACCTAGAAGCATGGCATAGACGAAGAGGAGAAGCGAGGGTGCAAACATGTTGGCAGGCATGTTGAGTGTGTGTGTGGGACTGTAGATTTCTGGCATCATTGTTGGGATATAAACTCTTTGAGGACAGGCTTAGTCTGTTTTTTTCACTGTGTTCACTTAGTAGGTACTAAGTAAATATTATTGGAAAAGAGTAGATACTCACTTGTGATACAAGCATGTGTACATATATTATCACGGTGGAAGAGTAAATCATGATTATTCCGTGTTGAGCTTCTCTTCATTTCCTAAACTCTGTGTTCAGGGTCCTACTAGACATGTCTCATAGATACCTCCCCTTATCCTCATCAAACAATAAATGTCTTTTGAGTGAGTGAGTGTCCAAAATGGAACTCATCATCTACCCGCGGATGAACCTGTACTTCCTTTAATGTTCCACATCTCGGCAAACGGCTCCACCATCTACTTAGTTGTCCAAAGCAGAAATTTAGATGTCATCTTTGATTCACCTTTTCCTTCATTTCCCATGTCTCATCAATCACCGTGTCTTGCCGTTTCTTCCTAATTAATAGGTCTGTGTCCCTGCAAATGACTTTAAACTCTACTAGGCAGGGATTATCCTCCTTTTTCCCAGAGCCTAGCATAGGCCAGTAGTAGCCTTTAGAAAAATCTTAGTTGAAATGGAAGAATAAGTGGGTGAGTGGAGTATGCCTTTACTTTTGACATAGGTCAGAACTATCTCATGTAGTTTCTTTTTCTCTAATATTGCCTCCTTCTAGTTTACTTTCTGCTTTCCAACCCAGTGGGTTACATCTTTTGTTTTAACCCTTCAGTAGGTCCCTGTTGCTCTTGAGGAAGTGCAGAATCTTTAATAGGACTTGCATGGTCCTGGGTGACGTGGCTCTGCATACTTCAGTTGCTTTAATAACCTTTTCCATTCTTTTCTGTCTGTGGTCCAGCCACACTGACTGCTTGCTGTTTGTTCCTCGGAGGAACTGTGCACTTTTGCTTCTAGGACTTTACGTATACTTTTTTCCTTTGCTTGGGTGTCCCCCCCAACCCCTCCCCACACACACTTATTTTAACTCTTGCTTGTCTTAAAGTCTCAACTTAGACATCATTTCCTCCGAGAGCCTTTCCCTGAACCCACAGCTTGGTTAGGTGTTCCTCCTATGTGCTCTCAGGCCACCTGCTTCTGCTGGATATTGTAAGCATATAACTTCCTTATCTTCTGTTAACTTTTCTGTCTTCCCTAATGCCCTGTAACCTTCTTGAGGATAGGGAATTTTCATTGTTGAAATCTGCATTCCTAAGTGCTGGCACACTGGCAGTGTCTGTACATGTTGAAGGAATGAGTGAGGTAGATGTAAAGAAACTACTTTAAAGCAGGCATTTTCAGCAATAATAAGAATATTTTGGTACCTATTTTGATTTGTTCTGCACAGCCCTAGATGGTTGTCAGTGGCAGGTGTTTTCTCTATAAGGAATTGATCTCAGAGAGAAAATACATGCTCTAGGAAGATGTTTTCTATGGCTGCTGTAACAGATGACCCCTAACTTGATGCCTAAAACAACACACATTTGTTATCTTACAGTTCTGTATATTGGAAAGTCCTACCCTGGACTAAAATCAAAGTGTTGGCAGGACTGCATTCCCTTCTGGAGGCTCTGGGGTAAAACCTATTTCCTTGCCTTTTTCAGATTTTCGAAGCTACCACATTCCTTGACTCATGGGCTTTCCTCCACTTTCAAAGCAACAGTGGGTTGAGACTCTCACATCGTATTATTTTAGCCTCTTCTGCCTCCCCGCACTGCTTTTAAGGACCTTCATAATTGTATTGTGTCCTCCCAAATAGCCCAGGATCATCTATTTGCAATCTTTATTCCATTTGCAGCCTGAAGCCCCCTATGTGTGAGGCAACGTCATTATAGGTTCCAGGGTTTTGGATGTGGACATCTTTGGAGGGTGGGGAGGGGATGTTACTCTGCCTACCACAGAAGGTCTAAGGGAAAGGGAGAATTTGAATAAGCCTTACAGGAGGGAAGGATTCCCTCAGGCAGAGTTTGGGGAAAAATGTTTCAGAGGGAGGGGCTGGCACCAGCAGCAAACAAGGTGAGAGAATCAAGGCATGTTTTTTGGAATAGCAGGTCATTCTGAGTAACTGGAATGAAGTACACCAGGGCTGTGGTAGATGGGAGGCAACTGATGGGAGAGAAAACGAGACAAGTAAACGGGGCCAGACTGGAAGGCCCTGAATGGTAGGCTGAGAAATTGGAATTCATTGTCTTTACAGTAGAGGGCCTCTGAAGGCTTTTGAGGAGAAAGGCCATGATCTGCTGTGCTTTAGAAGAGTAAATCTTATGTAAAGTGCTATATGCTAGGATATTGAAAGAGTTCTAGCAAAGGTAGTAAACAGGCCGGGAGAGAGGAAAATAGGTGGGGGGCAAATTAAGGGAACTTCAAGGAGGAGGAAAAATCATAGGCTGTATCAGGATTCCTTGGATGCAAGCAGCCACCTCTGGGTAGCAAAAATTTGGAGGGCACAGCAGAATTTGTTGGAAGAGTATGGGGTAGCTTACAATATCAAAAGAATAGCTGAAGATTAAGTGTTAGCAAGAAGAGTGGGAACCAGAGTAGGTATGAGTATTTAGGGAATAGGAACAAATGGGCAGTCTCTTCAAGGACTGCTGCCAGGATGAATTAATGTGAAAAATCTTCAGTTCGGGCTTCACTGTGCTCAAGATCCAGTTTTAGAAAGTATAGTTGGCCCAACTCGGGTCATATATTACTGAATATCACTGAATCAGTCACTGCAGCCAAAGGGATGGAGTGTGATGGTTGGCCATGGGCTACGTGGCCATCCTTGAAAGAGAAGTCAGGGGACGGATGGCTTTAACATCTACACCATGAGCAGAAGAGGGATTGGTTTTCCAAAAGAAGACTAACTAGATAAGAGAAACAAAGGAGAAGAGAGAGATGATTTGGAGATTTACAGCCCAAACTAGAAGGAAGATTATGGGATCAACCAAAATAAAAGCACAGAATGATGGTAAGGTGTTGGGATAGGATCATGAGTTCAGCTTTGAATGTGGTTGAAGTGCAATCAGAACATCCATGTATGATGTATCACAACAATAGGAAATTTGGGTATTGAGGTCAGAACAAAGGACACAAGTTAGGAAGTCGTTTGACTGGGTGTAAGAGGTAAGGGCCGGGGGAAAATGAGATCACCAAATCCTTGAGGCATATCACACTGTGTGGGAGTCACCTGCATTCTTTTGCTGGTCTGATTTCTGTGCTCATCATGAATGGTGTTGTAAGAAACTGTTTCATTCTCTCTGGGTTTAACTTTTGGATGATTCCTCTGGGTTTGTAGCATTCAGAAGTCTCAGTTACCTCCCAGCGTGACCTTTTATTTTCTAATATCTTAGAATCTGCCCTCCCCACTCTCACCTGGCTTTCCTGGTCGCGCAGCTGCTCATGATCCTGGGCCAACTAGGATATGGTTTTGAAGGGTGAATTTAAGATTAACTTCATTACAGTGGCAAGGCCTCCTAGTAGAAATGCCCAAGAGATAACTGGAGTTATGAGACTGGCCTTTGTGTCAAAAGTCCAGGTTAGAGGTAGAGTTTGGGCATCATCTTTGTAGAGGTGATGGTTTAACCTGTGATAATTGGGTCTGATTATTGAGGGCATGACTGTAGGAGTGGAGAATGAGATTCCAAGGATTGAGCCTTCTGGAAAACCATGTTTTAGGAAGGGACTAAGAAAGTGAGCCAGGATCAGATTTACAAGGAATGGTTAAATAAGTGGGAGGAATACAGATGTCTCCGTAGCCAAAGGAGGAGGACCTATCAGGAGAGGCTGGTCCACAGAATGAAATATGAGCAAGAGACCTTCGGACTTGAGAGTAAATTGGGCATTGATATTCACAAGTTTTGGTAAAATGATGGAGCAGAAGCCAGATTTCAGGGAGGCAGGAGAAGATGGATGTTGGGAATGTGAGGACTGATCAAACACATTTGTCGAGCAGTTACAGCATTCATGGCACTTGTGCCTACACTGTTGTGAACTTACCACTTACTGATACACCATCCAAGAGTATCAAACCAGGGAAGAATCCATGAGTGTTCATTGCAATAAGTTCAGAAGACGTAAGTGGATCATGATTAATTGCCTAATGCATGATATGGACACTGTGAGTACACTTGAGGGCACTTAAGTTTGGAATTCTCTCTGAAAGCTTCTCTTGTCTATTTCTGCCTCTCTTAGCCTACCCATCCCTCTTCTAATTAAGGGTTCCAATTTTCCATGAGTTAGGAGACAGTCAAGACCATTTCATTCAGTAAAAATCAGAATATACTGAGTACAGTCCAGAGAGGTAACATGTGCAGCATGTTGTGACAAGCATATGGGCTCTTTAGCTAGGGGTGGCCTAGCCGCCTCAGAAGCCTCCCGGAAAGTGGGTTGTTATAAGAAAGAATTAGGGGTTATGAAACAGGTGCGCAGTTGTGGTGAATCAGGACTCCGGTCCTGATGGGAAGAGTAACGCAGCCGTTCAGCTGCTTGCGGGACAGCCCGGCTTCTTCAGATCGTGGCTTTGAGGCCATTCAGCCTGGGAAAAGTGACACTCATGGGGTTTTTGTTTTCCTCCCACTGAGGTCTGTAGAAATGTTGTGTCTTCATTATCTAGTTACCATCTTAATGTTGGAGGGAGAAGCCCTTTTTTCTTTTTCCCTATCAGTCATTAAGGCTAACGTCAATGTAGGTTAAGTGTAAAAAGAAACGTAGGTTCAGGACTAGAGATTAGAACAATTGGTGTTACCTCCACAAGGCTAGTACAGAATGTAGCATGTCCCCTTCATGAGTGTTGTGTTGACTTCAAATGCTTTGGGTTTTTAAGAGGAGAATAAGTAGCCTCTGTTAAATCCTGCCACTAGATAAAAGCCGTCCCAAAGCAGATGGCTCTCAGTCTTCTGAGCAGGGCCTTGCCTGCCTGTCAGTGTGAGGCAGTGCTTCCCTCTCAAAGGAAATAGTCACATCATCATCCTTGAGCCTCATCTCACTTGTGCCAACATCTCCCCAGAGCCGCACAGCTAGGGTAGTACTCACGCCCAGGTTTTCTAACCTGTGGAACTGGAGCGCTGTGCTTCAGTAATCGCACAGAATGCTATCAGAAGTCAGGAGACTTTAGTTTCAGTTAGAGTGCTGACACTAACTAGCAATGTGAGTAAATGTGTATTTTCCCCTCCATGGGGCCTCAGTTTACCCAATTTCTCTGGTCTAGATGATTTGTCAGAATGATCCAGCTCTGAAATTTTAAGATCTATCTTTATTTCTGCATGAGTAGCTTCAGCCTGGTGATTCTAGGGTTGGCCTGGTAGCATATTTTTTCCTAGTTGAAGCTAATGATCCAGCACATTTTCTTTTGATGATCTTACTTCAGAGAAAAGTGGCTTGTAGTAAATGGAATAATGTGAGTAATGGTGAAATTGCTTGGAGATTAGAGAATCAGGGCAGTGAGGTGTACTGGAAGAACACTGAACTGAAAGCTAAGACATTTGGGGTCTTGTCCCAGTATTGACATTAAGTCATTCTGGGACCTTGGACAATCACTTGAACTATTCTGGGCCTTAGTTTTCCCATTTATAAAATCACAACATTGAACCAACATCTCTAGTTCCCAGCTGTGCAGTTCCAGGGTCAATTCCTAGAATTATTATCTGTTGCTGTTGGACTTCCTATTCTGGAATCCAGACAGAGCATAGTGATGTTTATGTTCATTGCCTAGGAATACTTACCACTCACTGGCCGGATTGTCTGATATTTCTAAGCAGAGCACAGACAGTGACTTCTGACCAAGAAAAACGGTTGCTGCATCAGCTCCGAGAAATCACCAGGGTCATGAAAGAAGGAAAACTCATTGACAGACCCACTCCAGAGAAAGAAGCTGAGGAGGCCCCTTACATGGAGGACTGGGAAGGTAAACAGTGTCTTCTTACTTCTTTGTTAACCATCAGCCCAGAAGAGAGATCTTATAAAATTTTTTTTAATCAGCTTTATTACTGAGGTATAATTTATATACAATAAAATTCACAAATGTTAAGTGCATAGTTGGATGAGTTGTGACGGATGTGTAGAGTTGTGTAATCATACCACAGTCATATTACCATCATCTCGGAAAGTTCCCTCCTCTGCTGCGAATCCCCTCCTTCTGCCCCTGCAATAGCTGAACTGCTTTCTGTCTCTATAGCTTTACCTTTTCTATATAAATGGATCATAGCACGTGCTCTTCTGTTTCTGCCTTCATTGATTCAGTGTAATGCTTTTGAGATTCATGCGTTGAGTGGTATGAGTAGTTCCGTCTCTTTTTTTTAAATTGCTAAATGGTGTTCTGTTATCTGGATGTACCACAATTTGCTTCTCCACTCACCAGTTTAGGAACAATTGGGTTGTTTCCAGCTTTGAGCTATTATGAATCAAACTGCTATGAACTTTTGCACAAGTTTTTACTGGAACATATATTTGTATTTCTTTGGGTATATACCTAAGAATGAGGTTTCTGGATTTTATAAGTGTATGTTCAACTTTGTTAGAAACTGTCAGTCTGCTTTCCATTTTGCCTTCCCACCTGAAATGTGTGAGAATTGCAGTCACTCCACATCCTTGGTAACACTTGGTACTGCCAGTCTTTTTAATTTGAGCTGTTTTAGTGAATGTATAGTGGTATCTCGATTGTGACTTTAGTATGTATTTCCCCAGTGACTGATGATGTTGAATATTTGTTCATGTACTTATTTGCCATCTGTATATCTTCAGTGAAGTGTCTGTTCATTGTTTGCCACTTTCTTTATTGAGTTGGTTGTGTTCGCATTGAGTTGCAAGAGTTCCTTCTATATTCTGGGCATAAGTTATCAGTTACAAATTTTGAAAATATTTTCTCCCAATCTGTGGCTTGCCTTTTTATTTTCTTAGTGGCATCTTTCCAAGAGCAGATTTTTTTTCATTTCAATGAAGTCCAGTTTATCATTTTCTCTTTTATGATTCACTTTTTTGTGTGTCTAAGATAACTTTGCCTAACTCAAGGTTTGCCTAACTTGTCTGTTTTCTTCTAGAAATGTTACAGTTTTAGCTCTTACATTTAGGCCTATGGTCCATTTTGAGTTAGTTTTTATATGGCTTGAGGTATAAGGACTGAGGGGTTTTTTTCCATTTGATATTTAATTATTCTAGCTTATTTTGTTACATTTTATTACCTTGGCATGTTGGTTGGAAATCAACCCTTCCCCTTTCGGAAAATGGAAAATCAGTTGACCATATGTGTGAGTCTATTCTGGACTTGCTGTTCTCTTTCATTGATCTGTGTGTCTGTACTTATGCCAAGACCACAATGTCTTTTTTCGCTGTGTCTTTATATTGTCTTGAAATCAGGTAGTGCAAGTTCTTCAACTATGTTTTGTTCAAAATTATTTCAGTAATTCTAGGCTCTTCACATTTGCATATAAATTAAGAATCAGTGTGTCAGTTTCTACAAAGAAAAGCCTGATGGCATTTTGATTGGCATTACATTGAATCTTTAAATCAGTTTAGAAGAATTGACATGAAAACAATATTGAATCTTCCATTCCATGAACATTTTATCTCTCTCCATTTATTTAGATCTTTAATATTTCAGCAAATTTTTTTTATAGTTTTCAGTATCTAGGGTCTTGCACATGTTTTGTAAATTTATCCTTAAAGTTTGTTTTTTTGATGGTGATATTTAAAATTTTTAAATTGCTTATTGCTATTTGTATAGAAACACAATTTATCTTTGTATTCTGATCTTGTATCCTGCAACTGTCCTAAACAGACTTAAGTCTAGTAGCTTTTTTAAATATTTCTTATAAAAGAAAATATTTAGTTGAAAAAAGACTCAAGTCTTTGGCCATAAAGAACTCACTAAATGTTAGGTAAAAATACTTGGAAAAATCCACACATTAATACGTACTCAGACATATGCTGATGAATCTGTACGAATTCAAATTTTTCAGTATAAAAAGAATACCAACTTCCATACAGAAACCAAAAACTAGCTAACTAAAAACAGGTTGCCCATTGAGAAAAAGACTCAGACTGGGATAAGATTTGTCATTTTCAACATCAAATGGAAAGAGAGTGAAGCAATGTTTTCAGACTTATAAGGGAAAATGGCATGATCTATGATTTTATACCCAGCCAAACAATTCTTTCTATAAAGGTGAAAAGTGGTATGTGTAGTACTCAGAAAGTACACCACTCTATGGGGGGGGGGGCTTAAGGAAGTATTCTGACAGATACAAAAATTAAAATTCAAGGAAGAAGATACTGTATAGAAGAAAGTGTTGAACAATGAAATCAGTAAGAGTTATCTGCCCTCTCATTCTAGAATTCTGGTAATTCTGAGATTGGATCTTGAATGAGTCTTCTATGCATCTTATCTTTATAATTTCCATTTCTTTGTCATTTTTATCTTTGTCCTAGGAGAATTCCTCACCTTGAACTTCTAGCATATTATTGTGGTTCTCAGTCATGTCCATTTCAACCTGCTGTTTTCTTCTATTAAGTTTAATTTTGTTTTGCAGTTATGACTTTCTTTTTCTAACAGCTCTTTGCTCCCTGTTTTAGAGTGAAGCCTGGTTGGTTTTATCAGTGCAATAACCTGTTGAGTATTACTGGCAGTCAGTTATAAGTTTATTGACATTAACTCTTGTTTCCTGCGTTGACTTTTTTTAGGGCTCATTTACATAGTTTGCTTAGTTTGGTTTCTCTGTTTTGAACTGCTTATTTCCTCTTAGGACAGTGAGTTTTTGTTGCTTACTCATATTTTTAGTGAAGTTCTTGAGTAACCAGTAATAGTGACTGACATGGGCTACCTTAGTAGTTACGTGAGTCACTATTTGATTTTTCCTCAGCAGGCTTCCCCCTCTTAAACCAAAGCAGATAGTCATGGAAGTCCAAAGGTAAGCTTTGTTCTTGGTGTGGGGAGAAGGCAGGAACATTCCAGAAAATGGACTTCTCTTAAGCATTCAGTGGCTAGGCGCTAATTTGCAAGTAGACTTGCCCAGCCTCTGCCCTTCACCAAGTTGACTATGAGGGCCTTGGGTAGCTGAGATCCATTTCACCACGCCTTCATCCATAGTCAGTTAAGCCTGGGAGTGAGGACTGCATTGACAAGGTTCCTAACGTACTACAATAGGTGCTCATGAGGATGTGATAAGATGCACAGTTTTTTTACATCACCAGTAGGACTAAGAATTTATACAATTCTTCTGGAAAGTAATTTGGCAGAGTGTAAAAAAGACTTTTAAAATGTCCATTCCCTTTGATCTGGTTTTCATATTTCTAAAAGTCTATCTTAAAGAAATAGGGAAGTGGACATGGGTTTACATTCAGAGATCTTAACTAATATGTAACTTATAATGGAAATTTGGAAAGAATCTGTCTTAAAGAAGAGGGATGGTGTATCATGTCAGTTATGTAGCTGTGCGGTGGCATAACTGTAGCCAACTTTAAAATGCCTGATAACATTATTATATCATGAGCATTTCTCCATGTTAAATGAAAAAAATCCGGGTACAACATTCTATATCCAGTATGATCCTTCTTTGTTAAAGAAAAGAAAAATATATGTTTATATATGATAAAAAAGACCAGAGATAGTACAGCAAATTGTTATCAGTGGTGGGATTCTAGGTGATTTGTGTTTTCTTTTTAAAACTTGTGTTTTTCAAATTTTCTACAATGAGTCTGTATAACTTTTAATGTTTTTTGTTTTTTTTTGTTTTTTTTTTTTTTGATTATCAATGTTGTAAAAATGTCTCTTCACACCCACCACGGCACCAAAAAAGCACCCTGGTTTTCAGAATTTGTAGGCAAAAAAAAAAAGGGTTTACGTTAGGGTTGAATTTGCCAATTATCATAATGTGCAAGTGGATTTTGAATTCTCCAGCTTTCACATTGCGCAGGGAGCACGGCTGCTATTGCCAGCACTGGCATATGAGCTCCAGCACGGCCCATCTGCCGCTCAGGCGCGGCTTGGCTGACACAGATTTATTTCATTTCGTTCTTTAATTTGGCACCATTTTCCCTTTTCTCATTATCGTTGCTGGGATTCATTTTGTTTACCAGTTTGTTGTTTTCTTTTGTTCCCTTTTGTGAAGATGGAGAAGCCAACAATGGGAATTCTGTCTTTTGAAAATGCAGTCCTTGTCCTTCGGGATCTTGGGCATGTCTCGCTGAAGTGCTCTGTTTCTGACACTTGCAAGCCATTTCCAATTGTTCTGATGAGTAGAAGGCTTTGTGGTGTATTTTTCAAAGAGCTCAGCATTCCTTCCCTCCTCCCCTCCCCACCCTGGGAAAATTTAGAAATGGTTCCAAATAGAAATTATAAACATTAGCCTTGAGCTATGTGCTCTCCATCTGGTGTTTGGTACATGTTTTTTTTCCCCTGTAACTGAGGCTCACGTTGTTTGTTTAATCTTCATCACTACTGTAGAAGCTTGAGGTGTGAGACGTACACTCTGCCCCGAGCACCCTGCACTTAGGAAGGGGATTTTCAACTGAATTGGTTTGTGTTTCAGAGAGCTGGGGGACGGTCAGCAGACCGTCAAGAATTTGCTCAAGTGAAACTTAAGCACTGTTAGAGGCATTTTAGAGTTTTCTGGAATGGATTTGTTGGATAGGATGGCTGCTGCCTGAGAAGCCTCTTTAAGCCTGACGCTGTTTATTTTGAAGAGAAATTCTTTGTAAGACCTTGTGCCACTTTTTTCTCTAGGTTACCCTGAAGAGACTTATCCAATTTATGACCTTTCAGATTGCATCAAGCATAGGCAAGAAACCATCCTAGTGGATTACCCCAACCCACAAGAGCCCTCTGCTGAAGAAATAGCTGAAAGAATGGGGGTGCTGGAAGAGGAAGAATCCGACCATTTGGGTTGGGCAATGCCTACTGACCCCAGAGCTCAGGAAGAGAATTCTGTTACCTTCTGTGACCCAAAGCCAGAAACATGCTCCTGCTGTTTTCCTGAAGAAGAGGATCCCGCTGTCTTGGCAGAGAATGCTGGATTCAGTGCAGACAGTTACAGTGAGCAGGAGGAAACCACCAAAGAAGTGTGGCCCCAGGACTTCAGAGGTGAAGGCTTGGGCATCAGTGCTGATAAGGCACATCCAGGTGGCATGTTGAGGAAACGGGGCCCCCAGGGTCTGGAGTGAAAACAGCCAGTTGGGTGAGGTATCCATTACTCTAATCCCAAGGCGACCTTTCTCCATCTCTGATTTCATCCTTGGCCCTGTGTCCTGTACTTCCTCCTCTGTGTTTAAATATCATAGCCAGTCAGGCCACTACCGTGGATATCATGTATCCTTCCTGGTGCTTACACACCTGTCACCTTGTAGAACATCACAGAGATTAGTAGGAACGCAAGACACCTTCACTCTTTCTCTTCCTGCCTGTCCTCCATCAGAATTGATCCACTGAGTCATCTTTGATCTGTTGTAATTACAGATGGCACCCCTTGGGGCAGAGGTCAGACTCTTCGCACTAGGAATAACAGATGGTTTACCTGTGAACGAACATCAGATTACACATGATGAGGACTTAAGATTACAAGAGTGAAGATTTCAGAGTCCAAGATGCCTTATTCTGTAGGCCTTGAGCAGGTTAGTGGTCCACTGGGTTCAAGAAGAAAACATTTTGTTTGTGGGGCTGATGGGGCCAGAGCTGGGCGAGACTTTGCTGTCTGAGCTGAAGCCCCTTCTTCACGTGAGAGCCTTTTTTAGGAGCATCGAGGCCTCCTCAGATCTGCGCTTTTCTCCAGAGTAGTAGAAGACTCCCACTGACCCAAGAATGAGCCCAGAAGTTTGTTGGGACAGTTTTGCCTGGATCTCAAGCTTCCTTTATCCCTGTTCTGCTTAATGGAACTGCCAAACCCAGAAGCAGTTTATACCTCTGGTCTTCAGTGGCCAGAGGACGCTTTATGTAGAGACTTTAGTCCTTGCCCTGCAGAGCCAAGGTTTGAGGCTGCTAAGGCTTCAGGAAAGCCTGCCCAAGGGTGGCAGTCCTGTCATGAGATGCTTAGAAGGCCAGGGAGCTGGTGATGGGAGAGAACTCGTGCCCTTATGGGCAGTCCTTGCTTAGAAGCTGTTTCTGAATGTTGTGCCCTCTGGCAAATTTATTCTTCTAACAAATCAAATTCAAACAGAAACGAGGACTGAGCTTGTAGACCAAGTGTTAGCCCAACAGGGAAGTTGCAGGGACCCAACAGAGCAGTGCCCAGGAAGAGACCATTTGTTCTCTGTGTGGCTATCTGGGTCTTTTGAGCTGGGCAGAGTAGGAGGTGGGTTAAGACTGGGAGAATTTTGACCAAACCAAAAGCCTAATCTCTGAGCTGCCATCTGTCATGTGTCTCCTTGAGGTAAGATGTATTCGGTCTAGTAAGGGTAAAGTGAATTCAGTTTACAGGAAAGACGTGAGAGTTGAAAGAGGACACCTTCCCGAGGACATTCCCAGTCATGAAACGTGGAAGGCTTGAAAATTAAGAAATCATTTGAAGGTAGACTTGGTGGACACTGGGCTTTTAGAGTTCCATTGTGCCTGGCACGAGTTAAGAGGCCGGGAAAATAGCTGAAATCACACATTTAAGTGTGGTCACTGCTGTCACAAGGTACAGGATCGTATTAAGATGATGCGTCAGCCACTGCTAGGCATTTGTTAGTTAACAACTACAGAAAAGTCATTTAAGACTGAGTCTACAGAAAGTATACTGCATCTGTCTCTGTGTGGAACCTTGGATTCACTTGTCAAGAATGCAGTGTAAAATGTACTAAAACCAGTCTAGATGTAATATAATGCTGAAGGTAAAAAATGATGTAGGTGCTCTTTACTGTTTCGATAAATTATTTTCTGTGCTCTTTCTCTTCATTCACAGTGAGGAGAGTTCTGGGACCCTGGTTCAAGTTTCTTTTTTGCCTTAGGATATGATTCCCTTATTAGAGATGTGTATTTGTTTCCTTCTAGCTGATTCATCCATTTATTCATTTAGCAGACACTGCTCAGAGCAGTGGGAACAAAAGGCTCAATTCCTACCTTTAAAGAAACTCAGTTTAACATGGGAGCCTTATCCAATTTATTTTTTTAAATGATATGTGAACTATAAAAGAGCTCAAGGTCATGAATTCTGCAGGCAAAGAAATGCCAGTCACGATTCCATCTCTGTCCTGTCCTCACTATAGAATCTTGCCAGATCCCTAGCCCCACGAGCCTCAGCTTTCTCGTCTCTAAAGCTGGGGAGTCAAAGTGCAGGTCTCACGGGGTGGTTATGAGTGCCTATAAAACAGCACTGGCCCTGTCTGCTCGCAGTAACCACTCAGTGGGCAGTAGCTTCCTGGCTTTTATCGGACAAGGTTTTGTGCTATAATTGAGATACGAACCCCAATCTATAGGAGCAAAGAGAATTTTTGCTAACGTACTCTCAAGAAACTTCACAGAGAAGGTGGGTCTTGAGGGATGCCAGGAACTTTTCCAGGTGGGCAAGGGAGAGAAAGGACATTCTTGGCAGAAAGAGTGGTGTTAGAGCAGCCAGTTGTGAAAGTAAATGGATGTTCAGGTATTTTAACGAGGCTGGTGTGTTAAGTGTCACATAAACAACTCTTTATTTGGAATGTTAATGAGCGGAAGTGGCTTATGGAAATAGTTCCTGCCAGAAGTACTAGACCTCAGGATGGCTCCTGCTGCCCTTGTTCTTGGTTGGTTTATATAGCAGGACTATGTCTATGTATTTATATTTCAAACATTTTGATGTGCTTTTTGGTCATTTCAGATTAGGCAGCCCTTTGTTGGATTTTCCATTTATTCTTCAGGGATGACAGCTATATTTGTATATACAACCCAGGAAGACCAAAATCATGGGACTCATTTTTGTTGTGATGCCGGCTGTCTTTCTCCTGGTCTTCATTTCTCAGAACCGGTCTGGGCTGTGAATGTGACCAGCCCCCTGACACTAGGTCTGCAGTGACCTTTGGGCACTGTGGCAGAGCACAGTCATATCTCTGGAGGCAGACAGTTGGCCTCAGAAACAGCTGCATCGCTGGGAACCACGGTGGGTGGTTTGGCCACGAGATCCCCACTCCTGGTTGGCAGGAGCACATGGAGAGCATTTCCCTCCAGGACTAGTGCAGAGTGAACGCTAGGAGCTGGGCCCAGAGTGGGGCGCTGAGGAGCGGGGCCATGCTTGGCCTCTGCAAGAGATGGCCTCTGAGAGTGATGGCCGCTGTCTGTACCTTCTACGGGTGATCCGACAACTTATGGTCCAACCTGGGACACTGGGAAAAGGGAGCTTTAATAAAAATCATGCCCCAATAATAGGTTAAAGCAGGACTCTCCGCAGGACTCTGTCATGGCTATATAAGAGATCTGTCGTTAGCCTGACCACTAAACCACCACCACCTCCTTTCTTTTTAGTAATGCCCTGCATGTGCTATTTTCCAGAGGCAGAGCCCAGGAGCGAGGCCGTGGTTCAGGTAGGACATAAAAACTCCAAATCTGGGGTAGTAAATAAACCAGCCCTTCTTATTACCACACTCTTAAATTCCCTCAACCCAGACTATATGCTAAAGGAAAATCTAACACTTCAGCTACCCAGTGAGAACAACATGAAGTATCAGTGATTTTGCCTTGACGATTTTCACACAAATCCTTCTAAAATGTACTTCATCTTTGCTATTTTTCCTTTTCCATCTTCTTAGATTTAAGCACTGATTTCCTCATTTATGAACTGGGAATAATATCCCCCTTGCAAGGCCAGTAGGATTCAGTGAGATGACAGGATCACACTGTCAAGTCCTGTGCTGCCTGGAACCCTCCACGGCTACTCTGCTGGGAATGGCCCAGAGCAGAGTCCTGCAGTCTTGGGGCGGCTTAACTTTGACCGCCTCCCTCAGGATCAAACCCATAGCTTTCATGTCTGCTTCCAGCCACAACTGCAACCTTCCTTGCTCAGGCTTCATATCTGCCATAGGCTGAAAAGAAAATTGCCAAGCCTGCAGCAGGGTTGTCCTGTTGAAACAGGTTAGGCTGCTCTGCCTAGAGCTTGAGGAGTCGAGTGGCTGGGTTGTCATGTCGTTCCTACCACTTGGGCCCTCTTTTTGTTCCTAAGGGCCAGGCCCACAGGGGTTTACTTAGGACCCAGCAGCCCATCCTTCTCGCTGGCTCAGCTGGCCTGCAGAGGATGCTCTAACTGAAGTACCTTCTGTCCTTACCATTCTTCCAGCCCTTCCCGACCTCTGCGTGACTTGAAGAGCACGGCCAGAGGGAAGATGTGTAATTACTTCTAAACAAGCTATGATCCCTTGTTATCACCACCTTCCTGCCCACCCCTGAGGCTCTTAGGACAGAAGGAATGAATGGTGTAGCAAAAAACTTTTAGGTAAGAAATGTTATTTCTTTTATAGGGGAAAAAAATTGCACAGAAGTGTTGAAACAGTTCAAGTTTAATTTGGTATAGGGTCTGTACTGAGACAAACACTAAGTTCTACAACATACATGATGTCAACATGGGAAAATACCAACTCTGTCATTGCACATACCAATAAATACATATATCTGCTCCAGAATACCAAAGAGTTTATTCAAAAAGTCACTTAATAAAAGCACAGTTTTGCAAGTTTGTCTAAAACTCCAGGTAATTTTGAACAAAAATAAAATGTCTGACCACTCCAAAATAGGAAAAGACAATCTTGTGCAAATAGACATACACATCCTAGGCATTATGAAAACTGGCTAAATGTATGCTCCCAGCAAGAGAAGGTTCACCCATCCTAAGTCCCCTTTGTCACCAAATGGAGGATTAGAGGCCAGAGTTGGGCTTCCCGTTCTAAGCCACTCTGTCCCTCTCTAGGAAACTCAGATCTCGGCCTAATCTCCAGCTCTGCCTGGACCTTGATGGTGAAGGTTGGGGAGGGACAGAAGAATATAAGAGGAAAGGGGTGTGACATCTTTCTTAGGAAAGAAAAAAGGCACAGTGATGAGCTAGAAAGTGATGAAAGCAAGGACCAACTTCCACTCACCCTGAGTCCCACTGCAAGCTGTAACAGTCCTACCTCCCAACTGTGCAGACGAGAAAACAGACCTAGAAAAATTACTTGGTTTGCTCAAATCACTTGGTTACTAAGTAGTGCTTTCTGTAAGACCAACTTGCCTCTCAACTTGGGTGAAAAAATCAAAAAGCAAACCTGTCCCAGTACTCCTGCTGAACCTCTCCCCACATACCCTGAGATGACAGAAAACTGCCAGCTGGAGGTGTGGAAGGACAGGTGACCAGTACACTCAAACAAGAGCCTGTCCTTTGGCCTGTTCCTGGGGGCAGCTACAGTTCTACAAGCCGGGGCCCAGCGCTGGGCTGAGTGCAGGGGAGTCAGGCCCTGCTCTGTCCTGGACACCACAAGAAAGACTCATTCAGTATATGAAAAAAAGTGTGCTCTTGGCATCCTGAGCTGACAGGGGTATCTCAGCTGGGGTGAAGGCTTACAGAGAGGGGAGGCCAGTGTTAACTGCAGTAAGGGGAAAGCAGGGACTCCATCTAGGAGATGGAATTTGTGCTTGCAAAACAGAGCCACAGGCATGGCCAGCCCAGCATCTCCCCTCACTGCAGGCCCCACTGTAAGGAAAGCATGGGCAGCTTAGTTTAAAATCATCACTGTGGCTTGTTAAATTCACAACTGCCTCTAAATAGACGGTAAATCCATTTAGAGGTAAGTGCCTTGCTATTTCCAGAGCAAAGAAAAACGTCTGCTTCTACAGCTTTGTTGCCCTGTCACTAAAGGAGGTGGGCTCCAAAGGTTCTCTTCTAGCCTGTGGCGCTCACGCTCCCGGGCTCCTAAAACCTGTCCTCAGCACAGGTCTGGACCCTACGTGCTCCTTCAGGAATTAGTGTCATGATTTTTAAGGCACATTCAACTACAAGATGTTCAAGTTCATCCAAAAGCATGCATGCAACACACCAGTTTCCTCAGCTTCTGCGGACTGGGAACTGAAAAACATTTTTGGATGGTGTCTCCCTAGTCAGAAACGTGGCAGAAAGACTTGGGAGACCAGGTACACTTTCAGATCAAAGAGCATGAAATGAATGAACAAAATCCACATGTGATCATGCCTGTATCCTTACTCCTTTCCTACTCACCCATAGAAATGATCTTATGATCTAATAGGAAACCTCGGTTGATTGTTTGCAGATTGCCCTTTGCCCCAAATACAGAGACACAGACAGACACAGAGCACCTTGGAGCCAGAAGGGGGGAAAAAAGCTGAAATTGGAGAAGAGTTGGGGAAGTGAACTTCACTGCTCTGTGGAACTGTTTTGGGGCAGAGTTTTGAGGTGTGGCACTGGAAGCAGTTACAGAGAAGCTGCCTAAGGTCCTAGCTACCCACCACCCTTTGGGACTGTTCTTTCCATCACCAAGTTCCCTGCCCAACTGAGGACCGTCTGGGTAGAGGGTATGAAGGACCAGAACTCACTACGGGAGAGGCTGAGCCCCAGGGGCCCTGGCAGCTTTATGAGCCTTTGGGCCCATGGCTGTGAAGCCACTGGTCAAGGAAAGCCAGCATCACCAGGCATGGGGTCTTAAGAATAGACCTTGTGAGGCTGGGTGACTCAACTGCTCTTACTTGTCACTCTGCCCAACAGAGGGTTCTGTTGCTGAGCTCCCCTTCTCCAGGCCCGGGCTGGAGATCTCAGCCCACCTTCCCAACCCCACCAAAATACCCTTTCGACCTCCGTCCTGAATACGAGAGGAGAAAGCAGGGGACAAGTTTCCCATTGTGCTTCTGATGAATTTCCAACTCTGCCACCAGGACCCCACCTCTCATGATGATCCAAATTAGCTTGTTCTACCTTAAAACTGCAGACAGAGAAACAGCCTGACTAGACTTCAGAGATCACCTAGTTTCCATCATTCCAAATGTCAGCAGGTCTCCCCTCCCAAAGTCAGGAAAGGAAGAGCCAAACTGGGACTACGGAAAAGGAGGAAGGACGGCCCTACAGTGTTTCACTGGGAAGTGGACCAGCTCCAGTACAAGTGCTGATGCCCTCAAGATGGCCCCAAGTCGAGAGTGTCTAGAAACTAGGCCATGTGAACAAAACCTGGATCGCTCACAGAGACGAATGCCCCCGGCACAGGCAGACCCCTGCTAGAACCGGTACGCCCTGCTCCAAGCGCGCCACACAGGAGACCCAGGATACCAGGAGGTGAGGGCGCACTATTCCACTGAAGTCAAAACAACTCCTTCACCTCACTCAGAGCCCCGCTAACATGTTTAAAGTATGACTTAAAAAAAACAATTCCTATGTAGTTTTTCCAAGCACGGCTGTCTGCTCTGAAGTGAGGAACTACTGCCTGCTTCCCACTAGTTTCTGCTCTCCATCTGGGCAAGTAGCCCCTGTCGGGGTAAATGACAAAAACACAGGAATCCCCAAGCCTTCAGAGTAGATGGTGCCACCTGAGGAGAGATCAGGCCCGACCGCGCACAGCCCACGTGTCACCCCGAGAGGAAGACGGGCAGCAGCCTTGCTAAGCCCTGCCCGCGGGGGGAAGCCAGACCCAGGCCTGGCCTGATTGGGGACTGCAAAACCAGATAGCTTTCAGCAGGGAACTGCCCGATTTCCTACTGAAATGGTTTCAACCTCATCAACTCTTGACATTTCTAAGTCTCTGGAAATACACACAAGGGCATGCAGACCAGACCCAGGAAGGCGAGAGAGCAGTTTCTTGGGGGAGGGTGGGAACAACGAAATCAAGGGAGCTAAAGTTCTGAATTCTGCCACTACCCAGCCAGGGGACCCAGGGCAAGCGCCACCTTCTAGATGCTAAGGATCCTGCCACCTCTGATGTCTTGTGGTTCTAAGATACCCCTGCTCCCCTCCCCAGTCCCATTCCCAGCTAAGGAGACCCACACACAAGCCCTCAGCAACCACGGCCCAGGCTGACTGCTGCGGGGACTGAAGCATGGGCAGGAGCCCCAGGCACTCGTGCCTGTGCAGTCTGGGCTGGCGCCCCGAGGTCTGTGCAGGGGCTGCTCAGTACAGCATTCCTGGAGCAGCTGGCGGGGCTCCAGGTACCCCTGTTCCCTGCCCTACCTGCGTGCTGAGCCTGGGCCCCACAGGCCCCTCCTCTAAGACACCTGGCCTGCCACCTCTGCGCATACAGAGAAATCCTATCAAAGTCAAATCAACTTGAACCCTGGCCCCCCCAGCCCATTCCCACAGCCACAACTGGGCCCCTGCGGTCCTGACAAGGTCCCATCACTCACCTTTTCTCACCCTTGTAGCTCCTCCCAGGCCCGGCTGAGGCCTTTGCAAGTTGCAGGACTTTCTGCAGTTGTCAGAGCCAGGTTCCGCTACTGAGCCCTTGGCCGTGTAAAGCTGGCATGCCCTGCACACTAACACACACGCTCACTGTGCCCTCACTGCTGGGGACCCGTCATCAACTGACGTCTGGGCAGCGGCCCTACTTTGTGTTCCCTCCTCCCGCCTCCCCGGCTGAAGGGGCTGCCCAGCTTGGCAAATGTGACTGCAGCGGGATACTAGCCCAAGTGTTAGGGGGTGCACTGACCTTGGGGCACAGAAAGAATTCACGCTGGTCCCTTCATACCCACCCCTCCTCAGCAGCGGAGGCAGAGCCAGTTCTGGATGGCTGGGCCCAGGGGCCCACTGAGAGCCAAAGGTTCATCTGCCAGGAGGCCTAGCTACAGGGGTCGGCAGGGTGGTCTCCGCAGGCAGGCAGCTCCACTCCAGGCTGGGCAACCCCAAGGGCAGGAGGCGGCCTCTACTCGCAGGCCAGCTTACTGTCGAAGCTGGACAGGGCAATGGCAAAGGCCTGCAGCGCACACAACGGGTAGTTGTAATCCATGGTGAACACGTCCTCTGCTACGCGGCCAAACTGCATCACGATGTAGTCCGCTGGAACCAGGCACAGCGTGGACAGAGACGGGCGGGCAGAGCAGGGATGGTGCAGATGGGGAGGGACAGACACCCAGATCACACAAGGGAAGAGAAAGCGAGAAGCAGAGATGCCAGGGGAATCCCAAAGGAGGTAAAACAGACCAATTGAGAAGCAGCAGGAGAGACAGAACAGATGGCAAAGGGGAAAGACGTACGCAGACAGCAGGAGACAGGGAAGGAGAGAGAAAGTCCATTCACAAGGGGTCCCCACACCTGAGACTCTGCCAAGTGCACAGGATCTAGGGTCAGAGCTCCAGAGAAGGTTCCTCCAGGGCCTTTGTGGTTAGAAAGTTCTTTACATCTAACCTAAGTCGTATAATCCGCGTCCTTAACCACGGACCTACGTGGGCAGGGCAAGGTGAGCTGAACCCGCACTAAGGGCCCCAAGTGGCGCGTGAACATAACGAGTCAGGGCAGAAGCACTCACGGTCATTGCCGTGGATGATCTGGAAGTTCTTCACAGAGGCCTGTGTGACGCGCCCGTGGAAGTTGAGTACGTAGGACTGTGTGTCATCATTCCAGACAGGCGTCTTGTTTTGCAGCTCAATGATACTCTCCGTGTTCTTGTTCTGCCAGCGCGCTAGCAGCGTCTCGTGCTCCTGGGAGGGCAGCCTCAGCTGAGCCAGGCTGAGCCAGCACCCTGACCACCCCAGAGAGGGCTCTGCCCCAGGGGTGGGGGCCCTTAGAGTGTCCTGGACCTCCAGGGCTTCCCACACTGCGTCTCCTCCACATATACACACTAGCTGGAGTTCTGCCCTTAGAAGCTCATGCAGAGGCTGGGATGGTGGGGAAGGCGGGCGGGATTGGGGAGAGACTCACATTGCGGGGCCGGATAGAGACTCTCTCGTGAACCATGGTCATGCCGGGGACAATCACACTCATCTTCCGTGGCCCCTTGAAACCTAAGACATTTGTTTCCTAGGAAAGAGAGAAAACACTGGCCGTCTGAGGACTCCACTTACCTACTGGAGAGACCCAGGGGAGGGAATAAAAATGAGCTAGTTTTAACCACTGGAATGTCCACCAGACATCGCTAAACTTACCACATCCACAGCTGGGCGCCTGAGTCCCCACTCTGCCCAAACTGGCCTCCTCACCTCAGTTAACGGCAACTCAATTCTTCTGTTTGCTCAAACTACTGGGACTCATCCTTGATGCCCCTCTTCCTCTCCCACCCCACTTCTAACGCATCAGCAAATGCTGTCAGCTCTTCCTTCAGATTATAGTCAGAATTCAACCACTTTCCACCACCGCCACCTCTGGCCAACATCACAGCACTAGCCTTTAACTGGACTCCTTGTTTCTTTCCATCCTCGGCCCCCTGCCCTCCTCACCGTCATGTGTTCCTCACACAGCAGTGAGTGGTCCTGTTAAGTCAGACTGTTTTCCTCCCCAGTTCATTCAAAGTCAAAGCTGAAGGTCTTACCTCGACCTGCAATGCCTCACATAATATGGCCCCATTAGCGCCTCTCTTCCCCACTTCCTCTCTGCATCCGCTCTTCTCTCTAATCACCAGGCATCCAGGGCTTTTGCCCTCGCTGTGTTCTCCCCGACACCTACATGGTGGGCTCTCACTTCCTCTGGCCTTTACCTAAGCGCTACCTCGGGGAGGCCCTCCCTGCCATCATTCCTAGAAGGGCACTCCTATCTCTTCCCTGCTTTATTTTTTCCATCTTAACATTTATCGGGAATTATTTTGCTTATATGACGGTTTTATAGCTTACCTCCCCCACCAAGGGTTTAAGCCCCATAAAGGTATATATGTTTGTATCTCTTGTTCACTACTGTATTCTCAGTGCCTCCCTCAAACAGCACCTGGAACGTAGCGGGGGCTGAGTAACTGAAGAGATTCAGGCTGCCTCCCCAAAGTTGACCGACAGGTGGCACCACGGGATCATACAAAACAGCTATGGATTCCCAATTAGCCTCCAAAAAATGCCCATGACCAGACTGACGATACCAGTCCCTCATTTCAGAATGAGATGGAGTAATCCCCTGTTTATATTCGTTTGGTCATTTATGAGCCATAAATGGCAAGTGACCCAACCTCTGATCTTCAGTTTCCTCATCTATATAATAAAATAGGATAGAGCTCTTAGGTTGAATATTCAGTGAGATGATTATACTAAGTGCCTGATAGTCCATTCAGGACCTGAATACCAGGGGGAGGGTTGGAGGGTGGCTCCAACAAGAACCCAGGCCTCTGCCTCCTCTCCAGGAGGCCTCCAGGCTGGGCTGCAGAAAGCCAGGCCTAGTTCCCGAAAGTCCACAGGTAGGGGCCACTCCACAGAGGACAGCCCGCTGTGCAGCCTTGTCTGTCTACAAAGATAGGTGGGATAGGCCACAGATCAAGTAGCAAGTCCTGAGTGTCATGCCTAGCCTGGAGACCAGAGACCCAGGCACCCACGACTCACGTAGCATACGGCAGCCAGCTCCTGGCGCAAGGTTCCACTTTCCAGAGTTGAGGAGGATGCCTTCTGCGGGTTGACTCCATTGTCATAAACGGTGAACTTAGTGCCCATGAGGTTGGACCTGGAGGACAGGCACAATCAGTATAGAGTCGTGCACCCTCTGCCCTGGGGTCTATCCTATGAGGAGCCTGCAAAGCATTCTGGGCTGGGCCAGGAGCAGACCTGGGGGCACAGTGCGCATATAATCCCCATCTGTGAAGGTGCTTCCTGGACTTGCTCTGAGTTGAGTCAGAGAGCATCTCAGTTCAGTTCAGGGAAGTCTGGGTTCCACAGAAAGCCTCCCTGGAGGAACAGGAGTGGCTTCCCTCAGGGGACGTGAGCAGGCAGAGGGGCATCTGGCAAGCCTGCGAGGGGACTCAGCACCCAAGGAGGGCGGAGGAGATGACCTGTTCTGTCCTGCCCAACCTGTGAGTTTGGGTCCAGCTCCATCTCCAGCTTTAACTCCTTGCCTCTAAGCTTGATTTATGCTCCCAGATCCAGTGCTCTTCCTCAGCAAACCCTCCCTCACCTAAGGCCGAGCTCAGGGCCTTCCCCAACCCAAGGGCTCACTCAGCCCTGCCCCCCTGGCACCAACCATGGTGGCCTACATCATCAGTGACATCCTGGGGTTTGACCTATCGCCCTTAGTAGGCCTGCACCCCCCTGCCCCTGCCTGGGAGCAGCTTCGGGTAGGATGTGTGGGCTCATCTCCAAGTCTGGCTCTAGGCTGGCACAGATCTAGGCCTATGGTTGATCTGACAGAGAAGACCCTGGGAGAGGACCTGACCTCCTTCAGGGACAGGAGGTGCGCCCTACAGAGAGCCTGCCCCTGCCTCCCCCACCCTCGCCAGCTTCCTTCAGGAGTGCTGGTACCGCAGTTTCCCGATGTAGCTGTCCCCTCCTCGAGACAGGTCTGTTGGGTCCACAGAGATGAGGTAATTGGAAGTTTTACTCTTCTTCCTCTTCCTTCCCGCCAGGAGGAACACCTTGGGGAGTGGAGTGAGGTCACGTTCCAGGCCCAGCCTCCGGTCCACACACAATCACAGGTGCCACTCGCACAAGTGACTCCCTCGCTCCAGCTCCCAAACACACACACATGCACCGACTAGGCACGAGGGCTTTCGTCCCCTGGGGGGGACAGAAAGGACAGTGTCGGAGCTGAGGCTTCCAGTCCAGCCCCCAGGACCTCAAGCCCATGTGGGGAAGCTGTGTGCCCAAGCCAATCTCACCTTCTTCCCATCCTCGCGGTCCAGGTGCAGAAAGTAAGTGGGGTACATGCCTCGGTCCATGCCCTTCTTGTCCCGTGTGATGCGGCACTTGATGGTGATGCCCTGGGGTGCCGGCCTCAGTGCGAACTCCTCAAGATCCTGGACCTCAACATCCACTGATGGCTCCGGGGCTGTCGGGCTGGGGGCTGAGGCTGCCTCCTACAGAGGAGAGAGTAGGAGCTGAGCCCCAGGGACCCTGAGCAGCTGAAATGGACGGTCCAGGATCCAAAGCTGCCCCTACTCGGGGGATGGTGGGAGACAGGGCAGGGGCTCTGGGATGTGGGCCTGGCCATCCTGGCCCTGGGGTCAACAGCTGGCCCTTCCCTCACCTTAGCAGCCCCTGGGGGTGGAGGTGGATGAACCGGGCAGGTTCTAGAGGTCATCCTGTCCAATTCCAACTCCCCCACCCTTCTGGCCTGGCTGAAGAGAACGGAGGCTGGGTGGGAGGACATAAGAGCCCAGTCAGGAGGAGATCTTGATAAGTACCTGGCCCAGCCCCTGCCCCCAGAGAAGCCATCTCTCCATCACTTCTCCACACTCGCTCCCCTCCCACCGGGGGGATGCTGCTGGGCAGGAGCCTCTGCACTCACCCTGACGGACTTCCTGCTGGTGGCAGAGCTGGGGCGGGTGTTGCTGTTTAGTTGGGAGGAGCTGGAGCTGTTCTCTTCCTCCTCCTCCTCCTCTTCAAAGCTCATGCTGCCGGAGACGCCTGGGCCGTGCAGAGGAGCAGGAAGGGATGAGCTGTCAGACAGGCACACCTAGTCACCCGTCCACAGGCTGTCACTTCTACACATACACACACACACACAGAGCCGCACGTACACACGTGCACTCACACACTCCCACACATACATCCAGGTACACACAGGACACACTCTTCCCTTCTCTCAAATGCGATCTGGGGCTGGTCACTACCCTTGGATGCAGCCCCACCTCCCAGCTTCAGCTCAGTCAGACCTTTCCTCTCCAGCAGTCAGGTTATCCCGTCTCCCGTGTAGCAAGGCCTGAGTTGGGCTGACCCTGCGTGGGAGCCTCCATTTCTGGCCTCCACTAGAGGCCTTGGCTGGCATAGGCCGTGGAATTTTCTTGGGAAAGGCCCAACTCCTTACTCAGCCTGACATACGGGGCCCACCAACTCCTCTCCAAAGCCCGCCCAGGCCCCCATCTACGTGCCTCTTCCCTCCTGGCATGCCATCCCCGGTCTCCAGCTGCCCCAATAACCCTTTCTCCAGGAAGCTGTCCCTAGTGCGGTTTCTCAGAACGTGTGCACTGCTGGGCTGCCAGCTGCCGCCCCATGCCGGGGGCCGCCACAGTCCCTGGGGCAGAGCTCATGGTGGGGAAACTATCAGGGCAGCACGCTTCCTGAGGGTTCAGCCCTGCCTCTCAGCCTCCTGGCCCTGCTCCCCCTGGCTCAGTGGGCAGAGGGGGAACATCTGGCAAAAGCTTTTTCAAAGGAACCAAAGGGAAAGGAAATCTGTCCCTGAACCTGGGCCTCTCTGGGGGCATGAGACAAGGGTGAGGAGAGAGAAGACCAGGCTGTGGGCTGGTTGGTTACCTTCGTTCATATGTCTTCCCCTTAACTTAGCCTTATCAGGGGCCCCTGCCCAAGTTTCTCATTGGTCTCCAAGTGTGCCCCCTACCAGGGCCTGGAACAGACACAGGAGGGCCATGCTCTCCAAGAAGGGTACATCTGAGAACCTGGGACTGAGCTTTGGGGGTGTCACTGGACCCCCACGAGGCTCACCCTTCCTCTGCATCGCAGCACGGATGTCCTGCCCGCTGGGCTGTGTGCCCCCACCAGCTGCCGTCTCCCCCGCGTCCCGGTCGTGGTCCGACTGGCCCACAGTCAGGATCTGCACGGGGCCTCGGGCCTCAGACTTGTCTTCTGCCAGTGCTGCTGGCCCGCCGGTGCCTGCAGGCCATGGACATTCCTGAGTCTCATCGGGGTTGGGGGGTGGAGGGCAGGAAGAGCCTGGATTCTCAGATGTCCAGGAAGAGGTTGAGGGATGAATGCAGGGACCCTCTGAAAACTTTATTTGCAAAACTGAATTTTAAAAACCGAATGACTGCTGTCAGCCTCTTTACCACCAGTGAGCTAGGAAGGGACGTGGGCTTCGTTTCTTCTGCTGTTCCCCCAGACTGGCTGCCAAGGGTTGCACTGAGATGCCCCACATCCCTAGGCAGACAGCAGCCAGCTACAAAACCAGCCACACAGTGAGAAGCATGAGAGGGAAAACAAAGCTGGATGCAGACACAGTGAGGCCACCACTCGACACAGATGTGGCCAGCTCCACATCGTCAATGCTGACGTCCTCTCTCTCTTGCTGATGCGCATACAGACTCACACACGTCACTAAACACATGGGGCCCCTCGAGAAAGACCGAGGTCGCATACACTCGCCATCTCAAATGGAGGGCCTTCCATTCCCCATCAACATTCCTGCCCAAGATGCCACAACCTCAGTACCAGAAGCAAGGCCTGGCCCACACATCTGGGCTCTGCCCAAAATGCTGTGGTCAGCTCCAGAAACCTACGGACCCTGACGCGCCACTATCCGACCAGGACCTAGAGGCCTGGAAGTCACTCCCACAGACAAGGGTTGAAGAGACAGGGGTCTAGCCAGCAGACACAGGACTCAGGCCGGGGCCACTGAAACTGGCCTTGATCTCCAGGGATCTTCTCTGGAGGGAGAAGAGCAGAGGGAACAGACTGGTCTGTGAGCCCAGAGAGAGGGATTGGGACTAGAGGAGAGAGTGGAGGATGCCCAAGGATGGGACGGCAGCCTGGGAGCCAGTGAGCCCCACTGAAGGGAGTGTCCTGGTCAGGATGGAGGTAGAGGCGCTCAGGCCAGGTGGGAGGGGCTTCCTGGGCCAAAGCTGAACTGAACTTCACTTCCTGGCAGCACAGGAGGCTGGCCCGGGTGCCGCATGAGCTAGAGGCAGCCTGTGAGCTGGCTGGGCGGGGGACCTGAGTGCCATCCTGTGCCCTCACCAAGGCCTTCCACCCGGTCCCTCGTGCCCGGGTCTGGAGGATAAGCCTCCCGCCAACCCCACAGCCGGGACCAGGCCTCCTGCGGAGGGCGGCAGTGAGGGCAAGCCAACCTTTGTGCTTCCCCTTCTTCTCCTTCCTAGAGGCCCCGCCCTGGCCCCCCGCTGCAGCTGCCTTGGTCCTCTTGGCTGAGGCTGGTGCTGTGGGGCGGGCGGCTCCCAGTGGCACACCGGCAAGCGAGTCGGCCTCTTGAACTGCTCAGGAGAGAGCCCGAGACAGACAGAGAGAGAGAGAGAGAGAGAAAATGGGCACAAGGTGAGACCAGAGCTCCAGCACAACACTTCCCAGCTCCCCCACCATTTCCCAAGCCCCACCAGGGCCTCTGTACCAACATCTCTAATAGGCAGAGGCACACAGGGCAGGATGAGCTCAAAGGAGGCAGCACCCGCCCCCCGCCAGGGTACAGTCAACAGCCTGGCTTGCGCCAACCAACCTAGGAGCAGAGCGGTCAGTGCTCTGGGTCAGCAAATGTTTGAGCCCGGGCAGGGCGAGGGAGAGTGTCTGCCAAAACATGCATCATCGAAGATGGTGGATGCAGACAGAAAAGGCTACATCCCCTGGAAGAGACCTGAACGAGGGCAAGCACTCCAGGGAGCCGAACTGCCTCATAGGACAGCCCCTGGAGCAGAATAACCCACACAAGGAGCTACACACCAGCAGAGAGGTCTTGGGAGGGCCACAGCTGGGTGTCTACGCACCCTGCAAGCATCAGACCCCCACTCTGCTCAAAGTCCTTGAGTGCTTTCTCACTGCTCTTAAGAGGACGTCCAACGTTCTGCAAGTCTGGCTCCTCCATCTCCCTTCCCCTAGGCCTAGCTGCACACTCACCTCGGGCACCCCAAGTCCCAGCCGTACCAGGCTCTTTCAGTGCCTCAGACAATCTGGACTCCCTTCTGCCACAGCCTTGCTCTGACTGTCCCACCGCCTGGACGGCCCTCCTGACTGCCGCCCCCTAACTCCCACTCCTGCAGATTCCAGCGCAGACCTCACTCCTCAGGGAAGCCGCTAGTCTGGGAGCAGACTCTCTGCCATTCACTCACTGAGCCTGGCTCCTTTCCATAAAGCACACCTAGGACAACCTGTTTAATTCTCGCTCCCCTCCTAGACCTTAAGTTCATAAGAAAACACACCCATCTGTGCTCACCCATTTGTGGAGCCCCAGACTCTAATCCAGAGCCTGACACAAGGAGGCTCTCAATAAATATTTAGGAAACAGACGCATACATACAAGCACGGCCAGTAGATCAAAACTCTACTGGGATAAACTGTGGGTTCTGATTTAGGTCAGACTCCCTCATCCTCCCCTGGGAATGATCCCCTTGTAGTTAACACTAAGAGCCAGCAGACGGCAGAGCAGGAGGCAGCTGAGGCTGCAGGGCAGTGGGGGCAGAGCGGAGCGGGGCCGGGCTCCTAGGAAACCAAGTCCCAGGTCAGCCAGCCCCGGAAGCGGCCTCCTCAGAGCTGGGGAACACTGGGCCCGGAGAAGCTGCCTGCTCCCAGCCTGGTCTGGAGTCTCAACAGGGAACAGGGAACAGCATTCAGCGGATTAGACCTTGGAACGCACCATGGCTGCTTCAACTTTCAAAGCCATAAGAGAATTTTCTTCACTTTACAGAGGAGGAAGCAGATCCAGAGAGGGTAAGTGACTTGCTTATAGTTACAAGCAAGCAGGTGACCAGAAGCTCTGTCTTCTGACTTGGGCTGTGCACTCTATCAGGGGGGCCACGATCTTTCTGGGGATCTGGCCCAGCCTGGCACAGTCGGTGCACAAGAAACACCCACCAAAACGACTGTACAGCTGTGACCTGCCGGACTCTGTCAAAGCCTCCAGATGCCCGCTCTGGCACAAAGTGGCAGGGCCCCGAGTCCCAGGAGCTGGCTCCCCTCCCATGTGCAGCCTCAGATGGCCAAGCTGGGCAGGGCAGGGAAGGCGCACTGATGCAAGGCTCCACCAGATGCAGATCAGGTTTTACAGGACCCAGAACAGTGGGGCCTTCTCAGCAAGGTGCTGCCACCACCCTTGGGATGGTGCTCACAGAGGACCATGAGAAGGCTGCCGGTGAGGGCGGGCCAGGGGGCCAGTTCCATGCGGAGGCGAGTTCCACGTTCCTTCCTCTGAAGGGCTCTTGCCACAGGTGCTGAACTGAAGCACATGCAGGGGCATCACTGGGAAGGAGCCCCGAGGGGAGGCCACTGCCAGCTGTCTGAAGTGGCTGGAGGCTGCAGGTCCCAAACAAGCAGGAGAAGGAGGAGAGCACCATGGTGGCTAAGATTCCTTCCAACTGCAGAAGCCAGATGCCTGCAACCTTCTTATTTATAGTCAATAGTTGACACAGAAGACATGGTGATTACCAGCACCAGCAGGGGGCAGTGGGGACTGAGTCTGAGTCCTTCTTTCAGGCTCACAGAGACCAACCGTCTACCCAGCCTGACGTACTAAGCAACAAAGAGGGTCCTGAGCACAGGGAGGCAGTGGAGCCACCCACCCTCCCCACCCCGAGGATGAGCGCTGAGAAGTCCATGCCCAGGGGACTCTGCTGAGAACCAGAGTGGACAAAGATGGGAGCTGGAGGCTGCTGGTCACCACGGCTACATGCAGGGACCTGCAGGCTAGAACCAGGCACACTGAGGGCGCGGGGAGCCCAGGGAGGGGAGGCAACAGGTGTCTGTCACCAGAGGCACTGGACGGGCAGGGTGATGGGTCCCTCTCAGGAGGCAGAATGCTGGCGGGGAGCAGACTATTCCACTCCTAGGCGTTGCCTCTGGCTCTCAGTGAGGTGTTCCAGATCAGAAACCTGTGCTTTTGGACTCCTAGATCCATAAAGTTGTACCTTCTGGCCCCTGCACCTGACTCGGGAGCCCACGGCTCCAAGTCCCAGCCTCCCTCTGCCTGCCCCACTCAGTTGCCACCTGGGCTGGGTGCCATACTCCGCCTGGGCACCCTGACGGCACGAGCCTCTCACCTGTCCAGGTCAGCAGCAAGTCCCTCAGGGGCCCCCCAAGCAGTGCCCGGGTCTAAAGCTGTGGCACAGGGGCCACCCCAGGCTAGCGCCCCGAGGGCAGGGGTACCTTGGTAGCTGGCGCTGCCGCTGCTGTTGAGGTAGGACTCCACCAGAGGGGCCTGCTCCTCCGACTGCCGGGCCCGCCGGCTCCGGGGCCGCCCATCGGCGTTGGCCTGCACCATCAGGGGCTCCTGGCGCTTCTTCTTCTGCTTCTGCTCCAGCAGAGCCCGCTACAGAGGCACCAGACAGGCACAGGAGTTGGGAGGCCCCAAGAGGGCTACTGCCTCGCCCGAGGGAAGTCGCCCAGACTGGGACTGAAGGGGGCCCTGCTCACTCAGCTCGGTTCTAGAGGTCACAGTGGGGTCCACTGTGGCCTCATGTTCTTGGTGCCCCGAGACTTGGGGTACAGGGAAAACAGGCAAAAATCAGGCCAGGTAGCTGCCCTGGCAGGATCACAGCACAGACTGCAGTCACCCGAGCTGCCTGCCGGCAGAAGCCCTGCATGCTGGGGCAGTGCTAATGCTGAGCTGGTAAAGGAGAGAGCTTGCTAGTCTCCTGGGAGGGCCCCCTCTCCCCACTAGACAGGATCACCCTAGGAAGGGGGCCAGCCCTTCCCCCAGCCATTGGACATTCCAGCTCAGACTCAGGCCAGGATGGTGAATCCACCCTTCCACCTGGCTCCAGCCTCACTCACCTGCCGGTCAAGCTTCTGCTGCCTCAGGTTGCTGCCCTCATCATCTAAGACACTGCAGGTGGAGAGAGGGGTATTCAGGGCCTGGCCACGAGGAGCCAGGACAGCCCAGAGCCCACGCCCAGCACGTCTGGGTTCTTTGAGCCCCTCCTATCATGGCCCCTGGGCATGTGGGAGAGGGAGGAAGGGTGAAGCTACTATCTGAGAACCAGCTCAAGATGTAAAGGCATGAGCCATCTTTCTGCCTCTTTGGGGATTTATCACCTGCTGGGATCCCTGCTGCCCCAATGACTTCCCAGTCTGCCATGCCCGGTAAATACAGGAGGACACATTCCCCTTGGGCCCGTGAGCAGGGCCAGGCCTGACTGACATCCAGAGGCATCAGGAACAAGCCAGGCCCAAGGCCAGGCTTCAGACCCAAGGGCCTGCCCCTCCAGCTCCGCCCCTCCCTCTGTCTTTCCATCCTTTCTGGAGGAGCGTGGGTCTTCCAGGACAGACTCTCTCCCCATCTGTTTAAGGCAAACTCCTGGCTCTCCAGGTGGTAAAGTAGAGGTGCTGACACTGCCCCCCTTCCCCACATATAGAGGACTGAGAGTCCCCTCATTTGGGAGAGTGAAGACACCGACCATCCCCTCAGGACAGAGCAGGTTTGGGTGTAGGGCAGACACAGCACATCAATGCACAGCCCGGCAACTTGCCTCTAGGCCCTTCCCTGGCCACAGATGCAGCGCGGGTGGTTGCAGGGCGTCAAATCCTGAGTCCCTAACTAAGGTCTTGGGATGGGCAGCATCGTCTCATACGGACCAGCCCCACCTCCCAGGATGGCAGAGCATGAGAGGGAGCTCCCACCACCTAGCTTGCTTTCTAGTCTAAGATGCATGCGTGAGACCTATGCCCAAATCTTATCAAAGCCAAGGTCAGGACAGCTGCATGGGATGGGGTTGGAGCCTGAGGATCTGTGCTCTGGGAACCTCCAGGCTGCTCTGTCCCAGTTATTCTGGAGCCTGCCCTGAACCAGACCTTGTAGGGGTGGCTGCACAGGTATGCCCAAGTGTGTTGGGTTTGCGTGTGAGGCTGTAGGTGTATCTCATGCATGTACACACACCAGGAGATGTCCAAATGTCTGAGTGCATCTACGTGTGTAAGCACACCTGGATATATATGCATGCAGACACCTGTGTAAGAAGCAGTGTGCCCGTGCGTGCAGGTGAGTACAGCACACACGTCAGGGGGAAAGCTGACGTCACAGCACCCTGAAGACAAGGTGGGGCACTTCCACCTCCTCCTGACTACAGCAGCCCTTTCTAGCTGGAACAATCATTGATCTGAAATGTCCTTTCAGCTCATGCAAACTACTTGTGCTGGGGGAGCCAGCCAGAGGGTGGCAGGAAGTCCATGGACTGCAGACAGCCCACCACCCACCTCTGGCTACACCCACCTCTCTAGCCACAACCTAGAGAGACTCTGCATATTTTGAACTAGCAGCTGTCCTACCTACTTGACATTTTGGAAGGATCTTCCTGATGCCTACAGGCTGCTCTGCACTCAAGAGGAGCCCCAGTGGGGACCTGGGGCCATGCACAGAACTGCCTCCTTCACCAAAACCTCAGCTGCCAGAGCACAGGAGAAAATACTCCTCAGCAGACATGCTTCTAAGTCAAGGCCTCAGTTTACCTAAAATAGTCCCCCTGTCTAAGAGTGCACATGGGCCTACCTGAGGGCATCGCCAGGCCCAGAGGACTGGGAACAGCTCTGAAAAATCCCAGATGGCTGGGATGGTGAGTGTCCCATCACAGAAGGCACGCGCCACAGACTGGGGGGTGGAGGAGTGGGGTGGGCAGCACGAGTTTTGGACAAAGGGTGACGGCACCAGGGTGAGCAAGATGCCTGGGAGCCCTGCCAGGTCCGAGAGGCTTCCCCCACCTCCCTCTCCACCGTCGGCTGGCGGCCCGACTGGGTAACGAAAGGGCAAAGCAGCTCCAGAGGGTCAGTGTGCAAACATCCCTGTCCACCGCGGCCTGTGGCTTCCAGGGTATGGGTGACATCTGCAGTTTGGCTCTGTATGCCACCTGGCTGAGAGGGGCAGTGGGGACTGAAATCCAACTGTGTCCTGCTTGCCAAGCTCTGTTCCTGGGCACACACAAGGCGGCCTGCCATCTCAGACATGTGCTGGTGTCCTGGCCACAGGAGCCAGTGTCATCTCCACCAGGCAATGCTGGCTCCCCTTCCTGCCAGGAGAGGCCGGTTCCTGGACCCTGGGATGATGTGAGCCATCATGTTCTCCCAGGGCAGGGCCAAGGCTGTCATCTGGGTCACCCCCGGCCCCAAACCTCGCTGAGCAGAGCAAAGATGACAACTTCCATGGTGCTGACACCACAAAGGTACTGACACCTAATATAAAAGGGGGACATCCTGCTGAGAGGTAAGCTCCCATTAGCAACGCCACCTCCGAACTGCTGGTCACAGTGGCTGCTCGACTGACAAAAGGTGGTCCAGCCACGGTGGCCTCCCTGCCTAGTGCCCCATTCACATCCTCATCCGTGCAGAGGGGTGTCTTCCCACCACAGACCACTGTCCTCCGGCCATGGACTTTCCACAGTTCCATAAAAGCATCACTTCCTCTCCTCCGTCCCCACCTCCATTCCCCAGTAGGGGAGAATGACAAAGAGCTGCAGGCTTTAGTAACACCGGTCACTAGATGTGATCATAGCTAGAATGGACTTAACCACCAGCCTTCTAAGAAAGATGGACACAAGGGCAAGGCTTCTGAGATTCCAGAAACTCAGATACCCAAGGAGTGGCTGGAGAGCCGCCCACCACCTCCCTCGGCACCAGGCACGCTGGAGCCTCGGAAGAAGGGAGCGTGCAGGGCAGGGGTTGGCGGGCAGCTGGGGAGAAGCAACATGTGCCTGGTGAGTAAGAACACGCCTGGCTGAGCAAGACCCATCCAGGAGGGCCGGCAATAAATCCAGTGAAACGAGGAGGCTCCAGGAGTGGGCAGCAGTGCCACGTGCAGGAAAGCAGGCTCCTGGTACAGCCGCAAAGGTGCCAAGTGGACTGCAATTCCCCAGCCAGGGCAAGCTTGTACTGGGCGGTGTTTCTGCCTGACAACAATGTATCTGGAACACATAACAGCTGTCCCTGGTGAATAACAAAAGACTCCCCTGCACATAGCTGAACAATGACAAGAATGACGGCTGTCTCCAGGGAGAGCAGAACCAAAGCTCCTCTCACCTCCTCAGCAGGCCCCATCCCCTCTTCGTCCCCTCCTCCCTTACCAGACCGCCCAGACCTGCCTTCTCATCTCCCACTGTGGCACCTTTCCTGGGCACCTTCCCTCCTCAAGACTCTCCCTGGCCTGCCGCCTTCCGATGGGCACTGTTATAGACAGCACTAACCGATAACCACGAGAGGAGACAGTAATGGCTTTTTAATGACTCGGACTCCAATCGGACTCGGAATCACTGCCAAGGCCAGGCTGCCAGCTGCAGCCCTGCCAGGAAACTCGGGCAGGAGACAGGGCCCTGATGATGGGTCCTCCAGCTGCCCCGGGCGGCTCCTTCAGGACGGTCGCCTCGTTGAGGGGCCGGACTAGGGAGGCCCAGGAAAGCACTGGCCACAGGCTCGTGAAGGCCAGAGAAACCCAGTCTGCTATGTCCACCCATCCATCTGCTCTGTCCAAGGCCAACCACATGGCCCCTCTCCTCCCTGGAAGACAGCCTCTCCACATTCCCTTGATTCTTCAGAGGCACTGAATAGATATCTGGAGTGAACCACGTGTGATGACAAATGAGTCCGGGACACTTCTCCCATGGGCTGGAAAAGCCAGGTCCCCCTCTCTTCTTAGACCCCACCGTCCACGCCCCACCTAACCCACCAGAGTTGACCAGAGGCCTGTGGGCGAGGCCAACCTTGGGGCAGACCCACTCTCTATGCCCACTCACTGCCTTCTGCCCTCATTCCTTGCCCTTGGTCATGGTGGAAGCCGCCCCTGCTGGACTCAGGCAATCAGGGAAGTGGGCTGTCAGGGGAGGAAATATGACCCAGGGTGGCTGGCTGCGAACTCCATGCCCAGTGCCAGACCCCCCAACATGTCCAGATCTGTGGCTTCTGTTGCCTAGTGGCTACTTGGAACATCGTGGAAACACAGTGGTGGAGGTAGGGGGCAGCTCCAGAAGGGAGAGGACCACACTGCTCACAAGAGCTCCAGCCTCCCAGGATGAGGTGTCTCCCTTCCACTGGGAGCCACTGGCTCCCAAACTTACCAGGTGCTGACTTGATAACTCTGAACTGCTGGGGAAGATGCCCCAGAATCAACCTTCCACGTCACACTCTTTTTTTCTAAAGCAAGTGACAAAGGTGATTCTAATGCTCAGCTATGCAAATGGACACCAGGAGCTACAGCTGGTGATGGCTAAAGAACAAAAAAGTAATTGAGGAGCTGCTACAAAGCTGGAAGTATGCAAATACAGCCTTCTGCTCAGATAGGGAAAGAAATTAGAGTGTGTGCAGATGAGTGTGTCTAACGCAGCCCCAGGTAAGACTGTGGAGGGGTCAGCTGAATAGCCAGAAGGGACGTGACCACTGGAGCAAGGCCAGGGGTGCCAGCAGGTCAGGGCACACTTGCACAGGCCGATCAGAAAGACAGGAGCACAGCACAGCCAGGCTTCCCCGAGAAATACTGGGCCCGGCGATGATACCCTGTGGGCAGGAGCCATGGAAGTGGTGTGTGAGGCCGGTTAGACAGTGGAAGGCTTTGGCAACAATGCATCATGCCATTGTCAAGGACAGTTTCTAGCATCACGCTTCACTTGGTTAGCAAGCTTACTGATGACCTGACACAAGGCAGGCCTCTCAGCAGACTTACAGGTTTCAGGGTAGAAGAGACACTGACTGTTCACTAAGACAGTATGCATTCAGAAGACCCTGGAAACCTAAAAGGAGGTGGTCAAGTCTTACAGGCGGGCCGCCAAACCCAGGCCTCCCCACACAGGCACAACAGAGGAGATGGGGCTTGACACCAGCCTGATGAAAGGCTGCAATTTTGTTTACAGAGGCCTCAAGGTGACCGGTCAGTCTCAAAGCCAGCTGACAGGACAGGGAGGGCAGCGACAGGACCAAGGAAATAACGGCCTCGCTCTGCTCAGGGCTGGACAGGCCACACCGAGGCCCCTGCATGCAGCGCCAGGACCCATGCGGGAGGAGGGCATCCACAACATCCCTGCTCCCTGAACCACTGCTATCAACCTTGAGTGTCCTGCTCCCTCTACCCCAGGCAGCAGCAAGATTTCCCAAGGACGCTCGAGCTGGGGGGGTGGGGGTGAAGAGAGAGTCCCTGTGGAACTGGGAGCAGAGGTCCTGCTCCTCCTTCCTTTGCCAGAGGTGAGGCGTGGGCCAGAGGCCCAGCACCGCTGAGGCTCCCTGCAGCAGCAGAAATGAGAGAGTCGGGGGTCTTACTTAATCAGTAATCATTCTGCGTCCCCGTAAGCAGAGAAGTATGTTGAGAATCTTGCAAGAACCAAGAAGAGGGGAAACCCAGAGACAGGCTTGGGCTCACCCCAAGGGAGAATTTTCTAATGGTCTTGGCCATCTAATAGAAGGCCGTTTGCAGGGAGGCTCCAGGAGCCTCAGAGCCACACAGGGGACTGGACAGCCTGGGAGGGCCCTTCCTGCCTGAGATTCTCATTCTCTGAGAGCCCTGCTTTTCCAGCAGCACCCCTGAAGCCCCACTGTGAGGGCAGAGTACTGCATTCCTCGGGTGTGGGGCCAGGAAAGCCAGTAGTCCTAAAAGCTACCTGAGGATGCCACTCTGATTCAAAGCAGTGGGCATCCTGTCTATGCTGGGTCACGCCAGGCACTCTCCTGCTCTCCAGGAGTTCACTGCCCGGTGAGGGAGACACCAGGCAATGGTCGCAGGACCATGCAGACCAAGCACCCAAGACAGGGCCGGCCATCACTCCCACCCTCAATACACCTGACTCTCTGCACCCCACCTACAACTCATAAAACGTTATCAAGTCATGAACCAGAATCAGTTACTGTGCCTCAAGAACACAGGTGATAAGAATGGCAGAAATAGAAATGATCAGTAATAATAACAGAAAAAAGGCAAAGTTATTCTAATTGTTACACTTTATAAACTAAATGGTTCCCTTCTAAGTCAGAAGGTGAGATTAATCCATGATTATAAACTGAGTCACAATTATCCTTAAGAAGATTATCACCATCACTGCTTCAAAGAAAAGGAGCCAGGCCCAGAGAACGCAGGTGCAACCACTGCAGAGGGAGCAGAACCTCCATCAGGAGAGCTAACAAGGTATCGACTGACCTCTCGTCCCCAAACCACATGACACATTCCAGTTCTGACATGCTGTGACATGAGGGAACCCCACACCACAGCCACGTGCGCACGCGCTCATCCTCTCATCTGTAAGTGCACTGCCTTGCCGTCTCCTGCCCCAGTTTTCTCGGTGATCAAGCAGGCATGTGGCTTTGACTGCAATCAGCAGCCTCGTTAGTGCAAGAGGCAATTTGCAGCTCCTCCTCTCAGCCAAATCTTCCTCTTCTGGAAGTCTACACCCAAGTCCAGCACTTTCCCAGGCTCAGAAAAACCCCAGGAATGCAGGAGAGAGTCTGGCAACTTCTGACTACAGCCTGCCCCCTGCTATACCCTCCCTGCCCCAGACCAAGAAGGCAGGGGTGGCAGAGCAATGGGACAGTGAACAGGGTAGAGCCGCAAGAGTGCCAAGCTATTGCTTGGGGCTAGGCTTCAGGGTGGCAGGACTCGGTGCTCCAGGTGGAGTGTGTGGGCCCAAGGAAGGAATGAGGGGCTGGAGTGGCCAGGCCTGGGCACTTGCTGGAGGACAGAGCCATTTTCCAGGGCCCCCTTTCCCAGAGGCAGGTTAAGCCTCCCCACTTTGAGGCAGGCCTTCTCTGAAACCTGTGTGCTCACTCTACAAGTTGCCTTGGTCCTTGCCTCCTGGGAGAGGCTTCCTTGAATCATGACCTGGCCTGGCCCCCAGCCAGATCCTAAACACACCATCATGTCCACGGCCCCAAGCGCTGCCCCCTTCCTTCTCCTAAGTTTGTGCTCCCCACCCTGCCATCAGCACCCCCATTCAGGTACTTCCACAGCATGTGAGGCCTCTCCGCCCACAGGCGCTGCCCAGGTACTTCTGCTGGATGGTTAGAAAAGGTTAAGGAAACTTTGTGTGGTTGTGCTGTCTTTCAGAAGTCCTGAGCCCACATGTGTCAAGAAAGCCACAATGCTCCAGGAACTACTTGTGCCCCCACGCCAGGATGCCTGTGCAGGGTGACAGTCCTCTCCTGTCTATGAGACTCTGAGGTGTGACTACACATGTCTGCAGAAAACCATGGGTGCACGTGTGTGTATCGGTGGGGGGACACCCACAAATCCTACCTAGGAAGCCCTGAAGCCCCAAAGGAGCTGAGATTACAGACAACAATTCTTAAGAGAAACCTTGAATCCCCAGGCCAGTGACAGGTGCTTGTTTGCAGAAAGACCTGCTTTTAACAAGCCTCAGGCGGTTTCAGCTGGTTTCCATTTTGGATGCTGTCTGGACAGACTCATAGAAGAGCTCTGTCAGAATTATTTTCTATCAGTGCCTGGAATCAGGTCCCGTTGAGAGCAGGCTGTGTTACCAGGCAGGTCCAGAGGTTCTGTGCCTACCAGCCACAGGCATGTGCATCTGGGTAGGCAAGAACATAGTGGACCCTTGCAGTGGGGCACCCCTTTTACACACAGGCTTCTCACGGGAGGCCTGGAGATAGCCCCGTAGCCCATGGCAACCAAAGAGCCAATAGGTGGCCAAGAATCTGGCGCTGCCATGGCGATGAGCTCTTTTCCAGTGGTAATAGAGAGAATAGAGTTGAGCGGATGGGGAAGGGCCTGCACCTGTGCAAAGCTCCAGAGACCTCTCCCCCATTTCAATCTCTGCTCAGGGGAAAGCCCAGCTGTCTTTGGGACAGACCACAGCGTCAGGGAACACAGGGTGGCTGTGCTTCCCAGAGCGTGCCTGGGTTCGTAGGTGCTCTTGTGCATGCAAAGGCAATTCTCATGTACTGTGAGTTGGTATGTGTCCAGGTGTAACCCAGTTAGCAAGTGGATTTCTCAGTCTCTGAAACACATGAGTAGTACTTGTGTGGGAGTAGTAGGTGGCAGGTATCCTCCAAATAGTTTGTGTATGTGCACAGATAGGAGTGCATCTGTGTAAGCCTGAGAATCAGTGTGTGTGTGTGTAGTGATACACGGTGCATGTATAACAAGCAGCCTGTGGTTTGGGTTCGGAATGACTGTCTCCAGGAATTCACGCTCTGAGTGTAGGAACCGACCAGCAGGAGCATTTTATGGTCTGTGGGTGCATGCCTGCGGATGTATGGGTGTATGTGTGCACACGGATATACTAGCGTGTGACCCTGTGTGCTGGGCCTAGGAGGGGGCTCAGCACAGTTCACTCCCTCCCCAGGCGGTCACACGGCGCTGCCGGCCCCAACAAGGCCCACACAGGCCCAGAACACTGGCCCCTTCCAGCAACCCAGTCGTTTAAGGGGGCAGGGCAGGCGGGTTCGGTCCACCAGCGCCTCCAAAGTTGAGGTAGAAAGGCCCAGCGCCTCCAACCCGCGCCCTTCAGTGTTGGGCCTGATGGGGAGGGTACAGTTGCCCCACGCCCCGACCCGGCGTCCCCAGCCAGCCCTGCGCCCCGAGTTCGGGTAGTGGGCACCCCGGCCCGGCACCCTCGACCCTGCCCCACTCTCGGCGTTGGAGGGTGGTGGGCTGGGCCCGCGCCCTGGAGTTAAAGAGAAGGTGGGGGCTGGCGCCCGCGTACCTGTAGGGAATCCAGTCGGAATGCGGCTTGGAAGTCATGTCTCTCGGGGGCGGGGCGGCGGCTGCGGCTCGGGAGGCCGGGGCCCGCGGGGGCCGGCGCGGGGGCCCTGCTCAGCTCCCGGGCCGCCCCGGGCCGCATCCTCCCGAGCCGGGGCGCTGAGCCCCGCCGAGGCCCGCGCAGCACGCCAGGGCCCCGGCCCCGGGCTCGGCGAGGGGCTGCCCGTGCGGCGCGGCGCGATGGGCGAAGCGGCGGAGAGCGCGGGGGCGGCGCGCGCGCGCGCGCGCAACTGGGAGAGGCGGCCCGCACCGCCCGGCCACCAGTGGGGCTCGGTCCCGCGCCCGGGCCGGAGTGCTGCGTGGCAGCGGCGGCCCGCCCCCGACGGAGACCCCACCCCCAGGCCGGCTCTGGCGTCCCCAACGCTCCGCTTGCCGAAACCTCGGGTCCCCAGGCTCTGCACACGTGACCGCGCCCGCGCCCGCGCCCACCTTGGGTGAACAGGCGCCGCCCCTGGGCGGTCCCAGATCTCTGAGCCTCAGTTTCTTCCTCTGTGAAACGGGGATGATTCTAACACCCACCTACCTATCTACCTGGCCTACCTATCTCCACTGATGAATGGGAAACCGCTGCTCATATTGGGGTGCGGGGTCGGGGAGGGGAGAAGTGGGGGTGGGAGTCCATTTGCGTAGGAAGAGAATGATGCCAGAAAAGACCGAAAGAGGTCCTGCGAGCCTCCAGGTTCGAAGCATGGAGGCTGGTCTTCCCCGTTCCCTGCCACTCCGACCGCCTCCAGTTCTCACATGCCCCAGGGAACCTTCTTTCTTAGGTTTTAGTACAGAAGGTATTTCCTCACTGCGGAGGAGTCCATCCCCTCTAAGTTAAGCAGTCAAGACAAGAATAACATTTACTGTCAATTGCATCCCCAGCCCTCATAAATTTATATTATTTAATCTTCACAATAGCCTTGGGAGGCAAGTAGTTACCCCTATTTCCCAGAGAATAAAGCCTCAGGAAGGCCAAAATGCCCAAGGACAAAGCTAGGAAGCGATAGAACACAAAAGCAACCAGGATCTCTGTCCCCCAAAGCCCTTCTAGGGGCTACACTTAAATGCAGGCAGAAACCTCTCAACAAAGATAATCTAAAAGTCTCAAGAGTGCTGAGAAGGTCTTGGCTGTGATGGGCACCAACTTTAAAGCAAATTGTGGCATGTTGAGGTGATGGTACAAGTCTACAGCAGGGCTGGCCGAAGCAGGAAGGAGAGGCAGGTGATCAGGGAGGGAGCTGCCAAGGGGCACAGTCCCACGCTGCACGCAGGCACCCTGGATTCAGCAGCACCATCCCCCCAACCATGCCAGCAGAGTGGCCACGTGGGATCCTAGGACTGCCCAAATGCTGGAGAGAGAGTGTGAGGACAGCCAGCTGGGTTGAGGGAGGGCCCGTCCCGCTGCTCTGGGTCCACAGCCATGACTCTCCACCCCAGGACACTCTCTCCCAGGCCTGCAGCCTTGCTCATTAGCTATAAAAACACTAACCAAGATATCTGGAGCACTTGCTGAGCACCGGGTGCTAGCTATATACTATAACTCGTGTAATTCTCACAAACACCCAAGGAGGTAGGTGCTGTATTTATAGCAGAAGAAACAGAAGTACCGAGAAGGCAAAGATCTTGCCCAAAGTCACAGGTCAGTGGTGAAGCCAGGATTCACACAAGCAGTCTGGGTGCACAGGCCTGGGCCTTAGCCTTCTTCCTGCCTATCACAGCTCTTGCACTGCACATGCAGGCACGTACATACATCCAGTCTCCCTCTTCAGGCTTCCGGAGTGCAGGACAGGTCAGACCCATGTCCGTCTGGCACAGCATCAATGCTCTCTGAAGGCTGTGACCTTTGATTATTTATCAAATTCCAAGAGCTATCACAGTCAATGAGGACAGACAGCTGACCAAAAAATAAAAAATAAAAAATAAAATCATCACGGTGGGGGGCTGGGGGGTGCGAGGAGAAAGTAGGGCTGTCCCCTTGCTGCTGAGACACCTGGCCTGGGCCTTCGTTTTCACCTCAGGCTCCCAGGACTGGTCCCTGCCTTGGAGGCCCAGGCAGCACAGCAAAGCATGCCCCAAGGCTTCTGTCTGTCAGGACCTGTGGACAGAACCCTGTCTAGAAGCGAGAGGTCAGCCCCATCCTCCAGACCATCAGCAGCTACCACTTCAGAGATGAGCTCAGAAGACTTTGTCTTCAAGAACTTGAGGCTGCCTTTCCCCTTTAGTCCCAAATTATGACACCTTAAAGCAATCAGAATCAAGTTGGAAGGTCTCAGGAGCCTGGAGTAATTGAATCTATTAAATAGACACTTTAGGTTCTGTCCTAAGGGAGCAAAATCTGGAGGCAGAGTGAGGTGCAGAAATAAGATGGCTTTCTACGTCTCCTCCTGCAGAGCTCTGTGTGCACTTGGGATGTGGGTGAGCCAGTGGGGTTGTGTGCCACAGCTGCGTGAGTGGGGTGTGGGGGAGGGTGTGGGGGGGTGGTGTCCCTGCGGTCAGAATGGGTCTGCACCAAAACATTTGTTAGTTGGTACACTGCTGTGTGCGCATGGGAAGGATCTAAGTGTGTGCTTTCATGAGTTCTAAGAGGATGTGTGAGTGTTCATACTCAATTCAGAACAGGCAATGGGTTTTCCTGCTCCAGTGGCTTCCCTGGTTGCCATTTTAAGCATGTGTCCTTGGCTTCCACTAAAATGCCACTCCGGAAAGCCCCATGAGGAATGTTGCACTAGGTCAAAGTTAAAATGCAGCTGGGCTCTACATGACCCTTGAAGAAGTACCTAAGCTTTTCAAATTTAGCTCAGGAACAAGCATACCGTGCCTGAAACGTGCCAAACCCAGTGCACCCTCCTCACCACCTGTCCGGTTCCTCAAGGATGAGGTATTGCTGTGAATTTCAAGTCTCCTGGTTGCATCGTAGGCATTTTCAAGCATGGTCATAGTTTGTGAGGGGAGTAAAAGAACACATGGGGACAGAAGCAGCCCAAAGGAAACCCTCACACCTGCCACTCCAGCTGGAGAGGACCCCGGTGCAAGCTCCCCTCAGCAAGGCCAGTTCACCTGAGGAAGGAGGTTAGCTTTTTGGCAACTTGCTACTTCCCTGTGGAGTCTTAAATTTTCTATTTCTAATTTAACACTTTTATTGAGTGTGGGCCACCTCTCCTCAGTTTTGGAAGCAAAAGGATATGAATAATAAATGAATATCTCTTCTGATTGGGCACCCAGTCCCAGGGGGCCCTGCCTCATAGCTTGGCATTCTACCCTTGCCTTCTGAGGAAGGTGGTTCAATCAAGCAGACATCGACTCCACCTGGCTGGGCTCAAGGGTCCAGGCAGCACTTTGGCCAGCGTCAGGCTCAGCCCTGCTGTCAGGGAGCTCTCAGTTTGGGCAGGAGAGACAGAAAGCACCAAGATGCTGGTGTCACAGTCCAGGTGCACAAAGTGCAGGCGGTGGCCCACAGGATTGAAGGGAGGGAGTCAGATTAGGACAAGCGTTTCCTGAGAATGAAAAAGGATGACAGTGGAATCAGGTTTTGAAGGATGAGGAGGGTTTCGATAGATGTGTGAGAAACGGAGGGGGGAAGTTGAACAGTTCCTGAGATTCTACACTGGCCAGGCGCGCTGCTGGGCTCAGTGACCAAGGGGCATTCCAGACAGAGAAGATGATGCGAGGCAACACATGGAGATGTGACAGTATGTGACCAATGCATTTGAAAACCTTGGCAAACCACCTCACGTGGTGGCATACAGGTGAGCGGCTGAGTGTGGCAGAAGGGCCTGGAAGTTCAGGTAGGGCCAGATTGCAGGGCCCCATGAGCACCAGGCTGGGGGGCTTGGATTTTATCCTGTAGCTAATGGGGAATCACCAAAGGGTTTTTTCTTTTTTCTTTTTTTGATTGAAGTATAGTCAGTTGACAATATTGCATCAATTTCTGGTGTACAGCATAATGTTTCAGTTATACATATACATGCATATATTCATTTTCGTATTCTTTTCATTACAGATTCCTAAAAGATATTGAATATAGTTCCCTGTGCTATACAGAAGAAACTTGTTTATTTTATATATAGTGATTAGTATCTACAAATCTCGAACTCCCAACTGGTCGCTTCCCACCCCTTTTCCCCTCTGGTAACTGTAAGTTTGTTTTCTATGTCTGTGAGTCTTTTCTATTTTGTAAATAGGTTCATTTGTGTCTTTTTTTTACGATTCCAGATATGAGTGATATCCTATGGTATTTTTCTTCCTCTTTCTGGCTTACTTCACTTAGAATGACAATCTCCAGGTCCATCCATGTTGCTGCAAACAGCCAAAGGGTTTTAAGCCAAGGGTAACCTGTCCAGATGTAACTTTTAGAAAAATAGAATTGAGAGCAAGATGGAGGATACAAGGAGACAAGACTAGAGGAATTGAAAACTAGTAGATGATGAATAGGAAAGTCCAGAACAGAGATGAAAGGCCCTACACCAGAGCCCAGTGCCCTTCAAAGCCGTGGGGCAGACATCATGGTAAGATGGTGGCACACGTGTGGGCAGCCAGAGTGCCCTCTGAAACCCCCATTCCAGCAACTGCAGACTATGCAAAGACCATCGCCCCGTGAGACGTGATTAACGTGGGATGAAAAGGCTTACTGCTGTCTCTGAAAAAATGCAGGGTAACCACTAGTAGACTTAAAAAAAATGTCTATTTTCCAAATCACTACTGAAGATAATAGGAAATAAAAATCTCCACCACAACAGAAACAAGCATAGTCTAAAGGAAACCTTCAACTCAGAAAGCATAAAACAAGGCAACAGAAAGCAAACCGAGTGTAACAGCGATGAAGTCCGTGTAAATGGGGAGCCTGCGACGCGGGGTCAGACATGACTCATTTGTGGAAGACACGCTGTATGCCAGGCACCCTCTACGGGTTTCATAAAAGCAATATGCACAATAGAGTGATGAAATGGGACTCTCCCTCTGAGGCGCCAAGTTAATAGATGTCACATTCCAGAGTGAGGTGGGACACCGTCAAAGGTGACACAGAAGAGGCTGGACCATTAGCCAGCACTCATCTCTGGTACATCAAAAATATAAGAGGCTGAACAAAGGGTTGTCGGAGGTTTAAGAGGAGTTTTAGAGAGAGCCCCCAGGGTCCAGGGAGCCCCAAGTGGGAGGGAGAGAGGGCTTGAGGAAGTCCCCCAGGGGAGCTCACTGGGTGACAGTGGTCTTGGGGTCACCATGCTGGGGCATCTAGGTGACGTCTAACCTGATGGCTGAAAGGGTGCTGCAGCTTCAGGGTCAGCCTGTGCTCTCACGTTTCTGGGGTGATGGATACAAGAGTGTTTCCTGTGGACCAGTGTGGACCCAGACATGAGGGATGGGTGTAATTGTCTTAGATCCTAGCCAAGAGGGCCCCCTCGTCGGGGGAGGTCACAGTTGGGGAGGGGATGAGCCCAGCTTTCCCATGGCCTGAGAATGAATCCATGGGACGAGCCATGGGAAGAGAGCATCACTCACATCAAGGGAGCCGCCCTTGGGGACACACCCCAATGATGGAAGGGTCTTCAAGAACCCACACAAGCACCCCAGCGAGAGAGATGGCCCAGAGAGTGTGACACCAGCTCATCAGTCAGGCAAGAACTTTCCTGCCCCTCTCCTCTCCTGTCCCCATTTTGTGCCTTCATCTTAGACCCTGGAGAGAGTCGGAACCGCAAGATGGACCCTCTTCCACAGCAGTTGGCCTGCAGCAGACTGTGATGGGAAAGAGAAGCTGGGGTAACTCTGAAGATTACATTTTTTTATCACAATAGAGAGAACATATTAATTACTGACAGAACAAGCTTTGGTTACCTGGAAATGGCCAGGAAAGTCATGGGAATTTCCCTCAATTTCACCTAGGTTTAAGGGGAAAAACAGACCCCCTAGAATAAAATTCGAGAGACCACGGGAGACAAAAATTAAGCTGGCTGAGTGATTCCATCTCATGAGTCATGCCTGTTCAACCCAACACAGTTACACATAGCTTCCCTCATTTAATCCGCACAACAACGCTGTGAGGTAGGAATCATTATTACCCCCATTTTGCAGGTGAGAAAACAGAAGGTTATATAACCTGCTCAGAGTCCCACAGATAATAAGTGAAAGAGTTCAAATCCCAACTCAGGCAGCGGAGACTTCTAGAGCCCACAGGCTTAACGGCAATCCTCTGGAGAAAACCCAGAGATGAGAGCCTTAGCCCTTCAATTCATTAATTCCTGTCCTAGAAATCTAGCCAAGAGAACCATGCACTGGAGTCAAAAGTTAATACACAGAGACAGTCATCACAGCTTTATTTCTAATGGGGGAAACTAGCAGGAGTTGGGGGCCCAGAAATGTCTATCAGTTGGGACTTGGTTGGGTAAGTAATTCTACATTCACAGGATGGATCACTACGCATCCTTTACAAGGAATTTAATGACAGAGGAACGGGTGTACGAGATGAGATACAACACTGGAGGAAAGTATAATGTCCTATAAAGAACCTCCGCACGTTAGCACGTGTGTGAATGATCTCAGAAGAGGTTGTCCAGGATGAGAAAGACATAGTCTAGTCCCTCTGCGAGGCCACCCTAGGACCACATCATCCTTTCCAGGTGGTTCCTCCTTCCAGGTCTCTGCTTCCTCTTACATCTTTCCAGCTTTTGGCTCCTTAGACCTCCTAGTGACCCCTACCCAGCCCGGACAACACCCCACCACTGTGGTCAGGGGAGACAGATGGTAAACACACTCGGAGCACAATGGGCCTGGTAAATTAATAACTGAGACTTGAAAAGCTGTGCAACTGAGCTACTATAAAGATGACACCCAAGCGGCCACACTCGAATGCACGCAGGCATAAAAAGCCTCTGCAATGTTGAGCAAGGTGATTGATCGTGGAGGGGCATGGGGAAGTGTGGGAAGGATGCTTAACACCTACTCTTCGCTCAGTTTACCAGCTCCATTTGAGGATCTGCTGAGCATTTTCTGCTCACAGGTCCTGGACAAGGGTGGGGAGATGACTGGGAATCTAGAGCTGAAGCACAGTGTCCCCGTCCTGGGGAGGCTTGTGTTCCCAGCCAAGTCTTCCTGCCCACTTTCCCACAGGGCATCTAAGCCCAGCTCTCCAAGGAGCAGGGGCTGAGTTATAAATAGGAAAAAGCTTCAGGGGAGAAGCGCCCAGGCCCCTGTGCTCAGCCAGCAGGAGGGGTTTGTTTTCCCGGCATTATTGGATTTGCAGATAAGCAACAAGGAATTAGGCTGATCAGGAAGGGAGGGAGGGAGCTCTCATTTGTTCATAATGCGGGATTTAGCTAGCAGAGCCCTCTCCTTTGTCAAACAGAGAGCCACTGCCTTTATATCCGCCAGCAAAGAACATTTTATTTTGTAACCTTTCAGAAAAGCCTACGAGTTTGCGTTTTTGACCTGGTTTTTTTCCCCCTCATCTAAGAAAACCATGGTTGTTTAAAATGTGAAATGCATTTTAAACAACCCTACTCAGAATTCACAAACCCATCTCTCTAGCAAGAGGAATTAGACCCTGAAATGCAATTTAAACTATTTGCAAAGTTTATCACCCTCAACACATCATCTTTCGCTCCACAGCCCTTCCCTTTTGCGGCTAATGGATCATAAATACCACACTCTAAAGCCATCAGGTCACTGAAGGACCAGCATCCTGTCGGATAGTGCTGTGTGATTGGAACCAAGATGTTTCACCTCTCTGGCTCGGTTTTCCCAACTTTAAATGGGAAGAAAAGTTCCAGGACCTACAGAGGTAGCAAGTAGAGAGAAAAGAACACCAGACCCAGATTCCAGCCCTGGCTTTGTCGCTACTGTGCTGTGTGACCTTGAGTGTGTATGTCACACTTGAGTGTGTGCCTCGGGAAATTCAGGGAGTGGGATGTTCTCAAAGGCTACCTTCCAGCCCTCAATTTCTCTGATGTTTTGACTCTTTACAGCAAGGCTGTTAGGAGACAAAAGAAGGTGATTAGAGTTTGCTCAACTCTGAAATAAGGATAGGAGTCTTGTATTTTAGAAAAGAAACACACAGCAGTGAAAACACACTAGACTTAGAACTGAATTCTTGTTTTCTCTGCTTAAACTCACTGGGTGGCCAGGGACCACTCGCCTGGGCTCACCTCAGTTTCCTCATCTGTTCGATGGGGACAATGCACACCTTGCCTACTGCATAGGTGCATGAGGCTGAACGGAGAGCAGGAACGTGAACCTGTGATCACTGTGTCGAAAGTCCAAAGCACCACGGAGGTGTGACAACATTTAGTAATTAGAGCTCCCACTTATTGAGCCCTGGCGCAGAGCCCGCACTGTGCTAAGCGTTACCTGCATTATCTCATTGCTTACTCACAGCAACCCTGAGGAGCTATTATGCAAAAGAAAGCTTAAGCACTGTGGGTGGTCACAAGAGCAAGGATTTACTGCCTTGGTCAAAGCCTGTGCTTTAAGGCCAGATGAGGATGAGAACAGGTAGTCCCAGGGGCTGCCGCCCCACCTGGGCTCTGGGAGGAGGGAGGAGAGGACCACTTCCCCCTCAGCATCTCTGAGCTCTGTGCCGCCCCTTCTAGACTTCCTCAGGGAAGATGGTGCCTGGGGCTGGTGGGGCTGGTGAGTGGTACCCAGCTCTGCCTTTCTCCAACTCCGGGAAGCTCCGGACCTCTCTCAGCATCTCTCTCCCGGCTTCCCAGGCCTCATCTTTGCCCGCCTTCTCTCTGCATTTACTCTGCAGGCACCACCCTCCCTGCTGCCAGCAGAGCCCGCCCCTTCCAGATCCTGCAGCCCTGAGGCTGATATGGGGCGAGTGACTGGGAGTGAGGGGCTCCAGTAGGCAGGATGAGTTGGCTTGATTTTCTCAGGCCAGTTGGCCCTGTCCAAGCCCTGACACTCGTCAAGACTCCGGGGTCTTCCTGGAGACGGGCAAGCTGGGCTAACCCTCTACAAGGACTCCAGAGGTCTCCCCTCCCCAGCAGGCAAGGCTCTGGGTGGTGCTGTGTGCTCCTCAAGCTCAGGTCCCCCTCCACTCTGCCCCAGCCTCCTGACCACCTGCTCCAAAATCCCCAGGTCCCTGTGTTGGGTCCCAGCTCCCCAGACTCGCACCTCAACCCATCTGGTTTTCACAAGCAATCGGTACCTATTTCTCTGGCTCAACGCAACCTATTTTTAACTTTGCCCCACCCCACCTCTTGGCTCTGACACTCTGCAGGATCCTCCCCTGGACCCTACCCCGTCTGGCTGACCAGATGCTAGCTGATGCTGCTGGTTGATGTCCTCACTTGATCTGAAGATGCCTTTAGTGTCTTGAATGTTGGGAAACCCAAATTCTAGGTCTAGGTCCCTGGCCTCCTACATGACCAACAAATCTCTTCCCAGTTTTCTTGGCCTCAGTGTGTCAATCTAAAAGATCAGAAGGTTGGATTAATGTCAAAAGCCTCCAATGTCACTCGAGTTCCATTATCCAGGGCCCCAGCTAACAATGAACATGAAAAAAAAAACCACACATTCCTCACCTCCCCCTCCAAATGCCCTGGGAGAGCTGATCAGAGACACTGAGACTAGGTTCACCTCACTTTCACATCCCTAAGCAGAAGCATGAGGATCAGGGACCATCCCTCACTCAGTCACACACCCAGGAGACACACAGGAGGTGCAGAATGCACCCTGGCAATGGGTCTGAATCCCCTCCCTCCCCATGAAAAAGAGTAGAGGTGATAAGCACATATGAACAACCCAATGGAAAAGTAGATAGACAAGTTCCAGAGAAACTCCAAACAGCCATTGATATGTGGAAAAACGTGGTATTTCCTCCCACTAACCCCCCATATCCAGTCCATCACCAAGTCCTGTTGATATTGAATCCTAAGTGTCCCTTCAGTTGATCCCCTTCTTCAGTCTTCTCACCATTTCCAGTACCACCGCCCTTATCCATACTAGTTCATCTGTGGCATGGGATAACCTGTGTGCTTCAGGTGTGGACTCTGGAGCCAGATCTGCTGGCTTCAGACTAGGCTCTGCCACAAACTCCCTGCGTACCTGGAAACTTAATAGTTAATACACATAAACCACTTTGAGCAGCGCCTGGCACATAGTAAGGAGATGTATGAGTTAGTTGCTGTTACATAATGAGCTGCACCCCCCTTCCCTCTGGCTCCCTGGCAGGCTGTTCTCACATGGCAGTGAGAGTGATCTTTTCCAAATGCAAATCTACCATTGCACCTGCTGCTTTAAATCCTTCACTGACATCTCTTGCTTACAGACCAAAAACATTTTTAAGTGTCCACAGAGCTGATTAAGTTTCTCTTCTCCAGCCATACTGGTCTGCTTTCAGACTAGCCAAGCTTGTGCTCTCCCAACCTCTGCAAATGTTGTCTCCTTGGTCTGGAATCTACCTCGCACCCTCTCCCCTTCTAGTCCCAGCTCCTGTTGCTGAGCCCGAGGGTGGTGGTTCAGTAAGGATGGAGCCAAACCAACTACAATTTTTTAAAAGTTCCTGAGGATGACATGAACAGTCATTAGTCCACTATATTAGAAAGCAGAGTCATAATTTATACGATTGAAAATGGCACATGGTCCTGGGAGCCTGAGAAAACTTAAATGGATCAACAAGAAAACCTCTAGAATCAGAAAATTCATCAAAGTCTAGATTCAATACCTTGTAATAGCCTATAATGAAAAAGAATATGAAAAGGAATATATATATGTATAACTAAATCACAATGCTGTACACCAGAAATTCACATGACATTGTAAACTGACTATACCTCAATTAAAAAAATTTTAAATAAAACTTAAAAAAGAAAATTCAGTGAAGTCACCAGATAAAAAGATAAAGGAAATACTCAATAACATCTCTATTATTACAAAATAATAGTCATTTACAGACTGAAAAAACATCTCATTTACAATGGCAAGATTATGTAGGAAATGCTTTAAAATCACATTAATACAATTTCTTTGTGCTCCATACGAAGAAAATTATAAAATATAATTGAGATGTATAAAAAGAACTTGAATGGAGATTCCTAATATAGTCCTACAAGATGAGAAGACTATTTTAAAGATAGTAATTCTTCCTAAATTAGACTTCATTTAGTTCAAGGCAAAATTCGAAGGGGATTCTGACACTTGATAACATGCAGGGATTTCTTAAGGTTCCCTTAGGTGATGATTTAAGGGAGGGAAGGCACACGCCAAGACAGTTTGTGAACCAGGCTTCCATGTCAAGAAAGGCAAAGGCGTCACTTTGCCTTGCCGGCTAGTGTCAATCAACAGTGGTCCTAAATTTCATCTCACAAAGCAGTTGGGTCAATGATTCAATTAGGTGTCCACTCAGTACCTCAAAAGTGAGGGCTTTTAGGAGTAAATGAACTAATTACAGGTGAGGTGGTGTTTTTGAGTTAACAACTTGGGGAGACTGGGCAGCGAGAGGCTGACTCTTGCACCAAAGCAAACAGATCTAGGGATGGAGACAGACCTGGCGGGAAGCTTGTGCCCTTGCTGGGGAGGTGGGAAGGTTGCAGGGCTGGTGGTGCATGTTCAGAGGACGTGTGGGAGGGGCATGCTCCCCAGACTTCCCACCTACATGGGAAGCTGCCCAGAAGCTCCTGGTCTCAGGCAAACCCTCAGTCACTGAGCGATCACCAGCACCAGCTGCATCCATCCTGAGAGAGCACGCCCACACTGTGTGGGCACCCTTCCCTGCATCCTGGGACGGCAGGTTAGGGCACTGGTGAGGGAGGGGGTGGTCAGGGACCTGGGACCACTACTTCTTTTTATGCCTATTTCACCCAATCAGTGGGCCTCTTTTCCATTTTCAGAGCCATGAGTTAAGAGTGCCCAACTCAACTGACCTGTGTCGACGCCCAAGATCAGGGCAGCCTGGGATAAACTATTTCCCCGCCCTTGATTCCTTTAGAAAACCCAGGTAAAAATTATCTGGAGGAAAAAAAAACAAGTAAGGAAAGCAAAGGACATTCTGACGATGATGGCTGATGAGAGGGGCAGTCCCACTGGATATTAAAATATATTAAAGTGACAACAACTAAAACACTGTGTTGAGGGACATGAATCTCACATGAATCTTCAATGGAAGAAAATAAGCAACCCAGAAATATACCCCATTCTCTGTAAGAACTTAATTTAAATGTTAATTACAAAAAGTACTAAATAAGAAACTGGGAGTACAAAATTGTGACAACAGTGTAAAATGAAGTGTGCCTGTGGTTATCTGGAACGGGCAGAGGGAAACGTTCCAGAGCTGTGAGCTTCGGGCTGATTTTCAGTGTAAGTAATTGAGGCTACTTTAGCAGGTGGTTTGTGTAGAAGAAAGCAAAGCAAAGAACAGTTCCGCAAAGCAGAAAGTACACTGGGAGTCTGAACACCAGTCACAACTTCTCGCTGCTGAGTGATCTGGGGCTGGGTCTTCCCCTTTGTGGGCCTCAGTCCAACAGTTCAGAGATAAAGGATTAACACAAATGATCTCTTCTGGCCGTTACCAGCTCAGCCATTCTTCTGCGGTTTGACAGTCTGGGATGTCATCCCCCCTTTTTGGTTTCTATAGCAGGACTTAATGGGAGAACAGAAACTCAGACCTTTCCTGCCCCAAATCGTTGAGTGATGCTATAGGCTGGCTCTGTGCGTCCCGGCATTGAGGCTCGCTCTGTACCCGGCCCTGTTTGTCCCTGGGGCTTGGAGATGAGTAAGACATGGAGCCGGCCTGTGAGGGTCTCAGGGCAGTGGGGGACACAGGTGGATGCAGACACAACAAAAGATAATCCCATGCAGAAAGAAGTCAGCCAGCAATTGGGTCCAGAGCTACAGGGGCACAGGGGAGGGCAACGCAATCTGGCCAGGGGTCAGGCAGGACTTTGCAGCAGAGCCCACACTTGAGGCTGGAGAAAGGTTTAATGAAAAGGGGGTGAGGGAGACACAGGAGGTAGGAGAGAGCATTGTGGTGGGTGGTGTTGAGAATGGAATGAATGGGGGGAAGGGGGATATGGGGTGAGTATTTATGGCCAGGCTGAGTGTTTAGCCTTGAATCTCTTAGCAACAATGAGAAATCGGGGAATTGACATGGTCCTGCCCCGCTCAGGTCCCAGGGGCCTCAGGGCAACTTCCAGCTGCATCCTCTCTCCTAGGCTGATGCTGGGATGACATATTAGCCACAGACCGAACCAGCCAGAGCGCTAACCACCATGCCCGGGCCCCATTCCGTGTCTATCAAACCCAAGCTGGACCCTGGGGTCACGGAGAGAAACCCCTCATGGTGAGCAGATTCTGAGGTAAGCAGGAGTCAGCAGCCACAGAAAGCACACTATCACACAGGAATGGACCTACTCTGTGCAGGAGGGGTGCTGGCACCTTCCATGTATTATCATTACTCCTTATTCGACTCTGAATGTGAGGTGTTAATAAACCCATTTTTCAGATTCAGAAACAGAGACTCAGACAGTTGCCAGAATTTAACCCACCCACTTGCTGCTTCCCATTTTGGGCATCCACTGGGTTAAATTCACCATGATCCACAGGTGAGATTAACCTAGAACCTGAGGTTCTATTCCAGCTCTGTCCTGGGCTTGCCAGCACACATGCTGCCTGCAACACCCCCCACCTCCACTCTCCAGCCCAGGGCCCTCCTGCACCACACATGCACATAAACACACGCGCGCGCGAGCGCACGAGCACACACACACACGATCCTGCTCTGGGGGCTCCAAGAGACAAAAGGAGGGAAACTGGCATCTGTTGAGCATCATCTGCCTGTGCTAGCACTTTTGTGTATTCTTTTCCAAAGTAATCTCTTCAATCACCTAAAGTGAATACTCCCATTTTACAGAAGAGGAAGTGAAGGCTCAGAGATGGTAAACTGACATCACACAGTAACATGGAGTGCCAGGATCAGACCAGGTTATCTGAATCTGAATCTGTGCTTCTGCTGCACCAAACCACTTCTCAGCTCTGTCGAATTGCCATTTGGGGCCCCTTCCATGTCCCCTCTGTCTGTTACCACCTGCCACAGCCCCACCCAAGCCCTGGGCCCATGAGCAGCAAGCCAGGAATGAGAGGGAACAGGATTCGTTTCTTGCCCAAAGCCTGGAGGAACTTGGAGCCCAGGACTACTTCCTGTTGCCCTAGCAACATGCCTGCTGCACCCTCAGCCCCATGTCCATGATCCAGGCCTCTGCAGACCCAAATTCAGGTGCCTGGCTGGAGTGCTGATCCCTGGCCAGCTTCTGCCAAATCCCCTCCAAGAGGCTGGGCCCTGTTGTCTGTATCACAAATTGGCCCTGTGTCCTCCCTCCCCAGCACCCTGCTTCAACATAGACAGGCTCTTGGACAGGGACTCCAAGACCCCCTTGGCTACACAAACTGCCCTATGGCTCCATCCTACCCAGAATACCCTTGAACATCCATGTCTGACTCTTTGTTCTCCAATTTTCCGAGTCCTTTGACACTGTGACTGCCAACTTCACACACTCCTCTAGATCCCGCTGCCCCCCAGCCATGTCTGCCTGGACTCACTCTCCTCCCTCATCTGGCCTGTCTGCTCTGAGATCCCCAGATGCCCTGTGGCCCTGCCCATAACAGCCTTGGCACCCAGTTTCCATCACTGGATATTTCTTGCCCCTGAACCTCACCATCTCAGTTTTGGGTCCCTGATATCACCAGTGAGCCCTCACAACATTATCTGCAGCCCACAGCCCTAGATCCTGACTTGGGTTAATGTTCCCTTAAGGCCCTCCTGCCCAAACTCCTCACGCTTGGACCTCAGCCAAGACATGAGAGCCCAGACCTTACAAACATTCCTGGCCTTACCCAGCTGGCTTCTCTGGCCACCATCAAAGCCCTGGTTTGACAGGCAGTGGCAAACTCTCAGTGCAGCTCCCCAGTGGTGATCAGGATCAAACAACAGGCAAGTATACTACAAAGCCCAAATAGGGTTCATCCCCCACGACCACAGCCACAAGCACAACATAGCCATCTTCATATCCAGAAGGCCCCAGTGGGTGCAGGTGGCTGTGAGTCACCCATCGCTCAGCCTCAGAGCAAGTGGAACTGTGGTCCTGATGTGCACACTGCCCTGATGCTGGGGACTGAAGGATTAAGTCTAGAAAAACAACACTGTGCATTTCCCAGCCCTGGTCCAGCTCTGTGACTCAGGACTGATCCTACTATAATCCTTGCCCATCAGGTTCTTGGGGTCCTTCAGAGAGAATGCCCAACTCCACCAGTCACTACGCAGGACATACTCAAACAACTTCACAGCATCGCTCCAGACCGATCGATATGACCAGGCAGGAAAAATCAAACCAAAATAAAACAGCTCCAAACAAATAAAAACGACAAACCTTAACACTGGAGGGCTGTGTGGACAAGCCAGCCATAACTGGTGTCACGGTAAACAGGTTCAGTATTTCCAGAGAACTCTCTAGTAATACGTGACAAGAACTATAAAATTGTGCACGCCCTTTGACCCAGTGATTCCACGTGGGGAATGCTTCCCAGTAAAATATTCAGAAAGTAATTTGTACAGAGATATTCATAGCAGTGATATTTATAATAGCAAGAAATTGGAAAGGGCCCAAAGGTTCAGCGCTTGGGGATTGACAAAGCAAACTGGGTCGAGTGAGCATCTCAGATGCACTGCGGCCAGGAGGCGTGGAAGTGCGCAGGGGCGGGGGAGATGAACGCGCATCCCTGGGCAGGCTGGACGGGAAACAGGGCTCAGGGCACCCCAGACTCCAGCTCCACCATGTAAACGCTCAGTTACTTCATGTTGTCTTCACGTTGACTCAGTTAAGTCAGTAACCTTCGTGTTAATTAGGAGAGCTTTAAAGGTCACTTTTCAAAAGGCATTATAAACATTTAACAAGGAACTCCACTGACGAAGTTCCGTAACTACCCTTGGGTCTCTCTCTAACCTCCATTCTCTTGTGTCTGTGCGGAAGGGGCCAGGCTCACCCGCAGGACCACACCGGGGTGGTGGAGGGGCTGTCATGGGCCTGGGTGCCCTGGGCTCCGGGTGGGCTGTGAGGGCCAAGCCTGCCTGGGAGGCCCCACACAGATGCGAGAATGTGGTGCAAGAATCCCACCCTTTGGGGCTTCGTCCTCCTCTTCCCGAGTCCTCCTCCCTCCAGGCCCCGCCCCATGCACCATTCTTTCTCTTCTGTGCCTCAGGAAGATGTCATTGAAGAGCATGTTGGGTTCTCCCCTCACGTGAGATTCCGGAGGGCCAGACCATCCCCAAGAGTCCAGGCACAGGCATCTAACAGTGGCACTGCGGGCAGAGGCCTGGGCTTCCGCACACCCAGTCAGATGGCCCGGCGGTGCTTTCCTCACCCAGATACAGCTGCCCAGCACAATCCCCCAGGGGGCTTTAAAAATAGATTCCTAGGCCTCATCCTCAACATTTAGGAGGCCTGGGAACATGCATTTTAAAAACATTACAGAGGTTCCCATGAGGCAAACCACTGTCAGAGCCTTTGATGCCTAGGAAAGAAGTCATGGGCCTGTCTTCCTGGGCTCCGGGGTTCAGAGGGCTCTTCTTTGGGCCAAAGGCCAGTTTGCAGTCAGCAGCCATGGCAGAGACCACAGCCCCTCACACGCACGCACACCCACGCACATGCATGCTGATACACACATGACTTTCCAGGGAAGGCCCCAGCTCAGTAGCCTGTAACACTGGGGAGGGTTCTCCTCAGGCCCCTGAAATGGAACAAGGATCCTTAGTTCCCCAGAGACCTAGTTTCCCCGCCTCTGCATTGACCCAAGCAGAGTGTTCCCCTGACACGGGCTGCCTCCCAGCTGTCTGGGGTCCCCCGTTGCCTGCTGCAGGGTGGCTGCAGAGGCTCCTGGTCCACACCCGCATCCCAGGTGGGGCAGTGGGGCCTGTGGCCCCGGCCACCCAGGCCATACTTACGGAGTCATCTTATAAAGCTGAGTCCTCCTCTCAAACAGCGACCCTCCCCAGGCCCAGGGCCACACCCCGACCACGGGAGTGGCCTGGCCAGACTCGGTCTCACCGCCCCCTGTCTCCACGACTCTCTTCAGCTTCACATTGCTGCTTGCGTCCCCCAGCCTGTTGTCAGGAAACACCGAGAGTCGTCATCCCGGCCCCAGCCAACCACCCTGCCAAGTGACAACAGGCTGCAGTGGCCTCCCTGGCCCCTGGGAAACGAGAGAGCAAGCCGGGGGAGTGGGAGGGACTCTGGGGTAGGGGGCTCATCCCAACGGTCCTGGAGCAACTTTCTGAGCCCCATCGAGGATGTCAAGGAGGGGACAGGGAGGAGGTCACCTCTGCTGAGATTTCCTCCAAACTGTTTCCGAGGGAGCAAGAGACCTGGGGACCTTGGAGACTCTCCAAGGCGCAATCTTCAGGCCAGGGATCCGATGCCTTAGGAGGTCAGGGCAGAGGCAGCATAAGTTTCCCAGCAACGGGAGGGTCGTATACGCTGGGGTATGAGCTTGGGCTGGAGGAGCACGGGGCAAACAAGCACGATCTCTGGCCCCTCTGGGCTGACCTCCTCCTCCTCCCTCGATGCAAGATCCCAGACCAAGGGCATGCAGCGGGCCCTCCCCAGCTCAGGGACCCTGCCCTGAGGGAGGGAAGCCGGGCGTGGGCTTCTTGGAGATGTGAGGTCACACGGACTTGGAAGGTCCAAGTTTTCCCTGGGGGCACTGGAAGGGCATTTCCTCTCATGCCTTCTGACACACCAGTTTAGGCCCAGCCTCGCCTCTCGTTTCTTGACAGTGCCCAGCTGAAAGGGGTGCTCGGGGCAGCTCTGTGGGGTTAGGGGAAGCCAAGGTTACCCGCTAATGCCTCTAGCACATGGCGGGCATCGTCACTGAAGCCAGACTTTAGGAAGAAACCAAGAGTTCTTCATCCTGTGCAGAGAATCTGTTCTATTCTTATAGCAACAGTGGACAGAGAACAGCAAGGGACAGGGAGGCCCCTTGCTGCTTCGCAGCCACCCTCATACTGTGTTGTCCCTGGGAGCCATGCGGAAGGGCCTGTGGCCATCAAGGGACAGGGACCCTCACCCCGGGGGCACTGATGGCTGAGGCTGGTGACCCACCATCCAGGAGAAGGGAGCAAGCTGAGCTGCCTCGACTGCTGAAATTGCCCACAACTAGGCCGAGTTCTGCGTGACCTTGGGCACGACCGTGACTGCACTACATGGAAGTGGGCATCGGGGATCACACAGCCTCTGTCTGAGGATATTCAGTTTTCTCATCATGCTTTATTACCCTTCAATCTCCACAGTTCCATGTTGACAAGGCTTCTCAGACTTGGGATCCTCTGGCCCTGTGGTTTTAGTTGGCAGCCAACATAGGAAATATAAAAGCAAGTGGTTCTGGGTGAAGCTGGGGCTTGAGTGGGAACTGGAGTGCCGCACCCTCAGCCTCTCCCTTTCCCTCCAGTGATTCCCTGGAGATAGTTCCGGGTGACCCAGGGGCTCCAAATATCATTTGAAAGTCACCGGTCTGGTCCAACCTTCCCATTTGCAAATAAAGAAGCTGAGGCCCAGAGTGGGTAATGATTTGCCAAAGGTCACACAGCAAGTTGGCAGCAGAGCCAGGACTGGAGCTAGAACTGAGGCCCCAAGACTCCTTCGCACTGTGACCTCCAGCTCTTACCTAAGGCAGCCGGCCACACTAACCCAAGGTTCTGAGCTCCTCCAGCCTTCTCCCACCCACTCTCTGGTTCTCTTGAGTGGAGGGACCTGGTGTCTGGGCCACCTGTTCCAGAAATGAGGCCAAGACAGGCACCTGAGTTCCTGGCCCTTCAAGGCTGGATCCAGACACCCGTTTTGAGATTCTTATTCTGTGTTCTCCCAGGGAACCTTTCCACTCCCATGCCCCCCACCTACCTGCTGGGGTTCCCAAACTACATCCTGATGGCTCCCCTGAGCTCCAAATGCCTCAGAGTCCCTCCAGAAGCACCCCCAACTCTCCAGGTCCAAAACTGAACTCACCTCACTCCAGACCTGCTCTTCCTCCCGTGTCTTCTGGCAACATGAATGGCTCTGCCAGCTACTCAATCCCTCCAGAAACCCAGAGGCCACCCTAACTCTTCTCTCCTTCCCCAAGCTCTGTGGATTTGACCTTCAACGCCCTTCCATCGATCCCCTCCCCTCTGTCCCCCATGCCTCTCTCTGGGTTTAGGCCTCACATGTCTCCAGCTCCTTCCAGTCTCCCGACCTCCAGTTCACCCCACTCCAAGAGCATCACACTTTCCAAAGTCAGTCTGAGCACATCACCTTTCTGCTAACCAGGATGTTTCCACAGGACAGAATCCATACCCCCGGGGGGCTACGTGAGCTGCCCCTCTGTTCCCTGCTCTTCTCTACCTGCCCCTCCAGGCTGGCCCACCTCTGCTGTGCTCCAGCCACCCTCAAGTCTCCTTCCAGATCTCTCAGCGCAATGTCACCTTTCTCATCTCCCTGCCTCTACACACATCCTCCTCTCTCCCCAGATCAGTATTTCTCCCAGAGTGGCCTGAGGAGTCACCTATTTCGTCATCCCCAAGCACACAGCAGACTCCTGGGCACTGCACTGCCCAGACCCACCAAAGGAGAGTCTCTGCGTTTGTAACAGAGATCCCGTGGGTGCTATGCACCCAGGTGCTGAGGAGCCCCTGTATCAAGTCCACTGCTTTTATCCCCGGCTCCCTCCCCTCCTAGTGGGGTGAGGGGCCCTCTATCTGCCCCACACTCTCAAGGGCTGGGACTAGGTGTCTCCCCCACTGGGCCGTGAGCTCCAAGCAGGCAGGGACCATGTCTTCTCCCAACTTGTAAATCCCCACCACCTGGCACACAGCAGGGGCTTAGGTAGCTAGTGCTGAATGAATGGGGCCTCTGGGTGAGCCCCAAAGCCCAGGACCAGGAGGAGGTCACAACGGAGCTGGTGAGCAGCTGCAGCTTGTCTGGCAATCTGAGAAGCTGCCCTCAGGGTCTCTGAGCTTGCACCTGCCCCTTTCCCCTCACCCCATGCCCAGTAAAGGAGACATGTTAAGAGGGGTAGGTAACAAGGACCTATTTAGAGCTTTAAACAGTGGTGTTTAATACTTAACTCTCCAAGAAACATTTGCATGCATACATACATAAGTTGATTATAAATTTTGCTGATATAAAGGGTGTAGAGCATATAACTCACAAATAAAAATTCTTTATAGCCAGTTGATTGTCCCAGAAATCAATGTGTTCATTGATTTTTGCTTTATGCCGTGTCTAAAGCCAACCTATAGTTTCAACGACAAATGAGTGTTGATATTTTCATTTAACAAGTAAGATGAGGAGGGAGGGTATAGCTCAGGGGTAGAAGCCTGCTTAGCATGCACAAGGTTCTGGGTTCAATCCCCAGTACCTCCACTAAAAATAATAATAATTATAATTTAAAAATAAATAAATAAACCTAATTACCTCTCCCCAAAACAAACTACAACAACAAAACAAGTAAGATGAAGGTGAAAAAACAATAGATGGGTTAAAACTTCACTAGTTCGTCAGTGATACGAGTGATTTCTTTGCTGAACTGGTTAATAGTTTTTGAGTACTGGAAGACTATTTCTTCAATAGTTTGTGTTTTCACAATGAAGCAGATACAGACATGATCAGCTTCAAAATGTAATTTGCATTCGTAAAATGGTTTTCCATCCCTTATGTCTAGACAATCGATGAAAGAATAAATTAAGTCTTAACTTGTAGCATTTACTGACTTATATGCACTAAACACTCCGATTTTGTGATGTGACTGAATGTGGAGCTGGGAACAGGTGCATGGCAGTGCCTCACAGACACAAGGGACACAAATCACCCCAAGAGCACAGATGTAGTCAAATGTAGTTAAAAAAAAATTAGGAAGTGGTGAGTTTTGAGTATTTATCACCTTTGTTTTTAACACAATTTATTTAATTTTACATGTATATAGTTTAATTCTTAATAACCGATGTATTTAGCAACTGGCTTACAAAAATTTTCCATTATTGTACCCTTGATTCTCCTGGGGTGACGGGAGCCAGCTCCAGTAGGGTAGCCCTCAGGAACTGAACATGACCGGCTGTAACCCACCAGGCCACCAGGGGGGCCAGTCCTCTCCCCCAACCCTTACGAGCCTGGGTTGTGAGCTGCCAGGGATGGGATCACGCCTGTCTCCCCACGTGAGTCCCAGTTTCCTCGACTTGGAGGGGGAAAGTCATGCCCACCAGCGCCTGTCCCTTCTCCATCCATGCTCTGCACACTTGTGTGCTAGTCCATTTCCATCGCTCCCCGAACACACACACGTTACCATGCACAGGGTTTGGACCCACACATAGCGCCCCCTGTCCCAAGCCACAACACGTACAACGACGTGTCAGCCCCTCCAACACCGAGACAAACTTACGTGTATACAGCTGCCCCCTACACATCATTTCAGACACTCCAGGTACACAGTTTGCCTCCAACTACATCTCATACGCACCCACTACCCTGATAAAAGAAATTTTCACATAATGAGGTTTGGGAAAGTCATTCTGGCTTATACATGAGTTAACTTGAATTTTATGCTAACTGAAACAGCCTGTTTGTGGTCTATCAAACATACATTGCACATCTGCTTTAATTATTAAGGAAAGGGCACACTGACCAGAAGTAAAGAAAGCCCACATTAAAAATAAAGATTAAATGCCTCTCTTTCTGGGACGCCAGTGCTGGTCCTCCTCTGATAAGACTCCCCTCCCAGGCGCCAAGGCCACACGGCACGTGCTAGACATGCACGCGCGGGCAGGTTTTTGGAAATCTCAAAGAAATGTACCCCTGACTTGTTTAATGTTCTCTGTTCTGACAAGATAGAAAACAGTGCCGAAAACCCTGCTTCTCTGGAGCAGTTTCTCAGAGGAACCTGAGAATCGGGCTTCCAGGCTGGTCCTCAGTTTGGTTCAAATAAATCTCTTTTCTATTCTTATTATTGATTGTTTATTGATTATTTTCATCCACAATTCACATACCTAAACCGCCACACCACAATTGCACACGTACCCAAAACTCCTCCACATTCTTCACATATGCACACCCCCCGGACCTGTTACCCCGTACTCAAGGCACTTCCACCTCAGTGGGTACCTTACCCTGCCCACCACACACCTCCACCACTCCAGACACACCACCCCCACCACCCCTCCCCAGCACACACGCACACACCCCATGCATGCACGCATACCATCACCTCCTCCATCTCTCTCCACGCTCACACGGGCCACCCCTGTACAGAGCTCACACTCCAGGCATTCTCATATCACGCTTATGTGCCAAGACAGATGACTCCCCACACCCCTGCCCCAACGAGGCCTCTAAGCCCACCCCCTGGACCAAAGAGCATGAGGGGGAACCTGGCAGCAAGAGGTGGGAAAGCTGGAGTGAGCATCCCTGGGGCCACAGCTCTCTTCCTGGAGGTCAGGCCCCGGCCTGAGGCACAGGAAGGAGGACAGATGACTGGGAAGGGAGGGGACAAGGACTGGGGCTAGATACTTCTGTGTCCTTCGGACGCAGCCTCAGGCACCACAGTAGGTCCAGCAGCCGGCCTCCTTCCTGCTCTCCCTAAATCCCACCCCTAAACAAAGATGCCCCACCTGCTGCCAGATGCTCTTCCCATGCCCCGCAAGAGCAGGCTTCCCTGGGGCCTGCAGGTCTTGCTTAGGAGCAGTGAGTGCTGAGCTCAGGCTCGCCTGGGCTGGCAGGGAGGGGTCAGAAGGCAAGAGGTACAGGACCCAGGTGGGGAGGAGCTGGCAGGAAGGTGACGGGGAAGTCAGGGCTCTCAGCTACAAACTCCACAGATGCTCACAGGGCTCAGGGACAGCCCCTTCCTGTGCCTGGCCAGACGGAGGCTGTGGCAAAGGTACACCGGGGCCTTGGCAGTCCCAACCCTCAGCTCCACCTGAAGGTCGGGCCCTGTCCTGTCCCCCTGCCCATCATCACCCTGAACTCCTACACTGTCCTTGCCACCCTGCCCATTATCAGCAGAGGTGAGTCCTGGGGTGAGGGCCTCCCTTTCGGGCCTGGAGGGAGAAAGAACCAATGTCCAGCAGATGCTATTTGGGCTCCGGGTCCCATAACGGGCAGATGCCAGCACTACTGTCTAGAGCACTTCCAGCTCACTCTAGGCGCAGCCTCGGACTGGGTCCGATGGACACAAGAAAGCTATCTCAGTGGCACATCACCCCTTCTTACAGCACCAGCCAGCATTAATCCAGAGTAACGGACCAGGCCTTAGTGGACAATGGTGAGGCGGACACCTCTCTCTTTAGAAAGTGTTTCTCTCTCTCTCTCTCTCTCTCTCACACACACACATACACACACACACACACACCCCCTAGACTGATCCCACCCTAGTGCAGCCTGTTCTCTCTGGACTCCGCATCCTGGTCCTCCCAGAAGATGCTGCCTCTAGGGTTTCCATGGCAACAGTAGTTGGCTCCCTGACTGCTGAGTTACAACAAGTCCTCCTCTTTGTCTAACTTAGCGGGTTTCCAGGGGACACAAACTGGGCATTTAGGCCTGGGCTCCAGACTTGACTGGGCCATGGCCCACCTGATAGCCAGGGGCAAGTCCTTAAGCCTCTGGCCTCAGTGAGGATGAGGCTACACCTTGACCCTTTCAGTTCTGGCATACTGACTCCAGCTCAGACAAGCCGACTCTAAACGATTTTCTTACATACCAGGAACATCTAGTTAAAAATATAAGAGATCCTATTCACAAAAGCAATAGAAGAAATAGCCTATATAGGAAAACTGCACAAGAAACATCTCAAATATATGTGAAAGCAGACTAAAATTCTAAAAAAACAAACTAGAAATCTTACCTATACAAACATTTAAGGAGATGCATCCTCTGTTTCTGTCTGGTGTCATAATTTTGGCAAATGAGTTTATAGATTTGATACTCTTCTAATCACAAGTGCAGTGGGATTTTTTTTAACTGGACAGATTTATTCCAAAATTCATCTGGAAAAATAAGCCAATTTTCCAAGACAGTTGAGAAAATTTTATAAAAGAAAAAGAGTAAGGAGGCACTCGCCACACCAGTTTTCAAAGCTTCCTATGTGAAAGAACCAGAACAGCGGTCCTGGCTCAAGAATGACCAAACAGACTGACACCGTGTGGGAAGAGACCCACGTCTGCAGAGGAAGCTGATTTACTATAAAGACGGCCTTTCAAAACACTGAAGAGATGTTGCACTTTTTACTAAATGGTTTAGAGATCAGTTTGCTATCCATTTGGGGGGAAAAAGTTTTATCTCTACTTCATATCAGACATAAAAATAACAGATGGATTAAGATTTACTGTAAAAAAGAAAACATTTCTACAAGGAGTAAGCGTTGGAAAATATTTTTCTAATCATGTGCAGGGAGTAGGGGAGCTTTTCTAAGCAGGTGCCTAAATGCAGAAGCCATACTGATTTTATTAGGTTCAAAAAGACAGTCTTCTACATGGCAAGAGACACTGTAATCGAAGTGAGTGCAAAGTTGGAAAACAGGCAACAGGGAGGCATGTTATATATTGCTGCGAAGAGTGCTGATTGATGGTTTTTCTAGAAGGAATGTCTAATACCAATGTATCAAAAACCTTTAAGATACTTACTCTTTTTCAGCCATTAATTTCGCTTCTCTGAGGCTATTCTAAGGTGATCAGGTGAGCTTGGAGATTTAAGTACAAAGATGTTCATCACTGAGAATTTAGAAACTATCGAAATACCAAAATAGGAGAATGATTAAATACATTTCAGTAAGTTCATAAAAAGAAATGAAACATTTAAAATATTTAACAATATGGGAAAACATATTACATAAAAAATTTCGATGTCAAAACAGCCTACACAAGTTTGTGTTTGCTTTTGTCTTAAGGATATTTTATTACTTGGTACATGAATAATCATGACTATATTGTTTACTGCTGTACTTCCTGTTCTAAGGTGCCCCTCTTTGACATATTTGGTGCTTTTTGACTTATGCGCAACGTTACATGATACTGCTATCATAAAAAAATTAAAAATTCTTAAAAATTAAAAAAAATTTTGAAGGATATGTGCACATATGAACATATATAATTGCTTTGTGAACAAACTCCAACTGCATATTCTTTTAGATAATGTCCAAGACTTTTGTTTCCAGAATAGTACCTAAAGAGGATTTAAATCCATCTTTTCAATTAACAGTTTTCTGCACTAGCAGCACAAAACAAAACAACCTTATTTTAGACTTCACTCTGCACTGTTCACAACTCCACTCTGCTCCACTCCGCAAAGCTCCTCCTGTTCCCAGTGGAACAACAGTAACTAGTCTGGGCATTAACGCCCCAAGGCCTCCTTCCTGACCTGGAGTTTAAGTTTTTCCTTTGTCACAATGGCCTTTCTCTGAAGAATATTAGTGTGAAGTCTATAAAAATGCATCCCCTAGAAGATACAAATGCTGCTGGTGGAGCAAGTGAAAATGAAGTGGTTGAGAAAAGCACAGGAGAAAGAGCTAAGAGACAAAACAACAGCAGAGCGTATATTTTCCTTAAGGTCTTAAAGTCAGACGGAACTTATTTTGAAGATGAAAGACTTCAATGAAGGGAAAAATATCATAAGACTTTACCCTGATTTTTTTTTCTCCTCTCAGATATATTTTGCTTTATGGTCTCACTCATTTTCTTTTCCTTTCTTCTTTTTTTTTTTTTTTTAATGAAGTAAGGGTTACCAAGGGTTGGCATATTATAAAAGACTGAAAAGAAATACATGAAGGAAAAGATGCTCAACTTCATTGTTCACCAGGGAAATGTAAAGTAAAACCACAATACCATACACTACACATTTACCAGAATGGCTAAAATAAAAAGACAGAAACGTGGAACAGCCAGGACTCATATACTGCTGGCGAAAGCACATTGGTATAGAACGATTTTGGAAAACTTTGGCAGCATCTGCTACGGCTGAACGTAAAATTCAGCAATTCTACTCCTAAGTGCATAATACCCCACAGATACACACACACACGTGTAGCAATAGACACGTACAAACGTGTTCACAGCAGCACAAGTCACAGTTGCCAAATACTTGAAACTTCCCAAATGCCCATAAATAATAGACAGACATACAAACTGCTACATACAAATCAGACAAACAACAAGGTCCTTCTGTACAGCACAGGGAATCATATTCAATACCTTGTAATAACCTATAAAGAAAAGAATCTGAAAAAGAATGCATGTATATGTGTATAATCACTATGCTGTACACCAGAAACTAACACAACACGGTAAATCAATTATAGTTCAATAAAAAATAAAAATAGTAGATGGACATGTAGGGTGTGCTATATTCACACAAACACTACACAGCAGCAATAAACGAACTCCTGTACATGCCTAACACAATGAACCCCACAAACACAACACTGCCAAAATGAGCCAGACTCAGAGAGGAGATAACAAATTTTTTCACTTATATAAATGTCAAACACAGGCAAAATTAATCTGTGATGTCAGAAGTCAGTTTAACCGCTTTGGAGCAAGGAGTTACCAGAAAAGAGTTCAAAGGAAGCTTCCAGGGTGCTGGCGATGTTTTGTTTCTTGGTCTGGGTTTTGTTAACGTAACTGAGTTCAGCTGTGAAAATTCATTACAAGCTGTGTACCTAAAATATGTGCATTGTTAGGTGTACATATATACATACACTTCAATAAAAAGTTTAAAAATAGAATTAATCAAAATGCTAGCAGGAGTTACTTCTGGGTGTTGGGATTATACTTTTGGGCCAGTGTTGCCCAAATCTATCTGGACATCAGAGTCCCCTGTGGAACTATTTAAAAATTCAGATTCTTGGGGCTCTCCCCAAGAGTCTGACTGAGGTGGTCTAGGAGGGGCTCCAGTGTGGCACCCCTGAATTTCTAGAGTACAGCACTCCATACCAGGGTCTGAACTGTTGAAGCTTCAGCTCTCCCTAGTGGACAGGGGCTGGGAGAACCTGCCTGGGGCACTGCCCGTTCCCCGTGGGTAGGGCTGTAAGGTGCGGATCAGGCCCTAGGATTTGGGAGCTTCCTGGGAGAGTGAGAGCAAGAGCCTGCAAAGCCCAAGGCACCCGCACCTCAGCCAGACTGCAGGAGAGGGAGCCTAGCAAAGCCCTTAAGAGAATGGTCAGGCAGTCAAATAGACGCAGGCCCAAGTCCGGCTTTGTGATAAGCTCTGTGACCTTGGGCTTAAACCTCTCTGAGCCTTACTTACATTACAGGAATTCACAGGGATTCTAACAAGTATGTCACAGAGCTATGAATGTTAAAATAAGACAACTTATGTAAAACACTTCATACAAAGCCCAGCATGCAGTAAGATCATGGTGATAACAGTGATGATATATGCCACATGTGAGCATTGCTTAATGCTTAAAAGTTACAGGATTATTGTATTTAATTGAGTATTATATTTAATAATATATATAATAGAGACACAAATTGATATTGAGTATGGAAAGTCCAAATTATGGAAAACCTGATGTTCTGATGATTATTATGGTCTCCTTTTGCAGACATTGCATATCAAAATACTCATTCATTCATTCATTCCAGAGAGGTTAAAGGTACAAGCCTTTGAAAGCCTGCCTCACCACTTATGTGACAATGTGACCTTGGCCAGCTTAGTTAACAACTCTGTGTCCCAGTTTCTGCCTCTCATATTGAGAATGACAACAGCACCTACCTCACAATGCGGGTGTGACTATTATTCGAGTTAATTTGTGTAAATGGCTCAGAACTATGCAGTACACTGTTAAGTGCTCAGTACATATTTGCTGTTAGTGTCCACTTAACAATGATTTACTGAGTGCTCACTGTGTACATGCACTGCAGGCTGAGGACAGAACAATGAAAAGACAGACATGGCTCCTGCCTTCATGGAGCTTATAATCAAATGCCAATAATGTATATAAACTAATTTCTAAATGGATGAGCAAATGGGACCTTTCCTAACAGAGTTCCATTACATGGGGCATGTCCCAGGCATCAAAACCCTTCATCGGTTCATTCCATCCTATTCTAAGATCTCTTTTCAATAAGAATATCCTGTGACACACTGGGTTCCTTGTGTCACTTTCTGACCCTCACACACGAGACAGCTCTGCCCAGGAGCCTAAAGCCCAGCTACCAGTAGACTCTCCCTGGGGCTCAGATCTACACAGGCCAGGATGGTGCAGCAGGGCTTCCTCTGAAGCGGATATAAATGCAGCCACATGAAGGCTCACGGAAGTCTAGCCCCTGTGCAGTAGACCACGAAGCCTCAAGGCCACTATTGCCCAGTTCTGAGAGGAAGGCTCTGCTGCACTGAGCCTGTCTGCTCTGGGCCTGACAGCCCTGAAGCATCCAGGCCATCGAAGGGCAGCTGGTCTCAGGTCTCCTTGTTTCTGCCAGCCAGTCTCCATACTCAGCTTTCATTCATTCAGTGCACTCACACTGAACCTCTACTCCGGCCCTCCACTAAGAGTCCAGAGCCAAGCAAGACAGGGCCTCACCGTCAGAGAGATCATAGCTCGCTAGCAGATTCAGATATAACCCATTATGACAGTAAAGTTGATTAAGACTTATGACAGAGTTTAGCACCATGTGTGACTGAGGACATCTGAGTGGACTTCCTGGAGGAGGTGATACCAAGTCCTGAAGTACGATGAGAAGTTTACCAAGCAAAAATACAGAAGGGACCACAGGCACAGCCCCAAAATGGGAGAGAACATGGGTTTGGGGGACTGGTGCAGACGGTCGGGGGAAAGGCAGGAAATGAGAGGATGTGGGAGAACTTAACTGGAACCAAATAGTAAAGAGCCTTTCATCTCCACTAAGAATTGGGCTTTATGCTAAAGCTTAGAGAAGCCACTGAAAAACTTTCAGTGGGAGATGGTATGATCATATCTGTGCCCTGGAGAAATCACTCTGACTTCAGTGTGGCCCAGCATAGAATTAGACACTGAGAAGAACAGACCAGTGAATTTAAAGACACCGAAATCCAAATATTCCAAAATAAAGCTCAGAGAGGAAAAAATACTTTAAAAAGAAAACCCAAAGTATCAGTGAGCTGTGGAACAATACCAAACAGTCTAACACACGTGTAATTATGGGGTGAAAAAAGGAAAGAGGAGGCAGGAAAAAATAGTTGAGGAAATAACGTGTCCCCAGTTTTTTCAAGTTTGATGAAAACTATAAACCCACAAATCCAACAACCTCAAAAGACAGCAGACAGAATATGAAGAAAACTACTCCAAGATACTTCATAATCAAATTGTTGAAAACCAAGGTTAAAGGAAAAATCTTAAAAGTGGCCAGAAAAGGGGGTGGGGAAGGCAGACACTGCAAACAGAAAGAAAAAAAATGGCTGCACACGTCTCATCAGAAACGACGCAAATCAATTGAAGGCAGCGGAGCAGCACCCTTACAGCACTGAAAGGGTAAAAAGCCCATCAATTTTAATTCTGTTTCAGGACAAAGTATCTTTCAAGAATGAAAGAAAAATAAAGACTGTTTCATACAAGCAAAATCCAAGAGACTGCATCACCAGCAGATCCGCACCACAAGAGATGTTCAAATTAAGTCTTTCAGGGAAAGGGAAAATGATCCCAGATGACAATTTGAATGTACATATGAAGAACATTGGAAATGTAACTATGTAGGTACATGTAAAATGTTCTTCCTCGTTAAAAAATAAAACACCTGAATTCAACAACATATAAAAAGGATTATACATCTTGACCAAGTAGGATTTACCTCAGGGATGAAAAGTTGGCTTTCATCCAAAAATCAATTAATATAATACACACTATCAATAGAATAAAGGACAAAAGACATTATCATCTCAATCAAGGCAGAAAAAGCATTTGAAAAAAGTTGACCTCCCTTCATGATAAAATCATTCAACAAATCAGGAATAGAAGGGGATTTCCTCAGCCCGATAAGGGACATCTATAAAAAACTAAAAAGTATCATACTTAAAAGAGAAAGATTGAATACACACCTTCTAATATCAAAACAAATTTGTTCAACATTGTATGAGAGGTACTAGCTAAGATGAATAGGCAAGAAAATGAAATAAAAGGCATCCAGATTATAAAAGAAGTAAAATTATCTCTATTCATAGATGACATGGTTTTGTGTAAGGAAAACTTAAAGTATCCACTAAAAACTACTAAAACTAATAAACAAGTTCCACAAACTTTCAGGATACAAGATCAATATACAAAATCAGTTATATTTCTATATACTTGCAGTGAAAAATCCAAAAACAAAAATAATAAAACAATTCAGGGGAGGAGGATATAGCTCAAGTGGCAGAGCGCATGCTTAGTGTGCACAAAGTCCTGAGTTCAATCCCCAGCACCTCTATCAAAAAATAAATACATAAACTAATTACCTCCCCCCCAAAACAAAAACAAAAACAAAACAAATTTAAAAAAGAAAACAATTCAATTTACAAAAGCATCCACAAAAATGCTTAGGAATGGATTTAAAAAAAAAAGTGTAAGGCTGTTCATTGAAAATTACAAACTTCTTTCAGAGAGATTAAAGAAAACATAAATAAATAAAAAGATTAAATATTGTTAAGATGGTAAAACTCCTAAAATGGATCTACAGATTCAACACTATCGCCATTAGAATACTAGTGGGTGTCTGTACAGAAATTGACAAGCTGGTCCTAAAATTCATATGGAAATTCAAGGGACCCAGCATAGCCAAACAATCTTGAAAAAGAACAAATTCAGAGAGCTCACATGTCCTGACTTCAAAACTTACTGCAGAGCTACAGTTATCAAGACAGTGTGGCACCAGTATAAGGTCAGACTCATACATCAACACAGCAGAAGTGAGAGTCCAGAAATAAACTCGCATTTACGGTCAACTGATTTTTGACAAGGATGCCAAGACTATTCAATGGGAGGAAAAATAGCTTTTTTCAGTAAATGGTGCCAGGGCAACTGACTATCCAAAATGAGAATGACCTGGGACCCTCTACCTCACACTGCACACAAAAATTAACTCAAAATTAATGAAAGACCTAAACGTAAGAGCTAAAACTATAAAACTCTTAGAAGAAAATATAGACATAAATCTTTGCGACCTTGAATTCAGCAATGATTTCATGGAGACGACACCAAAAGCAAAAGCAGCAACAACAAAAAATAGATAAATTAGACTTCATCAAAATTTCAAACATTTGTGTTGTAAAGAACACCGTTTTAAGAAAGTAAAACGACAACTCACAGAATGGAATAAAACATTTGCAAATCACTATCTGATAAGGGACTTATACCTAGAATCTGTAAAGAATGCTCACAGTTCAGTAATAAAAAGACAAATAACCCATTTAAAAGTGCACAAGGGATTTGAATAAACATTTTTCCAATGGAGATATACAAATGGCCTAGAGGTACATCATTAGTCATTATGAGTCATCAGGGAAATATAAGTCAAAACTACAGTGAGATACAACTTTATACTCGCTAGGATGCCTATAACCAAAACCCCAGATAAAACATGTATTGGCAGGGACATGGAGAAATTAGAACTCTCATACATTGCTGGTGGGAACATGAAATGGTGCAGTCACTTTGGAAAACAGTCTGGGAGCTCCTCAAAAGCTTGAATGTACAGTCTCCCAGAAGTTCTACTCCTAAGCACATACCCAAAAGAAACAAGCATGGCCACAGATGTTCACGGCAGCATCATTTATAATAACTACAAAGTGGAAACAATGTGAATGTCAATCAACTGATAAAAAAATAAACAAACTTATAATCTTCTGCACAGCAAAGGAAACCATAAACAAAACCAAAAGACAACATATGGAATGGGAGAAAGTATTTGCAAATGATGCAACTGACAAGGGCTCAATTTCCAAAATATATAAACAGCTCATACAATGCAATAACAAAAAAACAAACAACTCAATCAAAAAATGGGGCAGAAGACCTAAACAGACATTTCTCCAAAGAAAACATACAGACATAGCCAATAGGCACATGAATAAATGTTCAATGTCACTAATTATTAGAGAAATGCAAATCAAAACTACAATGAAGTATCACCTCACACCAGTCAGAATGGCCATCATCAAAGTCTACAAATAATAAATGTTGGAGAGGGTGTGGAGAAAAGGGAACCCTCCTACACTCTTGACAGGAATGTAAATTGGTGCAGCCACTATGGAGAAGATGAAAGCTCTATGAGACACATGCACCCCAATGTTCACAGCAGCATTATTTACAATAGCCAAGATGTGGGAGCAACCTAAATGTCCAACAACAGATAACTAGATATAGAAGTTGTGGTATACACACACACACACACACACACACACACACACAATGGAACACTACTCAGCCATAAAAAATAAGGAAATAATGCCATTTGCAACAACATGGATGGACCTAGAGATTATCCTATTTAGCGAAGTAAGTCAGAGAAAGACAAATATTATATGAAATCACTTATATGTGGAATCTAAAAAAAGTACAATGAACTTATTTACAAAACAGAAGTAGACTCACAGACATAGAAAACAAACTCATGGTTACCAAGGGAAAGGCAGGGAAGGGATAAATTGGGAGTATGGGATTATGGGACATGCACACTACCATTTATAAAGTAAACAAGGATATAAAATAGATAAACAACAAGGATAAACAACAAGGATTTGTATAGTACAGGGAACTCTATTCAATTATCTTATAATAAACTATAATGAAAAAGAATCAAAAAAATCTAGATCTATACATACAACCAAATCACTTTGCTGTACACCCGAAAATAACACAATACCATAAATCAACTATATTTAGTCAAAAAAAGAAAAACAAACAAAAAGAGTTACAATTAATAAGCAAGCTAAGAATAGATATAAAATAGAATCACAAAAGATATACAGTCTCAAAGAAAGTAGGAAAAGGAGAAAAAAGAACAAAAGAACAAGTGGGACAAACAGAATACTAATAGCAAGATGGTAGATTTAAACTCAACCACACTGGTAATAATATTTAATGTAAATGGTCTGAACATTCCAATTAAAAAGCCAAATTTGTCTGATTGGATAAAAATGGCACAATGGTATGATTTCTAAAAGAAGCTGACTTTAAACATAAAGCCAGAGAGGCTAAAAGTAAAAGGATGGAAAAAGATGCCATGCAAACACTTTCCACAAAAAGCTGGAATGATTATATTAATGTCAGACCAACTGGACTTCAGGACAAGAAATACTACCATAGACAAAAAAGGACATCTCATACTGATGAAGGGGTTAAGCTCTTGAGAGGATATAACAATCTTAAATGTTTATGCACCTACGAACAGAACTTCAACACACATGAAACAAAAACTGATAGAACTAAAAAGAAAAAGTAAAATTAAGGAGAAAGGTCAAAGGAGCAACTATAGTCATAAGTTAGAGACAGAAGTGAAAGCCATGGCCATCATTACACCAGGGACAAGCATAAGGAAGAAAAGGGACAGGGACGGAATCCTGGCCCACATCAGCATTCCCAGGCTGAACAGAAGAAACTCTCATAAAGAAAACTGAGAAATAATTATCAGCATGGCAGGCAGAAAAGGAGAGGGTGGGGTCACAGAATGCAAGCGAAGAGGGCTTCTAAAGGCAGAGTGCACTCAGTTCCAACAAATGCTGGTGAAAGGTCAACCAGGAACTGAAAGGCTTCAGCTGGATTTACAGTAAGACTCCCTGGAGACACAGGCAGAAGCTCGAGGGGCGAAGAGGGCGCAGAAGCCAGGTTGTAGAGGACTGAGGACTCAGCAGGAGGTGAGGAAGTGGAGGTAATGAACACTGACTTTGACTTCAATAGACTTGGCTGAGAAGGGTAGGAGAGAGAGGAGGTTGTAAAGTCAAGGTATTTTGGTTTTATTTCTTAACTGGGTTAGAAAGCAACAAGCCAGGAGAGTGGGGCCAATGAAGATGCAGAGGAGAGAAGCAATGAGCAACAGAGGGAAGAACCTGGGTGGAGGGGCAAGGACCAGGCAGCAGGGCTGCTGGGTACTGCTGGGGGCTCAGCCGAGGCTGTGGACCATGAATTTGGACTGGTGTCAACTCATGAAGGGATTCCCACCTCCCACCCTCCACCCCACCCCTATAAGCTAGGACCAGAGAACGCAGGCAGGTACCGTGTTCTAGGGATGGTGTGGGAGACTAAGGGGCCAGGTGGTGAATGGTGAGCAGTTGAAATAACGGGTCATGGGGTTCAGACTGGATGGGAACAAGCGTTGATTCAAGGTGAGGAGAAAAACTAAGAGGCAGGAGCCTGAAGTTCTCAATGAACAGACATAGTGGAGGGTGGTGGGGACAGAGTGCATAGGAAGTACAGAGAGATTAAGACTTCAGAGGTGGAACAGTTTCACATGGTGACAAGATCCCAGTGATGGGTGACTAAAGTAAAGGAGACATTCAAGGAGTTGAAGACAACAAGAAACTCAGAGGCCAGGGTCCAGAATAATTGTCTTCATAGACGTGGAAGCTCCCAGTATGACTGGTAGAACCTACAATAAAAACACCGGGACAAGATTCTTTTGCTCTGGCTACAACCTTACATGGCTGGACCATCTAACTTTGCCATCAGTTATGACTATTCCCAGCCTGTGGAGGTTATGTCCCTGTGACTCAGCCTTCACAACCCTGAGGCTGCCTGGCTCCTCCCCTCCCTTGTCCATCGACTTAGAGCCCTGTTTACCCATACAGGACTGGCTACCATGGATGAAACGTCACACTTATCGGCACCATCTTGACGTATGCAGTTTTTAAGGGATGGTGGCAGAATCTTTCAACATGAAAGAGCCAGAGTGATTGGGGGAGGAGGGCCTGGAAAAGCAGAGAGACACCAAATCCCAGAGAGAGTCATCCTAGAAACCAGTATGGCCAGGCATCCGCTGTGGATACACAGTCCACAGCGCGCTCAGGGCCTTCATTCACATGAGGCAAGGTCATAACCAAAGGACCATTCGCTCCCAGTAAGCCCCTGCACAGCAAGTCTGGCTCCCAGGCCTGTGGTGCAAAGTAAGAGCCTTGAGCAGGGGGCCTGGGTTCTAGTCCTGATTCTGCCGTGAACTTGCAGTGTGACTCCGCCCTGAGGCCTCAGTTTTGCCTATTAAACAAAGGGCTAGATGGATCTCAAAGATTCTTGCAGCCTTGACGGTGTACAGGTCGTGGGTGTTGGAAGGAGACTTAGCAGCTCACATCACTCAAAATGCACCAGCTGCAGAAGACAAGTGAGCTGAAGTCTTCAAGCCTCATAAGAGTCAGCAGAGTCAGCCCCCTGGGGTTCACTCTGTATACCCTCCTCCTCCTCCTTCCCAAGAGCCTCTGAAGTAGGCTCAAGTGATCCACCAGCTCCCCACCCCTGCCTCCCATTTTTCTCTTCATGAGATTTTCTTTAGGCTAAAAAGTCAATCTGGTTTGAGGCTGTATGTAGAGGAGAACATGGGGTCATGCCCGAAACCCACAGCTCTCCACAGAGCCCCCTCTGAGGACCCTTCGTCAGAGACCCTAACAGAAACCCAGGGCCAACATCCATGAGGGTGTGAACCAGAGCCCCAGATGCCCCCCTATGACTCTGGCCTGGTCCCTGTAAGGGCAGGCAGATTCTGCAGGTGTGGGGGACCCTCAGTAGCCACAAGGCAGCTGGGAGGGAATCCATCATCTTTTCTCACCTATGAGGCAAGCCCCCTCCTTCACATGACAGCTGTTCCTGCCCATCCTCTGGGCCAAGAAACAAATCCAAGGGATCCCGCTATCCATAAAGCACAAACAAGGCTCTAGTCAGCGGCCTTAGAAAAGACCCATCTCCTGACTATAGAAGGCAGGCCTGGGGGTGACAGCCTCGGGCAGGCAGTGTGCAGGTCTGGGTTTTGAACAATGGGAAGGAACTCCCTCACTGGTTCTGGGAATGCCTGGCTGAGAGACCCAGGACAGGCTGGGGAGGGGGGCCCTGGACTCTGGGCCCTCTCAGCTGCATCACCTGGCTGGAGTCCCTGCAAAAGGACCACAGGAGGGTCTGGGAGGAACAAACCAAATCCACGACCATCACAGTGAGTGAGGACCTGGCTTAGGGGTCACCCTCTCCCCTGGACCCCCTTTCCCACACACATAGCTCAGCACATCCGGGGTCCTGCCCACCCCCGCCCTGCAGGGTCTCCTGCCAGCGGCCCTTCCCCAGCCAGCGCTCCCTCCTCCCCTGCCAGCTCACCGAGCGATCTCCCTTCCTTCCTTCCAGTACTTCCTCCTGGTTGTTCTCCTGAGGAGAAAAAGCAGGGGTGACTCCACGGCCTGGTGCCTCACCTCATCATCCCTGCCCCTCGCCTGGCCAGACCGCGGTCACTCAGGGCCTCCTCCGGGGTCTCGGTCCCGGCCGCTTCAGGCCGGAGTTAGTGGGATCGGGCAGAGGGACTCCCGGCAAGGGCTGGCTCTGTGGGGCCGGGGCCAGCAGGCAGGCAGCTGAGAACGAGGGCAGTAATGACCGAAGCCGGGGGAATGGAGCACGGGGGCGGGGTGGAGGCTGCAGGAGGAGCCCACTAGCAGAGGCAGAAGGCAGGGGTGTGGAGCTTCCGGGGGCAGAGGCCTCACTCCCGTGTTGGAGGAATCCCCCCGAGATCCTGGGCAAGCAGAGGAGTGAAGCCCCCTGTTCACCTGTCTAGAGCCCGAGGCTTTGGAAGGATAAGGATAGGACCCCATGTGGTGGTGGGGAAGGGGAGGCCTTGGGACTGCAAAGGGGTGAAGTCGTAGAGGGTATAGTGGACAGGGGCTGGGGGCCGTGGGCTGAAGGGGGGGGTGTCGAGTGCTTACCGATCTCTTCGGTGGCCCCGTTTCAGGGGCCCAGGTTTCCTGTGTTGCTTGGAATGCTGAGATCCCATGGGCCGGGGAGTGCCTCCTGGGAACAAAATCCCTGTCTCGGCAAAAGGGTGCAAACCCAAAAAGAAGGCAAAGGGGTCCTGACCCCCATGGCAGCCAGGGGATGGGGTGTGTTTGGGGGCTGGTCCTGTTCAGGCTGCACACAAAGACCTGGAGCCCGCTGCAATTCCTTGTTTCACTCAGCTCAGCACTGAAGCTAGCACAAGCCACCTGGGTGTCTTCCTCCATCACCGTGGCAACAGTCAGAGAAAAACCACCATCACTGATTCATTAGGATGTGGAAACCCTCTCCACCGTCACAGTCTCCTTCTCAGACCCTTTAGGACAGATTCAATCCCCAAGGCTTCAGTGGCCATGCTACTCAGGGACACCCAAGTGCTCGTTTCCACGGCAACACAGAGACTGTGTATCCCTGTATCTGTGGTTACTATAGCAACCCCCACAGAGCCAGGTGCATTGAGGACAAAAACCCCATCTGGAGGAACCAGAGCCAGACACATTCACTGATGCCCTCTCTGTGGCCAGCCCTGGGCTAGGGGTCAGTGGCCGGCTGTGTGCTGGGGGCACACTCATTGTGCCTTTGAGGGACTCATGGGGGATGGAGGATTTCCTTGTCTGTGTCCTCAGCCTCTTTTCCTCTCACTCCACCTGAAGTCTACCGAGTGAGCTTATCCCCTCATAGGGCTTCAGTTCCCACAGCCCTGACATAGAGACCACACATGCCTGCATCGTGGACCCACCCCCTTCCTAAACTCTAGACCCCTCCCCCTTCCTGACCTCTGGACATACACCCTAGATGTCCCCAGCACCTCACACTGAGGTACACAGCCTGGGACTTCCTGTGAGTCCCAGCATTCATTGTATATATTCTGTCTCTGTGGGTGACACATCCAGCCCGCCAGGTGCCATTGTTGCTTCCTATGTTTCTCTGTCCACCTTCCTCAGCCAGTGGAGACAAGCATCAAGCCCTTCTGAGGGTATCTACCAAGCATCTCTCACTCCACCCTCCCCCTTCCCTAGACCCACATCCTCTGTGGGGCCTCCTTGTCTGCTGCCCAGATCTTGGCATCAGGATTGCGTCTGCCTCCAAACTTGCTCCTCTCAAATCCATCCTCTGACTGGCACCCGAGTGAGCATTCTAAATGCAAATCTGATCATGCCTCCTGACCTGCTTAAACCCTCCAGAAGCTCCCCACAGCCTCAGGACAGGATCTAAGCTGCTTTACTCTGCCCAAGTCCTGCCAGCCCCTCCAGCCTCCTTGACCACCATGAGCTCCTGCTCACATCACCTTCTGACTCTCGCTTTCCCACCTCCAGCCCTGCTTCTTTCTTTTCTTATCCATCCTCAGCCACTCTCTTATAAAAATTATACTCACATTTTCCACAAGAGCTCAGAATAACAATTAGGAATCTTTGGGATTCAATTTCAAATTTCTGAGCAGAAAATAACGCCTCATTGCAAAACCAGACATCACTGACCCCACCCTGCCGGGATCCTGGAGCCCTTGGCCCCCAGGTCTGCCAAACAGGAGACTGTAAGTGGCCGAGGGGGGGAGTACAGAGATGAGCCCATTCTGTCAAAAATTCTCACGGCCTTCAGAGAACGGAAGGACACAGACTGTTAGCTGAGAGGGCGTCTCATCCCCGCCCTTTGCGTGACAGGTGGAAAACTCAGGCTCAGAGTGAGGAGGGGCCAGCCAGGTTCCCAGCTCTCAGTGTGATGTTCTCTCCACTTTGAAACATGCCTCAAACTTCAAAGCCAGTGCCAGGAAGACAGCACAAAACACACGTGTACAGACATACTGCATGTGGCAGCGTCCAGGTGGGTACGTGTACATGTGTGGCCACCTGGAACCAGAAACCGCATCCCTCCATCTCTCAGGAACTCTCTTTCAGGTGTCTTCTGTCCCATTTCTGGCAGAACAGAACTTTGCAGCCAGAGTCAAAGGGCACCTCAAAGCCAATGCTGAGGCAAGCACACCTTCTCGAGCACAGCATCCCCCTGGTCCCCTTCCCACTGAAGCTCTCAGGTTTATACACTGATCCACAGAAATACGGACCATGAAAGAACATACTAACTAGATGAAGCCAGCCCCCTCCAAGGAGGCCCATCCTCACCTTGAGGCTTCATGTCACCCTGGGGGAGGACTGGGGCAGGATGGAGAAAAGGAATCACGGAACCTCAGGGCTGGATAGACTGTATCCCTCAAGAGTCACACCTCCTGCGGCAGGAAGCCCTCTGGAAGCTAAGCTGATCGACAGGGGATTATGAATCCTCTGAGTGGAGTGCACGCTTCCCGCCTCGGGGTGCTCGTTCTTTCCAGAGCGATCCCTCCCCCTGCAGTCAGCAATTTCTTCTCCCCTTCAAGCCCAAATACATTTCCCTTTAATTCTAGTTCTGTCCTCTGAGGCCCCGCAGAATGTGACTCTGTCGTCAGTCATGATACTTGGCAGTTTCTGAGCCCTTGTACATACATTAGCTCTTTCAGTGTGAGCGCAACCCTCAAAGGAGGGCACGGTTGTTGATAACTTCCCAGAGGAGGAAACTGAGGCCCAGAGAGGGAGTGACTCACCCAGTAAGCGTAGCAGCAAAGCAGGCACTGGATGAAGTACTGCCATGTGGGGAGTGGAGACAGGGGAGCCTGGGCAGGGAGGTGGTGAGAACAACCGGGGGGAAGTGCTTCCCCTGCATTTCACCTGAGCCCCTTGGGTCTCCTACTGTGACAGCATCGGGACACCCAGTGACTGAGTGACCGAGGCCTGGACCTTGATGTGACAATGTCCAGATACAATTTGGTGTCCTGGGCTCCCCTTCAACAAAGATCTTTCTGAAATGTTTGTTTAACCTTCAGTCATGCTAAGCACAGTGGGGTGGGTGGGAGGGCGGGGGCGGGGGACAGGTGTGCCTTGTCTTAAAGACCAGGTTCAGCAAAACCAGTGCCTTTCAGTGAACCCAGACCTACCCTCTGCAGAAGGCTGGTTAGCCAGCATCCATGTTTCCTTCCACCTTTCGCCTCGCTGCACAAACAGATCATCACAGCCTGCCTTTAGCCACGCGCTGTCCTCAATCTGCCCCACCCAGGAGGGATTCAGGTAATGTAATTCTCTCCAGCTCATACAAATCCAGCAATGTTTCAGTCCTTTGAGACCAATGTGTCAGGGACACTGTCAAGCATGCCTGGCTGGATGTGATTACAGGAGTGGGGCAAGACCAGGGTGTTCTGTCCTCCAGTTACCATGGCAACCTAAGGCCCTCTGGGAGATAGATGATGAAGGCTAAAGCAGGGTCCAGAGGAATGGAGTGGAGGATGGGCAATGGGTGGGACAGCCCATGGCGGGGACCCCGGCGCAGAGAGAAGCTGAGTACCTCCAACCTGAAGCAGTAGACAGAACAGAAGAGGTGGGGGTGGAGGCCCCAACAGGAAGTAGGGGAGCAGGGCCAGAACTGGGGTGAGCTAAATGGGGTACTTGCTCCTGGGGTGCAAAATTTAGGGAGATACTGGAAAACCCAGTGATAAATCATATTTAAATCAAGATGAGTGCAAACGTGTCATTGGTAAAATACCAAAATTATAAAGGCAGTTCTACAAGGCTGGAATTACACTGAGGCCAGTGAGACCAAGTCCTGCTCTCCAGGGTCGGATACTGTCTTTATTACAGTTTTCATGTTGTTCATTATGGATGTTTTTGCATTCATTTTGGTTGTTAAAAATTACTGCATTAAAATATTATTTATCAGGATCACTGAGCTTTTTGGCAGTCCCTTAAATTTTGTTCCCAAGGTAAATGACTCACTTGCTTCACCCCAGTCTCAGGCCTGAAGGGGAGGACAGACTAAGTTAGGGGCAGGAGGGGCCCTTGCTAGTCATGTAACAAGTTACCAAGAGACATGGGTTCATGTCTGTAAACTGCAGGGATTCCTCTCAGTTCTGAAAGAACCAGATTCAGATATTACAAGAGTCTGCATCGTGCAGATTGCTGTTGGGGAGAACAGGTGCCCTGCATGCATGTGGGCCCCCTACAGTCGGGGGTGACAGTGACTCAGAAGGTGGCTCCCATCTCTGGCCCTCCCTCAGACTGGCTGCTAAGGGGAGGGGAGCTGGGAGAAGAGGAGAGGGAAGGGAGGGGGCGGGCAGGGAAGAGGCTGGCAGTTTTGCACGGCTGGGAGCAGGAATGGCAGATTAGCTGTAATTGCCTGAAGATGAGAGGCTGTTGATAAATGTTCCTAATAATCAACCTTCAGATCTGACACCAGCTCAGGCTGGGATTACTGTTTTGAATGGAAATCGAACCCAAACCAGTAATTACCCTGGTGAGCGATGCCAGTCTCGCTCTGGAGCCTGTTCCAGGCAGGGAAATGGCACCTGAATGTTGATGTCAGATGTCAGGGAGAGGATTCTTCAAGGGGCCCCTTCCCAAGAGCACAAGCTGGCCTGGCCTCTACTGACTCCATGGGGCCCGGCCAACAGAAACACCTGCCCGTCATCCACAGCCTGTAAGCAGCATCCGAACCTCAGACCTCATTCGCACTGTCCGTCCCCCTTGGGCTGGGTGAAGGCCTCTGTGGACACCATCGTTAGCTGTCCGAAGCAGTTGCCTGACTGATGGTGGTCCTCCCCACACAAATGCAGCCCTCTGAGCCTCTGTCTGGGACCCCTGGACAGCCACACAGCTGTTCGCTCTTAGGCTAGGGGGCTCCTGGAATGGGCTGAGCTGGGGCCAGATGAGAGGGGCGAGACCACCACATGTGCTAGAGCCCACCCTAGCCTGTCTCCACCCCTGAGGAGCCCACTCTGGCCTCCGGGGCCAGAAGAGGGCCAAGTGTGCCTGGGAAGTCTTCCTGGAAACCAGCAGCACTCTCTGGCCCTGGCCTGTGTCTCCTCAGCACCCCATCCTATCTAGAGGACCCCCCAGAATGCTGGCACCACCCAGAACAGGACAGAGAGGGAGAGGCTGCCTCTGTCTCTGAACCAGCTCCCCTCCACGGTGCACTCGTGCCTGGATCCTTCCCCCTGACTTCTCAGCAGCATAGCTGGATACTAAAGAAGCACTAGACACACCACGGCAGTAAACAGTGATGGCAAGACTCTCTCCACCACCAAACATCTTCTGACCCCTCCGCTGTGCCAAGCTCTGTCAGGGAGGATAAGTAGGCAGGTGATGACAGATCATCCATCACAAGTGCAGGTTGTCCCGGATGGCCTCTCTCTACGTCCAAGTAAAAATGCCCTGAATTAGAGTCTGGAGGTGTCGATGAGCTGCCTCAGGGGGCAGACAGAGGTGTTCAGGCCTAGGGAGATTCAGAATGTGTGTGACCACAGCCTTTCAGGCTAGAACTGGAGAAGAGTGGGCAAGAACTCTCAGGCATCCCCAGGAGGAGTCGACACCTCAAGGGTGCCACCTAGTGGCAGCATAGCAAGACTGCAGCTCTGTCTTCAGGCCCTGGGGTTTCCCTCTTACCCTTGAAACAGACCCCTGAGCTCAGCAGTGCAAAGGGGAACCAAGAAACAAATTTAGCTTTGCTTTCAAAGACTCGAGGCTTGAAGGAAAAAAGGGCACAATGGGCCCAGTCCCGTCACCTGCTCCTGGCCTGGCCCACAGAGAGGTGACAGGAAGCCCAAACCCAGAACTGACCTGCTCATCCTCTCAGCTGCGGTGACAGATGTGGGGTCCCAGAGAAGGCGTGCTCGCCATCAGCTAACTCACCCCGCTCCTGCGGCCTAGGAGGGGGCTCACCATCAGCTCGGGGTCAGGTGAGGGTGCTGCAGGGGCTCAACCCTCAGCTCTCAGATATCCTATTGATTCTGGAATACCTGTTGCTCCCAACTGTCTTCCTCTCTTACCAAGGAAAGCAGCAGTGAGGAGACCCAGCGTATAGGTCCCAGGTGTGAGGAGCACTCAGCCTGGGGAGAGCAGATGTGTGGGGATGCAGAGGGAGGAGAGAGGTGTGCCCAGGTGTGGGGGGAGAGGTGGAAGTGTGGAGGGTGAAGGGGAGCATGCACTGGGGGATATCTCGGGTAGGTCAAGCTTTTCTTAAAGGGCCAGATGGTAAATATTTTAGGGTTACAACTCTGAGGTTGTAGAGTGAAAGCAGCCACAGCCAATATGTAAACAAACAGGTGGGCCTGGGGTCCACTACACTGTTTATAAAAACAGGCTGCCAGCCAGCCCACTGCTTGCAGATCCAGTCCAAACTTACTACCACCAAAGGGGCTGTTCCCTTTCCACCGCCCAGGCCACAGCCGGGTAATAACCTCATCCCAAAGGCTGCCAGCAAGTACCAGATGCTCAGTGGACTACTAGCCCGTTTCACCTCTGTCTCTGAGGGCGAGGCTGGAGGTGGTGTCAGAAGGGTTAAGGTGCAGGGGCTGGGGTAGAAAAGGTCAGGGTGGTGAGTCGTGGGGCTAGTCGGGACCCCCAGATCTCAGTCCTACCCTCCTCTCCCTTTCCCCCCAAGCACTCAGGGCAAGGGCACTCACCTGCAGGGAGAGGCTCTGCGTAGCGGCGGCTACTCTCCCTCCTTCCCCTAGGGGACCTCTCTCCGTCTAGCTATGCCCCTCCAGCCCCGTCCGGAGCAGGAAACCCCCAAAGCCGGGCGGGGGGATGGGACTGAACAGCCCGAGGACACGCCGCCGGACAGATGACACCCCAGGGAGGGCGAGGTGGCCCGAGGGTGGAGATGTAACCCGGCACCAGGCCCCAAGGGCCTGGGAGAGGCCAGGCTGGAACCGACCCCCGCCCCGCGAGGCCGGGCCAGGCGGCCCCCACCCGGTCCTGGGACACAGCCTTGGGGCCTGCGCCAGCCTCCCCACCCCAGCTCCGGTCCCCCCGCAGGTGGCGCCGTCGCCAGCAGATCGGGAGTCGCGGGCTCGGGCTGGTCCCTGGGCGCTCCAGTTACACTAAAAGTGAGACCGAGCAAGATGGTATCTAGGCCTCGCGGAGGCAGCGCAGGCTCATCCAACATTGATGCGGCCCTGGATTGCCCCAGAGCCCCTCGTGGCACCGCGGACTCAGGGTCCCCGCTCCCAACTCCTTTGGGATGGGCGCGGCGGGCAGGAAGGGGTCCGCCCCGCCGCTCACCGCCCAAGGTCACACCTGCACCTTTCAGCCCCAAGGAGGAGATCTAAGCGGACCCCTCCAGCGCCTCGGGGCCTTGGTGGGTCCCCGAGCGCTTCTACCCTCACCAGCCGCGCAAAAACTGCCCAGGCAAGGTGACTCTCAGAGCAGGCTCAAGGCGCAGTCCTTGTGCCAGGCAAATGGGCAGTGAACTGGTCCCCTCCCCGCTTCCCAAACTTCCCTGCTATGTGTCCAGGGGCAAAAGGGTGGGAGGAAGGGAGGCAGGGAGGGAGCTGACCAGTATCTCTCTCTGTCTCTGTCTGTCTCTCTCTGTCTCTCTGCCTGTCTGTCTCTCTCTCTGTCTCTCTCTCTCTCTCTCTCTCTTCCTCTCTCCCCCTCCCTCTCTCTCTCACACACACGGAGTCAATTCTCTCTAGCACACCACTCCCACTCAAATACACATCACTCTCACACATCCACATATAGCCAGGCTTGGTGGCGCACACACCCTTCTCTGCAAAGGTACACAAACTCATCAGTACTCACAGTGGTGCACGCACCCCAGGTATACTCTTTACTGGTGCACACACTCAGCTGCACCCACCAGCAAACACACTCACAGAAGCTTTCTCCTAGAGGAGCCCAACCCATCACTGCATCAGCCCTCTGACACTTGGTGTTGGAGAGGAGGGAATGCCACCCAGCATGTCCCACCCAGGGCAAGCCAGACTGGAGGGAGGGCCCGACACAAGAGCAGTAAGTGCCCTCTCTGTGCACGGTGCATCCCTGGCCTAGTGTTCAGTTGGTCTGCAGGGCTGGAGGAGGCAGAGCCAGGCTGGGATTAAGTCTTTGCTGAGGAATGCGACCTTGTAAGAAGATAATCCTAGCTCCTGCAGGCCCTCCCTGACTTCAAAGGTTCCCTGGCCTGAACTCCACCCCTCATCCTGACACTGGGTCCCATTGGGGCTGGCCCAGTTCTCTGGTGGTGTTCACCTGCCGAAATCTGCCTCCCGTGACAACAGCACAGGCAGGCTGTTCCCTGAAGCCTGCTGACTCCCCACAGCTGACAGACCCACCTACACAAACGTGCAGGGTTTTCTTTGTTCGTCTTCAGATTAGAAGACCAGATTGTCTGCCCAGGACCTCGGAGGGGGGCTGCCTGGGAACACACACCTGGCTCAGGACGGAGAGCACAGGTGTGCCCCTCTCCCAAGCCCATGCTGGACCAGAATCTCCCAGATGGGACCCAGGCTCAGTTGCACTTGTCAATCAGGGCACCAGATTTTCAAGAATGAAGAAATTAAGATATCAACAGGTACCCATGAGCCCCTACATGGCAACTGCTCTCCGGACTGTGGGCATAGCTGGTCTTTCCTTTCACCTTTGGTCACAGATATGAGCCTCTGTCCCGGGATCTCTCTGCTTTTGCTTGCCTGCCTCCAGTGACCCTATCTGAGAAACTGCAGTGACTGATGACTTCAAATCTCAGTGGGCACAAGTCCTAAGGGACTCAAGAAGTCTTTGCCTGAAATCCACAACTGACTCCTCTTCCCACCTAATCATCCTGAGCCTCAATCATACCAGCTACATGGGAGACAGACCACCCCCCTCACTCACTGTCCACCTTCAGAACTATTCCCTCACTCACTCCAGTACCACCTATCCTGTGGGCCCCACCCAGTCCAGCTGTCCAGGTCTTATACTGCTCCAACTCCATCAAAAGCTCTGGAATGAGGCGGTGCCTCCTGTCTCCAGTCACCTGCCTCTGGTGGCCACCACAGCCTCCCTTGCCCAGCCACCCCTAAGCTGGCACTGCCACGCCAGGGCTTCCGATCCCAGCCTGCCCTGTTCTCATCTCTCCACCCTGGCCTTTCCAATCACATAGCACACACAGAGGCCACAGGTCATGAACTCACAGAACACCAAAACTACAAGAGTGCTTCATCACGCAGAGCGGCCCAGGGGAAGCAGGCCCAGATGGCCAAGTGACTTGCCCAGAGACAGAATGGGAATGAATAGGGCAGGCAGGATCAGATCCTGGACTCCTGACTCCCTACACAGTGCTCTTTGCAACACATCTTCCTGCGTCATAAAACCCAGTGTACAGACAGGAAAAGCATCCCGTCCTTATCAGAGAAATAGCTACGTGTGAACTTCATGCCACAGTGGTCAGCCCGTGCCCCTCCACACCGCCAGGCCTGGTCTGCCCTGCCACTGCCTGGTCCCTTCCAGCTTCTCTGCTGACACTGACCCACCAGCAGTGCGGACTGGAGTCAGCTGGCTGATCCCTATAGAACCCTCTGCAGTGGCCCCTCGACAGCTGTGGCACGGGTCCAAGTCCTAAGAGTCTGTTTCAGTGTCCCGATTTACTTGTGAATTCTCCACTGAGGCCAGAGGCCCAATCGCTCTTGGGGAAGCTGAACCCTGTCACCCACATCTCAGGCACTGGTTAAGGCTCCCAGCCCGCAAGTCTCCATCTGACCTTGCTTCTCATCCCCACCTGGAGGTCCTCCCAATGTGCCCTCTCTCCCCACTGGTCCCAAATGGTGCCCAAGGGGTCTTCATTAGCCTCTGCAATCCCTGGCCTGCTCCCCTCCATGCAGTCCTGACCCATCACAGCCTCCTTCCTCCGCTTTCCTGCCCACTCTTCCCAAAGAGCTCCTCCTGCCTGCGTCACACACCTACCCTGCACCTATGAATGGCCCAACTTTCAGATTCAATTGGCCGGAGAATTCCCGATAGTAGTGGAGGAGCCCTGCTTCTGTGCCAGTTCATAATGACAACAGCTAACACTTAAATAGCGCTTTTTATGAGCCACACATCATCCCAAGCACTTGGCATTTATTAAGCCTTACTCATTTCATCCCCACAACAACCCTGAGACAAGTACTATTATTATGTCCATTTTAAAGAAAAGGAAATGGAGGCTAATGGCTTTCCCAAGGTCACACCTATACTGTGCAGGTTGAATACTGTGCAATTTGAATACTGTGAAGGAACAAAGCCAATGTTCAGGAACATCCAGGCTCGACTCTGGCTGCCCCTCCCAGCCCAACCCAGCCCCGCCAAAGTTTTGCTGACATCAAGTCAGATTCAAGAACCAGAAGAGACTAATTTTTTTTTCTAGCGACAGGAGAGCCTACTTCTGGAAAACAGAAACATATTATTTCTTTAGTACCAAGTTCTCTCAGAATGGCAAAGTAAGCCTTAAATACCAAAGGGCTACTTTTATAATAAGATTTTGGCTACTTTCTCAACTTGACAGAAGCTGTGCAGAGAGCATCACCAGCAGCTTCGTGTCCTGTGTGAGAACCAACAGGCAAGATATGTTGAAGAGGCTCCTGGCCAGTGTGGTACCTTCTCACCAATAAGCCCCAGGCTGATTAAATTAGGAAATTCACTTTACCTAATCCTATGGTGGAGATGTGTGTGGTCTGTTTCTGCTAATCCAAGCCCACCTGAGAGGGTACATGAACATTATCTCATTCAGTTCTCACAATGATCCTTCACTGTAAGAAAATCACCCCATTTTACAGATGGGGAAACTGAGACTAAGGGAGATTAAGTAACTATCTACTTCATACACTTCTAAACTGTCGGACTTTTGTTTCTTTTATTTTCACAAGTGGCAGATAGGATTTTTATAATTAACCAAAACAATAAGGGTTTTCCATGACTGCTACATTTACATAGCTAGTAAGAGATAGAGCTGGGATTTGAACCAGGTCTGTCTAATACCAAAGCTCAAGCTCTTTCTACTGCTCCTTTTGTGCCATCTCAGTGATCCAGTCTCTTGAGAGTCACAGCCCTGTTTAGTACAGGTCATGTCTTGCTTCCATGCCCTTCTCTCCCATTCAAAACTCATTACAAAGCTGCAGTAATCAAAACAGTGAGGTACTGGCATAAGGACAGACAAGTAGACCAGAACAGAATTGAGAGTCCAGAAATAAATCAATGTATCTATGTCCAACTGATTTTTTAAAAACTTTTTTTTTAGGGTAGGAGGCTTTATTCTTTTGGCAGATCCTCTCAGTCATTATAGATATTGCTGTACTGTTAATAAAAAATATATGCTTCTCTGTAAAGCATTAAAAAAAAAATCCAAGGATGAGATGGCTGAGGTTTCAGCTCAAGTATCTCCAAATACATTGTTGTCCATTCCCTGACCTTTCTGTGTGTTATTTCTTGGTTGTTTTCTGGATCAGTGCCATTCTCTGTTTGTGAGCTTCTGTGGTGCAAGCTTTTTTGTAGGGTCAGATTTCTTCTGAGCCAAATCCTGGGATCCACATGTTCCACTGGCGCTCTAGATGCAGCTGGACATCCTTTACCTCCAGGGTGCTGGACTTGTGATGCCGAGCAAGCTGGCAGGCTGCTGTCACCACACTCTCAATAAAATCATCAGCAATCTGCAGCAGCATCTCCTCTACATCTTCATCCAATTGCTCATTAGGGTCCATTTCTCTTACTAAGTCTTGTAATTTCTTCTTGGTCAATACCTGATTATTTTCAGGGCTGAGACGCCCTCCTGTCCCAGGAGTGCCTGGGATCTTTACCACTGTAGTGCTATTGGCCATGGAGCCTTGTGGAGGGGTGTTAGCTGGTTCTGGTTTTATCGATGAGAAATTGGAGAGGTTGATTAGGGCTGAGGGGCCAAGCTGGTTCATAATCTGCCGTGCTTTGGACTTCAGCTCATAGAGCTTATCGAGATCCTGTTTCTTTTTGGAGCTGTGAGGACCAAGGCCAATCAAAGGCAGCAGCGTCTATCTCCCCATGATGTGCGGAGACTGCCCCAGTGAAGCGTTCGTCTCTTTAAAAACATTTTTAAATTGAGATATGGCCAATTGATTCTTCACAAGAGTACTAAGTCCATTCAATGGGAAATGAAAAGTCTCTTAAACAAATGGTGCTGGGACAACTGGATCTCCACATGCAAAAGAATGAAGTTGGACCCCCATCTCACACCATATACAAAAAGTAACTCAAAATAAATCAATGACCCAAATGTAAGCTCTAAAACCACAAAACACTTGGAAAGAAACAGTGGTAAATCTTCATGACCCTGGATTTGGCAGTGGAGCTGTAAATATGACACCAAAAGCATAAATGAAAAAAAAAAACAGATAAATTCAGCTATGTCCAAATTAGAAACTGCTCTGCTTTAAAGGACATTAACTAGAAAGTAAAACATTGTATGTTGTTGGTGGGAATATTAATTGATATAGCCATTGTGAAAAACAATATGGAGATTCCTCAAAAAAATTAAAAATAGAACTACCATAGGATCTAGTAATCCCACTTCCAGGTATACCCAGAAAAAAATGAAACCTAGATCTTGAAAGGACATCTCCATTCCCATGTTCACGGCAGCATTATTTACAATAGCCAAGATATGAAAACAATCTAAATGTCTGCTGACGGATAAAGAAAAAGTGAGGCTATATATATATGAATAGTATTCCATTCCACAAAGAAAGATAAATACTGTATAGTATCACTTATATGTGGAATTTAAAATAGTCAAAGTCATATAAGCAGAGAGTAGAATGGTGGTTTCCAGGGGCTGGAGGGATGAGGAAAATGGGGAGATGTTGATCAAAGGGTACAAAGTTTCAATTATGCAAGATGAACATGTACTGAAGATTTAGCGTGCAGCACAGAGACTACAGTTATGGACACTGTTCTGCATGCTTGAAATGTGCTAAGAGGATACACCTTAAGTGTTTTCACCACGAAAAGAAAGTGGTAACTATGTGAAGTGATGGATATGTCAATTAGCTTGATTGCGGTCCTCATTTTCCAATATACATGTATATCAAAACATCAAGTTGTACACCTTAAATATAGGTAATTCCTATGCACCAATTATTCCCCAACAAAGCTGCAAAAATCAAACAAGCAAAGAAAATCAACCAAAATATATTGATTAAAATGTATGCTATCAGCAATTGCCAAAACCTGGAAACATTCAAAGTGGCCATCACAGTGGAATGGATGAATCATAGCAGAACACTACAAATCCTGCTGTAAATTCACACAGTAGAACACTACAAAGCTATGAGAATGAACAAGCTGTAACTTCATGCAAAAACACAGAGGAATCTGCTGTCGAACAGAAGAAGGATGACACAAAGGAATAGACCCGGTACTCTTAAGTCAAGTTAAAAATCAGCAAAACTAATCTTCGCTATTAGAAGCCAGCCCAGTGGAAGTCAGGATGGTGGTAACCCTTGTGCCAGTAGTGACAAAAGGGGCTTCTGATTATAAGAGTGTATTCACTTTGTGAAAAATCACCAAACTCTTCCCTTAGGACTTGGGCGTTTTTCCTATGGAGGTTACACTTCAATGAGAAGTATTAGAAAAACAAACAAAAAACACGGGCAAAGGACTTGAATAGACATTTCTCCAAAGAAGAGATACAAATGACCAACAAACACGTGAAAAGATGCTCAACATCATTAGTCATGAGGAAAGTACAAATCAAAACCACAATAAGAAACAATTTCACTCATCCTAGGATGGCTACAATAGTAACAGTATTTTAAAAAATTAGAAAATAACTGGTGTTGGAGAGGATGTGGAGAAATAGGGATCCTCATATGTTGCTGATGGGAATGTAAAATGGTGCAGTCACTGTGAGAAACAGTTTGGTGTTTCTTCGCAAAGCTAAACATAGAATTACCATATGATCCAGCAATTCCACTTGGAGGTATATACCCAAAAGAACTGAAAACAGGGACTGGGCAAATACTTGCACACTAGCGTTCACAGCAGCATTTTCACAGTAGCCGAAAGGTGGGAACAGCCCAAGTGTCCATCAACAGATGAAAGGATGAACAAAATGTGGTATATGCATACCATGGAGTATCATTCAGTCAAAAGAAGAATGAAGGTCTCATACATGCTACAACATGGATGAACCTCAAAAACATTATCCTAAGTGAAAGCCAGAGATAAAAGGAAAAATCTTGTATGATTCCACTTATATGCAAAATCTAGAATAGGCAAATTCATAGAGACAGAAAGTAGATTAGAGGACAGCGGGTGCTGGGGGAGAGGGAATGAGGAATTATTTGGGTTTTTTTTATTGAGTTATAGTCAGTTTACAATGTGGTGTCCATTTCTGGTGTACAGCTCAATTTTTCAGTCATACATGAAGAGGAGTTATTTGTGACTGAGCACAAAGCTTTTGTTTAGGGGTGATGAAGGTTTTGAAAATCTATCGTAGTGATGGTTACACAAAATTGTGACTAATTGATGCCACTGAATTGCACATTTAGAAATCACTGAAGTGGCTAATTTTATGTTAAGTATATTTTATCACACACACAATAACTGTATTGCTATATACTAAGAATGAAGTTTAGAATGAATTTTTTAAATACGTTTACAATTTATTGAAATATATTCAATACTTAGGGATAAATCTTCTAAAAGAGGTTAAAGACTTGTACTCTGAAAACTACAGAATACACCTGTGAGAAATTAAAGATAATCTAAACAAACAGAAAGATACGTATTACGTTCGTAGGTCAAGAGGCCCAATATTACTGAAGAGTCGACTCTCCCCAAATTGAGCTATAAATTCAACACAATCCTAATCAAACTCCCAGTAGCCTTTTTGTTTTGTTTAGTTTTGTTTTTGTAGAACTTGAAAATCTCATTGTAAAATTAATGTAAAATTTAAAAGACCCAGAATATTTGCAAATGTTAACCATTATATATAAAAATAGATAAACAAATTTCTTCTTATAGCACAGGGAACCATATTCAATATCTTGTAGTACCTGTAATGAAAAAGAATATGAAAACAAATATATGTGTGTATATATATATATATATGCATGACTGGGACATTATGCTGTACATCAAAAATCGACACATTCTAACTGACTATACTTCAATAAAATAAACAAATAAAGTATTTTTTTAAAAAGACCCAAAATAGCCAAAACTTTGAAAAAGAAGAACACTCTGGTTTCTCCAGGGCTTAGGTGAAAGGGCCTCTCCAAATCGCCCGTTTCATCTTGTTTTGACTCCACACTCACGGAGAAACCTTCCAATTTTACTTGCCGAGTAGCTTGATTCTGGGTTAGGGATGGGCCCCAGGCAGGGCCACAAATCCCGTAATAAACAGAAAGGGATCTTCACAACTGTGGAGTAGTAAATAAGTATTCTGGTTTGAAAAAGAAAATATAAAAAGGTGAGCAAAGTTGAAGTTCCTAAACTACCTGACTTCAAGACTTACTATAAAGCTATGGTAATCAAGACAGCGTGGTATTGGCACCAAGAAAGACAAATAGATCAGTGGGACAGAATAGAGAGCACGGAAATGAACATGAGGACAGAGATAAAGGTGCAAAGGAAGTAAAGTCCTTCCAACAAATGGTGCTGAAACAACTGGATACTCATTTTAAAAACTGAACTTCATACCACATACAAAAGTTAACTCAAAATGGAGCACAGCTAAAATGGTAAACCTAAGGAACTAGAAAATTCCTAGGAGGAAACCTGTGGCACTTTGTGTTAGGCAGTGATTTCTCAGCTATGATACCAGAAGCACAATCCATGAAAAACAAATTGATAAACTGAACTGCCTCAAAAGTAAAACCTCTGCTCTTTAAATACTTAAGAGAATGAAAAAAAAAACCACAGACTTGGAGAAAATATTTGCAAGTCACATATCTGATAAAGGACATGCACCCAAATTGCACCTCTTGGGGAGCGATGGAAATGTCAGCTGTCTTGATTGCAGTGGTGGTTTCATTGGTGTATATGTATCTATCAAAACTCAAAAAAAAAAAAAAAAAGACATGCACCCAAACATGCAAAGAACTCTCAGAACCCAATAATAAGTAAACAACCCATTTTGAAAATGGGGAAGAGATTTTAACAGACACTTCCCCAAAGAAGATACATGGCTGGCAAATAAACACATGAAAAGATGCTTAGAGTCATCAGTCATTAAAAATGCAAATTAAAATCACAATGACATACTACTACTTACCTATTAGAATGGTTAAAATTAAAGACTGACCCTACCAAGTTTGCCAAAGGATGTGGAGAAACTGGACTCATATGCTGCTCCTGAAAGTATAAATGGTACAACCACTTTGGAAAAGTTGTGCAGTTTCTTAAGAAGTTAAATGTATACCCACCATATGATCCAGACAGTCTGCTCCTAGGTGTTTACCCAAGAGAAATAAAAACGCATGTCCATACAAAGACTTACATATGAATAGTCACATAGCTTTAGTCCTAATAGCCAAAAAGTGGAAACCACCCACGTGTCTACCATCAGGTAGATTAACTATGGTATTTCCATATAATGGAATACTACTCAGCAATAAAAAGAAATGAACTACAGATTCACATGACACGGAAGAATATCAAAATAACTATGCTACACGAAAGAAGCCAGACCAAAAAGAGTATACACCGAATGATTCCCATTATATAAAATTCTAGGAAATGCAAAGGAATCAGACCAGCGGTTCTCTGAGGATGGAGGGAGTAGGGGTTTGGCGGAGTATGAAGGAAGTATTCTAAAGATTAGGCACAAGGACACACTGGCTTCCTCGCTATTCCCAAATATCCACTAGGCACACTCCTACCTCGGGACCTTTTCACTTGCTGTTCCCCTTCCATGGAACATTCTTCCCCATTAGCAACATGATTCGTTCTCTGGCTTTTTTCAGGTCTCTGTTGAAATACCACCTTATCAAAAGGGTCTCCCTGATCACACTACACAGTATAGCATGTTTACCAATGCCCCTACACACGTAGTCACACCCTATCCTTATTCTTTTATTTTTCTTCTTTACACCTACCATAGCATATATCACTTAGCACTGAAATGTACACACACACACACACACACACACACACACACACACAATCTCAACCCCACCCCGACTCCGGCTGGCAGTAAGAACTTTGGGACCAGGCACTTTGTTTTGTTCGCTGCTCTGTCTCCAGTGCCTAAAATGGTGCCTGGCATTTAGGAGGGGCTCAAAAAATACACATTAAATGAACAGACCACCTCAAGAGGCAGGTACAATTACTATTATCTTTTTTGTAGATGAAGTTAAGTCACTGGTCTAAAGCCACATAACCAATAATTGAGAGAGCTGCGCTTTGAAGTCAGGTCACTTTGATTCCAATATCCAAATTCTGAGCAACCATGCTCCATGGTCTGAGTCAGGGAGATCAAACTCACAAACCAACATCGTACCACTGTGCAGTTCAAGGGACTGACTGTGGGAGTATAAACCAATTCACTCCTTCTGAAGACCATCTGGCAACAATACCAAAATCTGAAATTAACAACCCCCTTTAATCAAATAATCAGACATGGGAAAAAATGTTATGTTATACAAGGATGTTTCTCTTGGAATTGTTTCTAATGGCAAAGATTTGCAAACAACGAAAAGGTCCCCACAAGGGAGTGACTGAAGTGCAGTAGATTATCTGCTCAGAGTATGGGGGTGTGGAGTAAGGGTCAAGGAAGAGTATGATGAAATTTTGGGGAAACTGTTGTGGGGAATTGGAGGCAAGGTAAGGCAGGAGAAGTAAAAAGATTGAGAGATGATGGAGGTGGATGGTTCAGCTGAAGATGAAGACTATGAAGGTGGGGACCACCTGCATAGCGGTATAGTTTTTTCTGATAATGTTCTGGTACCACAATAAGAAATGGGGGTGGAGATCCTAACACTGATCCATGCAGGGCTGGGGTTGCAGCAAGCATATGTGAGGGAATACAAAGTGACAGTAGTGAGCATGTGGTGCAGGCTGGGAAGTGAAGAAGAGAGATCAAGTAAAGGCTGAAAGCCTGGGAGAAAATGCAGAGATGAAGGCACTGGATGACCCTACAGAGTGGTGGCAGTGATGTACGAGGGGGATGCCAGAGGCCAGAGACTGGGATGTTCATGTGTATGATATCAGAAGTGAAGCAATCCCAAGTATCAACATCTAGGGATGCATCCTGTAAATAACGGAAGAGAAGTAAGTCTCTAGAATGGGAAGGCTGGGAAACTGTAAGGAGTGCTAGCTTGGTCATTGACGTGGGCACTGAAACCTCTGGGGATGATGACTGGAGCTTGGACTTAAACCAAACAAGATGGTTACCAAGTGCCAACAAACTTGTTGAGATCACTAGGACACTGGGCCAGTTATTTTGCATACACTGATTCATTTTATCTTTATAATAAGTAGCACTATATAGATAAGAATAGACAGATGAAATGACTAGACTTGGAAAGTTCAAGGTCAATGTCAAAGTCTTGAGGTGGTCATCTGACTGTCAGGATGTTAAACTGAGAATCTAGAGTTATCAGTGAAGGGTGTGATGTTGAACATGTGGAGTCAGCTGTGTTGGTGGAATACCTAGGTGGAGAGGTCCACAGGCATATAGAGACGTAGGGTTAAGGCTCAAGAAAAAGACTGGGGTTGAAGATATGGATGTCTATGTTAAAAGCATTGAGTTGACAACTGAGAACAGAATGAAACAGTATGGAAAAGAGGAGAGTGCTTTGGTCACATTTAGACAGTTGACACCAAGAAGAATCAGCAATTTTAAAAATGTAAGCAGCATATCATAGTAGACCATAAAAATGGTCATGAATTGTTTGCAGCTCCTCCTTTCAAGAGATGAAGTTTGTTTCTCTATCCTTCGAATGTGAGCTGATGTTTTGACTTCCTTGGGCCAATCAGCAAGGCAAAGTGATGCTGTACAAGTTCCAAACCTAAGAGACCTTCCAGCTTGTGCTCTCTCACTAGGAGCCCTTCCACCAGCATGTGAACAAACCTGAGTGAGCCTGCTGGAAAATAGAGGGCCAGCAGAGAGAGGGTGCGATGTGCAGCCTTCACAGCTGGGACACCAGCTAGGGGAGTCAGTGAAGCCCAAGAAAAACTGAGTTTGGCCCAGACCATGAAAACTGCCCAGCTGAGCCCAGCCCAAACTGTTGACCCACAAAATCTCGAGTTAACTCAAAACAGTTGTTATTTTAAGCCATTAAATTTAAGAGTGATTCATTATATAGCAACAGATAATCAGTACATAGATGGCTTCAGAAGCAAAGGGAAAAACAGCTTAAATGAACAGGTTACACATTGCAGAGAGATCACCTTGGATGGAATGTGACAGGGAGTGCTTGCCCAGGTTTGAAGATGTGGTGGAGGCAGAAGCCAGAGAACAGGGTTGGAAAGGGAGGGTTAAATGTTAGCAGTGGTTTACTTCAGGGGGTTGGGGGTGGGGGCTGCAGAATCACTGAATTTCATTTTGAGTATCTGTGTACTACATCCATGTGTTGCTTGTGTAATCTTTTTAACAGGTTTATTGAAGATTATGTAATTATTTTTAATAATTCAATACTTAAGTTTTAAAAATGAAATAGTAACTAGAAAATGGAGGTGGGTGGTATAGATCAATGGTTCCGGCTATATCAGAATCATGTGGGAAATCGCACACAAATACGGATTCCAAGGGCCCATTCATTCCTGGACATTCAGATTCAGTTGGTCTGGACCAGGGCCAGAGAAAGTGTTTTCTTCACACAGCTTTCCCCAGATGCTGAGGACAGAATCCCAGGAAATGTCTTTATTTTGGGGTCTAAAAAGGAGAACAGTGATTTTCACACTGAGCTTCTGTGGAAAACTAGAGTTCCCAAGAGACATTTACAGTATTTATTAATAAAACAGCAATAGGTACCACCTATTAGTATGTCCCAGGCAGAATTCTAAGCCCTTTATATTTATTACCCCATCTAATACTCATGATACGTCCCCATTTTACAGATGAAGAAACTTAAGTCTGCAGAGGAAAAATAATCTGTTCAGGGTTAGGTAGGTGGAGTCAGGATTTGAATCCAGGCTAATTCCAGAGTCTTGCTTTTGTTTGTTTGTTTTTGCAGGGGAAAAAATTTTTAGTAAGTATATAGAATTATCTCAATTAAAAATTTCCTCCCATATATGCATTAGACCTGTGGTCTACAATACAACGTATTTCGACTAGAATCTAGACTATGAGTTCATATGGGGGAAAGAATGAATGTAGTTTTATCTCCTAACCTCCAGGGCCCAGCACACAGTTTGTACTCAACACATGTTTGTTGAATGAATGTGATTTGGGATCTGAATACAAGCTTTAAGTTTTTGTTATTTTATGGTTAATATTCCAATCATTTTAAAGTTCCTCTCCATAGGGAGCATTGCTTTTCAAAAGAGCAAGTTCACTGTAATTGTGAACAGCTGACAGCAAGCTGATTGTTAGGATGGTGCAATGAAGGGTTGATGAGGAAACAGAATCAAATTGATATTTTTTTCCTTAAAGAAGGCAATGAAAGCGAAAAAAGAGATGACTCAGTTTCATCCACCTTGAGGAGGGAGACAAGACAGATTTGAAGAGGTTTCCAGGCTGAGGAGAGATGGCCAGTAGAGAGGGGAAGGTGAAGATGGAGGAGATGGAGTCAATTGGGAGGGAGACCTAGTGAGGGAGGGTAAGGGGGGCTCCTAGGGGAATTAACCTGCACCTGTTCCTCTGTATCTGAAAACCAGGGCTGTCAGAGATGCAAGACAGTTTTAAGCAGGGGAAAGAGCGGCAGGAAGCAAGACTTTGGGGAGGAGAAAGCAGCCCCTCTAATGAAGTTTCTCTTCCAGCCCTCGCCATTTAAGGGCCGTGGATCAGAAAATTTAACTTCAGAATTCTAGAGATTGACGTGGGATTACGAACTTTAAAAACAACAATAATATCAGCAAGAACAGAAATCTACTATTTACTATCATCATGATTTCATTTTAAAAGGGGGGTGACATTTAACACACCAAAATAAAAAGTAGGAAGGACAAAATCTCGGAATAAATCTACCCTGCCTTATGACCAGCTCATTCAGTTGTCCTTATTTTTTTTCTCATTTCGCCAGGAAGGATGTAAGATCCCTTCCTGCAAGACCAGTGCGTGGGGAGCGCGGCTCCAAAACGCCCACGCCGGCAGCCGCTTCGCATCCCCGCGGGGCGGGCGCGGAGCCTGGCAACCCAGAGGGCGCCGGCGCCTCTCCTGACGCCCCGACAGCCGGCCTCGGGCTGCCGTCCCGCTCCGTCCAGCAGGCAGTGACTCGCAGGTTCCAGGCAGTGACCCTGCGCACTCCGCCCTGGGCTAGCTCTCGTCCCTGCCGAGGGTCCAGCGGGACCTGGACGCAAATCCAGGTGGCGGTGGCGGTGCCAAAGTGGGGGCACGGCCTGGACTCGAGGAGCGCCCCTCCTCGCCCCACCCTCCACGGGCCCGCACCGCTCCGCACTCCCTCCACTCTCTTCCGCGCTGTTCCAGCGCGGATCGACACCCTCTAGGTAGTGGGGAGTGGGTGGGGGAAGGGTGGGAGGTGGGTGGGCAGCTCGCAGGTCTCAGTGCCCAGTGCCCTCCTCCGACAGCTCTGCCCTGCGGATGAGAGAACACCCTCTCTTAGCTCCAGTTTCGGATATCTGAGGCTCTCGGTACCGACGTCCCGGATGCTCGAGAGACCCTGGGGGGTTCTGGGCGCTGAGGCCCGCACTCACCCCTCGAGGACCCACTTCTCCTAGAGAAGTACGAGCGTCGGAGGGTGCCCACACAGGGCCACCCGGAGGGGCCTGGTGGAGCCCATCCTCCAGGCGTCCGCCCTACCTGTCGTAGCTCCACCGGCTGTAGGACAGAGTCCGGTGGCTGCTGACACCCTCCATCGCCGCCTCTCGACTCTGCTCCGGGCTCCGCTGGCGGCGGCAGCAACTGCGCGGGGCTCGGTGCTCGCTTGCTGCGGGCCCGGCCAGGGCGCGGGCGGAGGACTGTACCATTCGTCCCCCCCGGGGGGGTAACCCCCCCTCTGGCTCTGCCAATGGCGGGGACGCACGGTCTGCGGGGACCCGAGCCCCTGGGGGCCCCCTCCCTCGCGCTCGAGTCCCGCGGGGGCGCGGCTGCTGCAGCCTGGACTGCTTATTTATTTATTTCCGATGTGTGCTCCACGTCGCCAAGGTAACCGTTCCATCTTTTCCGGAGTCACGAGGGCACCGCTGTTTTCAAATCTTCCCGGGACAGGGACTACTTAGGGGCTTTCCCTTCTGCTCGCGTAGGAGTCCGGGATAAGCGCCTAGAACTCAGACCCGCTGGACAGAGACACCCCGCTCCTTTCCTGCGAGAGATCTTCATCCAGTCACCCCCTCCAACCTGCCACGGTCAAGCGCCCCCCTTCTCAGGAATGGGAATACCTATCCATCCTCGAGTTTCGAAGATTCCCGCCATCTACCCGCCCCCTTCCCCCCAGCAGGGAAATCCTTTAACCAATGAAGTGCCCCCTCTCCTAAAACTGTCGAGACTCAGCCGCCTCCTTACCCGAGTGAAAATCCACTTTTCCCTCCCTCTTCCCCCACCAGATTCCCTTCGCATATTATGGCCCCCTTGGGTTTCAAGGACCAAGCTCTGTAAAAACGCCCGCTTCCATGCCTTCTCTGTTTATTTCCTTTTGTGCTTTCCCTTTTACTACTAAAAAACCTTTGGCAAAAAATCCAGCTGTGTTGGCTCAACTTCATCTACAACTGTCTGAGGGTGGCCCAGGGAAGAGAGCCTTGGAGAAGGGCCTGCTGGGTGGGGCGGGCTACGGTAGGGAGAACTGAAGTAGTGAGTCTTCAGTCTGCTCCGCCCCTCTTTCCCTTCCCTTCCCCCATCCTGGGTTCTGCGCCTGGGATTTACACGTATAATCTTCTTGCAGAGGTCGTCGAAGCCTAAGAAGGACCTTTCAGTGCCGCTGGGGTGGGGAGGCTGCGCTAACACGCAGCCAGGGTCCCGGTGGAAGTGCCAAGGTTCTCTGGAGGTGGGGTGCAGGGCGATAGGGTCTGAGCTCCACTAATCCAAGATCAGGGTCAACTCCCGTGAGACTAGACTTGCCTGTTAACCCTGTGGGTCACAGGGCTTGCAACTGGCAGCACACCTGTTGCGTACAGCTCACAAATGTGTTTTTATTTGTCTGGCACAGTTTTTTTTTCTTTTTAATTAACTAAGCCGACAACACAAAAATAGGGAGATTTAATAGTCTGGGCTTTGTGTTCTGCCTTAAAAACTAAGAAAATCTGGCAACTTTGGGTCTGCTTTCAGCATGGCAGGCACAGAGCAGAGAAGTGGCTGCTCTCCTTACAGGGAGCATGTGTTCTGTCTGTCTCAGGCCCCAGCCAGCAGGCTTCTCTCACTTATATAATTTGCTGGTCCCCCCTATAACTTTGAAATTTGCCACCCAGTGCAATACAGTCATCTCTAACCACTGAAGTTTCCCAACTGGCCCTCAGAGCTGCCCCAAAGCATCATTAACCAGTATTTACCAAGGACCAGGTGCTCAGCAGAATGCTGTATATAACAAGCAGACACTGTTACTCCCTTTGGGATTTACAGATTGACAGGCATGGACTGCCTCCCAAACAGAACTACTGCTTCTGAACCACATCTTAATGGTGAGATGCTCAGCATTCTCATGACGACCTCATGAGTGGTGGATTGGGACTCCAGAATCAACTTGTGACTCTGTGAAGCCTTATTTCATTGTCTGGGTAGGCGTGATGGGTGAGCCCTATCTGGAGAACATGTGAAGCTTATCTGGCCTCTCATAGACACTGAAGAACCAGAAGCCACTGCTCCTGACCCAAACGTTGTAAGACAAGCCTCCAAGGATGTCTTTCCTCCAAAGCACTGATGGAAGGGCAACAGGACCTCAGAAGGGACTCCCACAATAAGAGAAGTCCTTCTCCAGCAGCACTGTCCACTCCAACCCGGGCTTGCTCAGAGCCGGCAGTCACAGAGACCTCCTGAGATTGACATTGGGCACTGGCTTCCAGGCCCTGGCAGCTTGCTTTGAGGAAGACCCTGGAGGTGGTAATAATAAACATAGATTCTACCTCCCCAAGGAACCAGGCTGTTGGCACAAGATAAGAGTTCTCTAGCTATAAGAGCCAATAGCAGGTGTACTGGACCCCCAGACCTCCACCTCCAAATCCTGAGACCCAAATAAGAACAGATAAGCAGCCCAAAGACAAGTGTCCTGAACCAGGGCTGGAAGTTTTAGGGAAGCTACATCCCAGACATTTTGGAGGAACCCTAGGCTAGGCAGATGGAAGAGCCTAACAAAGGTCTAGAGAAAGGACCCTTGAATCTTACCAATGCCAGGAGCTATGTGTCAGCATTCTGTGGGAGGAAGTTGTGCAACAATCTTAAAGCATGGTCACAAAATCTTTGAGAGTTCTCTCACTGAGCAGTAAAATCTATGTTATCTTACCTTGATTCTGGATGCATGTGACTTCTGAATTTAGGTAATAAAAGGCCTTTCAAGTGTTCCCTTGTTCACTGGAGCCCTGAGCCACCATGTAGAAGTCTGACTTCCATGTGGCCACCATGCTGTCAGGAAGCCTAAGCTACAAGCAAAAATCATATGTAGATGCTTCAGTTGAGTGTCAGCTGACCCAGCCTCGAGTTACCACAGCTAGGCACCAGACACATGAGCAAAGAGGCCTTCAGAAGAGTACATCCCCTAGCCCTTCAGGACAGCCCCAGCTGCTTGAAGCTTCCCAGCTGAGGCCCCAGACATCATGGGAGACACATCATCCTTGCTGCACCCTCCCCTGACCGAGAACTTGTGAGTATTATGAAACGGTGGTTGTTTTACACCCCAGATAACCAGGCAGGCAGAATTCATCTCAGAGGAACTAGCACTTTTTCCTTGAAAGCGGATTACTGGGCCTTTGGGTTATGAGGGGAAGGGCCTCAGTGAGTCTGCACAGAAGAGCCGCAACAAGGCTGCTTGTTTTAGGGAAGCTACATCCCAGACATTAGGAAAAGATTAGAAATGTAGGTGCTGTCGGACGGTGGTTACACGATGGGTGGAAGGAATAAGTCTGGAGCTGGGAGAGAGAGGATGCAGGAGAAAGGCTTGGGTAGGAAGAGAGGGTGAATGGCAGAAGGCTAGAGTCTAAGAGGAAAAGTAGCTGGTGAGAAATTCCTGATTAGGGGTGGCCAAGGAACTCGAAGAACAAAGATATCGAATGTGCTGTTTTAAGATGGTTCCTGCTCCATGTGCTGCGCTATTATCCCCAAGCCTTCAGTAGGTGTCTGCTATGTATGCACCGTCACCTTGTTGAAATGATGCTTGGACACACAGAAGGCAGGACACTGTCCACATGTGGGACAACGTGGAGTAGGAGGCTAGCAAGCTGAGCAGCTAGTTGGAAAGTGAGAATTAAGTGAGGAGCAGGAATGCAAAGACAAAGGAGACCAGGAGAACACACTCCTTTCTGGAAATCCTTGTGCATGTTGGGGAAGGCATACTAGACTTCCCCAAATAAAAGGAGACAGATTGGAGACAGTCTCTTTGCATTTGAAAGGAAATGTATCCTTCAAAGGCTGGAGGGTTTGGGCTACTTGTGAAGAAATGCTAGGACAAGTGGTCCTGGAATCCAGCAAGGTGGAATCCCTCAGCCACGCAAGGCCAAACCACCCAGCACATTTCTGGGAGAGCAAAAAAGCAGTGGAGAAACCCAAAACAAGGACTTAGGACCCAGGGTCCACCAGGGCAAGATGAGGAACAGGGACCTGGGAGTCTACATCCCCAGAGAATAAACCCAGAAGGAAAAGTCCTCTGATGCAACAGAGATGGAAGGCTGTGAAGGGAACCACCCCCTATACTAAAACAAGCTCCATTCTCTCCAAAGTAAAGCTCTGGGGGAAAGAACCAAGTGCGCCCTCCACTGTGCCCTGACGGTGACCTTTCCCCTTCAGTTTCTGTTCCCACTGCTACCCTAAGGATCAGTGCTTCCCCCTTAACACTCTGGCCCTGGGGGACACAGTCCCTGAGTTCTCAGATCGAGAACAGGCTAGATCTTTAACGACTTTATTCATTTTAGAGGGAAAACAACAGGGAAGCAAGCAGAGCCATCACAGGAAACACATCAATGCAGGGTCCCTCTGGCCATCTGTACACACCTATGTTCTGATTCCAAAAGGGAGACTCCCCAACGGAATTTCTTCCCTAGTCATCCTGACACTTGCAAGCCCAAGGTCAAGAGATGCAGATGTCTATAACTGTTCAGAGAGATGGGCCTCATCTCCAGGTGACTGGCACTTTGAATGACCTTGCCGATATCATGGGTCACCCGCACTCTCACGCTCACAGAGTGCTGGCTTCACCTTCACAGGCTCAGCTGAACAACCATGTCACAGCCTCCACCCCCTTCCTCTCCATCCCAAACAGGTACAGTGGCAGGAACTTCTTCCCAAGAGCATCCTTTCAACCCTCCTCTGAGTCCTCAGGGCTTTCTGTAAGTGAAGAAAGGGGTGGGGCTCGCGAGCAAAGAAGTCCACACAAACTGGCCACTTTTCTTAACCTCCCTGACTCCGCTGTCTGAGGCAGGAAGAGGCCTGTTCATCTCCCAGGGTAAGTAATCCCTGGTTCTCACTGAGTTGGGGAGATGCCTGCTGTGGGCTCTCTGGAAGCCTGAACAAGGGGCCAGGCAGGGCTGGCTGTGAAAAGATAGGCACCGATGTCCACATTCAACCTTTAAACTGCAAACAAGTAAACAAACCAACAACAGCAACAACAAAAATGCTCTTAAATTTTGGGGTAGAAGTTTTAAGAACAATCGCAAGAGCTGACTATGCAATGAAAAGGTGTGCTCAGTGTTAGGAGTTAAGATTCTGGTATTAAAAAGAGAAGATTTGGGGAAAATATCTGCCTCTAAGCTTTGTTATTGTAGTTCTGCTTTTTGATTTTGGTTTTATTCTTCTCACTATAAACAGCAGTGACAGAACTATGTATAAACTCCAGTTTGGCTTCAGCTTTGTTGGAAGCCAGGTCACTGAATGCCACATCTGGCATCCCTGAACTTGTGAATGATCAAAAATCACGTGATGGTGTGGGCTTCCATCACCTGTAACTTGCCTACAACATCCAGAGTATAAGGAAGGCATGTTGTTTGGATTTATTATTTTTTTCTTTTTTAGGGATTTAATATTAATATCTGAATATTCGCTTTCAAATACAGGCAAAACATTCTAGGCAGAACTTGGAAGAAAAATCACCTCATGTGCTTTATAGGGTGCAATTCTGTCATGTATATTTATAATTGCATGACTCTATGCTGCCATACTTATGATAATTGTGAGTGCTCTTAATGAATCAATTATTGAGAATTTTCAAAAAGTTGTCTGAAAATAGATAGGCAGTTAGTTTGACTATTAAGAGTGAATTAGCTAGATAACTTTAGAAAAAACATTACATTCTTTCTGAGTCACAAATATTTATAGTGATGTAAGTAATTCAATGTGGAATAACACAGAAAGCTTGGAAAACAGAAACCCCAGTGAAGTCTGTGGGAATCCAAGTGCAGCTCCTGCTCCCAGCATCCTTTGCCAGAGGTGGGAACGTCAACAATGGCTAATTCAAGACTAATGGTCCTGAAGGCTGGGGCCTCACAGAGTTTCATTTCCTTAATCTGGGGCCAGAAAATGCCAGAGAAAGTTCTGAGCTTCCTGTAAGAGAAATTAAAGGACTAAGAGGGCTGGTAGACCCAAATGGGCTTAAATGTTTGGGTGAGGAGGATGCAGAGTACATGGGCCAGGTGACCAGAGCAGTCATGGAGAGATGGCAAACATGAACAAAGTTGACGGGTGTGACGATAACCAGCTGAGACAAGTTAGTTCTTATGGAGAAAATGATCACAGGTCAGACACTTTCCTTTCCCTAGAAGACAGGGTGATACAGAAACCACCCCCCTCTCGTAGGAGTTTGGAAAAGAAGGGGGATGGGGAATAACAAGGATCCCCCAAGACTACACCCAGGTTTGATGATTTGCTAAGAGAAGTTGCAGGGCTCAGTACGTAGTTGTTACTTGTGACTGTGATTTATTACAGGGTAAGGATACTATGTCAGTGTCCCAAGGACCACCCTTAGGCTCAATGATTCACTAGAAGGACTCCTCACAGGGCTTAAAGAAGCTCTTATCCTCCTGGATATGGTTTATTAGAGTGAAAAGATTCAGCTTAAAGTCAGCCAAGGGAAAAGGCTTTGGGGCAAAGCAAGAAAAATCACACGCAGACTTTCAGTGGAGTCCCATGAGGACACATGTAATTCTCCAGCAACAACATTGCCAACTAGGGACTCTCACCCAAGCCTTGGTGTCCGAGGTTTATGACAGAGGGTAAGTCACATTGATGTGCAATGCCTGTCTGACTGATCTCAGCCACCTGACAATTTCCCTGCTTTTCCAGACCAGAAACAGGAGTCACCACAGATCATTCTGTTAGAATAAACTTATCTGGTCAAACTGGTACAGCATGGCCCAAAGCCTCGGGGATATAAACACTCTTATCAGGCAGAGTATTCTAGGGGGCCAGAGGTCATCTCCTAGGAGCCAGGCTAAGGACCACTCCTGAAGACAAGACTTTCTGGGGGAATGTGTAGGGTATAAGCAATGCAGGCCTGCCGAGTCAGCCCTTTCCTGCCCGGATACAAAGATAATTAGCAGAGGAAAAAGACTCATGGGATGAAGCCTGGAGGAAACCAGGCATAAGCATCCCCAGGGTCCTCGCCCAGTGGAGTCACACAGGACAAACCAAATGCCCCAGCAGCAAGTTGTAACAACGTGTGTGAAGTGTTGTCTACCAGAGAGGCTCACTGAAGACTCAATGCCCCAGGTTTTATTGGGGGCTGGTTGCATAGGCACCCTTTGCCTAGAATGTACAAACATTTAGAATCCTAAAAGAAACCATAAACCATATTGTTTGTAAACATATTAGACACAGTAAGCCATTCAGGAAATGGGGGGAACACTCCCGAAATCCCAATTCCCAGATGTTAGCCAAGAGCCAGCCTTGCAAAAACGCCTTCCTAAGGATCGCAGCCTCAGACCTGCTATATTTACTCCTTTCTGTGCAGGGGGAGAACCCCGAATTGACTCTTCACCCAAGTAAGATCGGGCACCTGCCAGAAATGCCTGAATTGGCAAGATTAAATTTACTGTCATTGGTAGGAATGGATGTTAAAAAGCTGTTTGTAAGAGGGAAATAGAAGGAAAGTTCTGTTTTTGCTTACCTAGTTTTATTACTATAGCATTTGTATTCAAATATATAATTAAAAATTGTGTTTAAAATTATGACAAGAAAGTATTGAATGCAGAAAGGTGGGATTCAGGGAACTGGTCTAGTCTGATGAGATGTAAAATGCCTTTCCTGAGGAAGTAACATTTGAGCTGGGATCTGAATGATTAACATAAGTTAATTAGGTAAAGTTGGGGATGAGAGAATTTCAGGCACAGAGCTCAGCATGAGTAAAGGACCTGAAGTGGAAAGAAATATTGTAAGTTCAAGGAAAAGAAAGGGTAACACTGGACCTGGAATCCATGGCCCAAGGGTGTTGGTGGAGGGAAAGAGGAAGCAGCTGAAGTACTGGTCTGGAGGCAAGTGATACAGGCCCTTGAAGGCCACAAGATTCTGGTCTATATCCTAGAAACTGTGGGAAGTCATTGAAGGGCTTTTTAAGCAGGGTGGTGACATGCTCTGACTTGCCAGACCTTCGGTTGGGAGTGAGAATGTGACATGGACTCCCTTGACTGGTTCACAGTTTGAGTGCAGAATCAGACCCAGAAGGTTTGTCACTGGCCTCTGGCTTCTTTTTTTGGGTTCAGACCAGCCAACTAGATTGCCTTATTATCCCTGGATATTAAGGTGATGACTGGCCCCCATTAGAACCCACATCTACAAAGTAGTATCGTACCTTCAAAGCAGTCCCTCTCACAGCTTGCAGAAGGTATGTGATGCTTCTCTGGGTACTGCCTGCAGAGCTGGGCTATGTCCAAAACCTCCACGTCATTTGGTCCTGTCCAAAATTCATGTCATTTCGTCCTGTCCAAAACATCCATGAGAGATTTGGTCCACACAAAAGGCCATTGATATTTGGTCATATTAGGTCCTGTCCAAAATGTCCATGGAGACGTTTGGTCCAAGCCAAAAGGTCCTTGGTATTTGGTCCTGTCCCATACCATCTAGCATGGACAACTATGCTCACAGATGTTCTGGACAGGACCAAAGGTCCTGCAAGGGAGCTAAGAGTCACATCTTGAGGTAGACCCCAACTTGGTAACTTAGCAACATCAATGACATTGGCTGCTCCTGCTAAAAAGATTCCACTGGCTGAATCTCAGATTTAAATGTGATTTCCACTGCCCCAAAGGGCAGTGCAGTGGAGGTGGGAACCTATCCACTGCCCTGAAGAAATGCTGATGTGCAAAGATCCCTTTGTGCCTTGGAGTGCAGGTGGGGTTCTAGGACAAGTGCTGTTGGCTCAAAAGTGGCCAGTGGAGGCACCACCAGTAGCTTTGGTCATCTCAGCCCAGGGCACTGTGCCTGGTCTCACCACAGTTGAAGGTGCTGTCTTCTGGGCCAAGACCTTCACAAACTCTACCTACCTGCGCAGAGATCCCCATAATCCTACGCCCCATTAGTGCAGGAGGTATCAACCACCTTTGCTGTTCAAAATGCGTATCACTTAATCCCTCTCCTTTTGGTAAACACATACTTTTTAGGTTGCAGACCTTCAGAAAGCACCTTTTGGTCTGGGCCTAAGAATCCTGGGTTCAAATCTTCCCTTTGTTTCTAAGTTTCTCTGAGGCCTTGTGCAGGTTTCTTCCTTAACAGATGGGAGCGATACCTGGGTTGCTATCACAATAAATCCTTTAGGAGTCAAGCCCTCTGCAACAAGGCTTGTGGTGCCTTGTGCCCCCTCCCTGGACCCACCGGATTTCAGTGCAGCTGTTGTGGAGAGTTCTAAGCATACTACTGGCATCCCACTTGAAGAACCTGCCATGGTGTTTCTGCTTTTCTGGCTCAGGAATTTCTCTGAAGGAAATGCAGAGCCTGGACAGGCACAGGTGCTGCCTGGAAGTATAAGAGAGTTACCCCAGGACAAACCCCCAAACCCCCAGTTGGTGGGGAACTGGTGGTTGTCCTTTCTACATGGCTCTTCATGGTGTTCTTGCAGGAGTGAGCCCCAGCTGCTGCAGAGGTAACCAACTCAGTTAGGCTCTTTCCACCCCACCCACCTCATTTTCTTGCATCAGTCTTTCCACTCTCTCACATCTTGCTTCCTGGTTCAACTTTCCAAAGAAGATCTGGCCATTAAGCACATGGTGCCTTTGTACATGTCAAATTAGCTAAGCTGGAACTGTTTTCCAGAACACCCCTCCCTGTATGGTTCTGTATTATAATGGCTCCAGGAAATAGTTTATATGAGATATGGAAGGTGGACGTGAGGCAGCAGCCGTGTGTGTGTGTGTTTGTGCACGCGTGCACGCACATGCACACACATGCTCTGAAAGTCTGTGCAGGGACCAGGCACTATGGCAGCTCCATATGCTGTGGCTGATCTGCTTTGACGGCATGGGGCAGCGACCACGCTCCAGCTTTTGCCAAATCTTCCCTTCAGCTTCTTGAAGACAGCTCCACCAGCTCCCACAATTTCATAAGGTCTAACTTGTATGGTAAACTCCTTACTCCATATCACTCATGGTTCTTCTGACTCTGATTGACCTCTGACTCAATCAAATGGTTCCAGAGGGACAGAACTTAGGACGGGGTCTCTGAATTGGTTCTGGATTACCCAACATTGACTCTGATTAGGTTTTAAATTATTAACAACCCTATTTCCATAGGTAAAGGCCACAGTGGTAGAACATGGCATGCAGAAACAAAACGGTCACTCAGATTATCATCTATAGACACCTGCAGTCAAATGCCTATAAGAGACAAGGCTTTGGATGACCAAGTCGCTGCGGCCATGGAACACCTCAGTGAAGACAGAGTATAATGGGGCTGATCATCTGCTTCTATGTGCAGATGGAGAGCTTGGGGGAAAAATGGTTATGAACTATGTTTTAAATTCCTAGTCCAAGGTCTCAGCCCTTGTAAGGGACATACAAGCTTCTAGAGTTGCCCTGGAAAATATGGTTAGCCTCAGGGCCAACATTTCTGAAAACTAAACCTAAATCCAAAGACTAGTGCTGTGGGTGGTTGAATTACAATGCAAATTATAGTCTCAACCTCCCAGAGTCTCATTAAAGAGGCAGGGGATGGGCAGGACCTGAAAACTGGGATGAGGACACCTGAGCAGATTTTGATGAATTTGGGAGCCTTGAACCTCTAAATTATGCTGAGCCTCCCTTGCTGGTAGAAAGAGCTCTTCCTCTCTTGATATGAATATGTTTGTGTATATATGAAGCAATATTATTTCCTTCATCTCTCTCATTCCCTTACCATCTAATACAAGATATGCAAATAGTAATTTCATCTCAGGATTTAAGCTACATCGTATCAAAAGGGGAGTGTGACTCAGCTAGAAAGGACATCACCCAAAGACAGATAGAGGACTCTGTCCTCTTTCAGAGAGAGGGTTCTCCGCATCTGATACACAGTAGTAGGAACACGGAGAATAAATGTGGGAGCAGCTCTTGAGGGTATTGGGCTGGGGAGAGTGGAGTTATCAGGTTACACAGGGGAGAATTTACTGACTTTGAAAGGCCAGGAAACTGGCAGGAAGGCTATTGAGTTGTTCCAGCCTGTACTTTTAGCTAAATTGATCTTATGACTAACATGCTCCCCTCCCTGTGCATCCTTTTCTTAGAATAACTTATCTTTTTATCCTAGAGGCCTTGAAAGAAAGTCATGGACTGAACCTCAAGAAAATGGGCAGACCCTCCTAAGATCCTCCATAACAATAGCAAGTTCTTATCAAGATGAAAAGAGTGTTAATACCCTGTAAAATATCCTGACTGTTACCACCTTTTCTGTTCCACCCAGTTTTTCTATAAAACCTCAAGGCCCCAACCCCAAGATGGGCAGGTTTCAAGGCATGAGCCTGCTGTGACTCCCTTTGCCCGGCAAAACAATAAAGCTGTTCTTTTCTATCCTCCCAAAACTCTGTCTCCAACTCTCAATTGGGCTGTGGGGTACAGCAACAACCTGGGAGCACTGTCCAGTGATTCAGGTTTGAAAGCTCAGGCAAGGGCAGCTGGAGCTGGTCTAATACATTTGCCATGACCGCTCCCTGAAGCTTGCATATGGTGACCTTCCTGCAGTGAGGTGGTGTAGGGGACAACACTGGTGCTTCACTCAGGTCCTTTTGGGTCTCTTTTTACTGTTCCTAGGTGTGTCCTGCCCACCTTTCACTCTCACCAACAGCTTTCATGTACCTTTGTTTCTCAAACCCAACACCTGCACCTCTTCTTCAGAGGGACAGAGCCAGCCATAGGTACCTAGGAATTTATATCCACCCTGGGTGCTTTGTCTGTAACACCTGACAGGTGCAGGGGTTTGAAAGTGCAGCATCCTTGCCTTGGGCACATGCAACACCGAGGGGTAACGTGTACCCCAGTCTCCCTGTAAGATCAGGTGACTCTGACTTCTGCGGGATGTTGTCTGAGATCACATTCTTGCTTCACTTCCTTGTCCTTCTGCACCCACTCTTTTTCTTGTATTCTGTACCAGCATTTCAGCAGTGTGCTGGAGCTGGACAGTACCAAGAGCCAACTGTTAGTATCTCTTCCCAACTCCATGTTCAGAAACGTCACATTGGTAGCTTTAAATTGGCCTTGGTGGGAACATTTGCCATGGAGTAGTCATGGAAATTATCAAATGCTATAAATCAAGGCTTTCTTCCTAAAGAGCCAGCTGTTAAACATTCACCATCATACCACTAGGGCACTTTCTTAATAAATTACTTGCACCTGAGTATTCACTTCAGCATCTGTTTCTGGGGAACCCAACCTAAGAAAGGAACTACACTGGCAGTTTACTGAGGGGTCTCAGGGGGGTAGGTAGGTTGGAAAGGATTTATTATATGAGACAAGAGAAACCGCTGTCTATTTCAGTTCTAAATGTGGACTAAAGCAAGAAAGGCATCTTCAGCAGGTCCCATTGGCCCTGACTCTTGGGTTCTATGGCCTGAAAGTCTGCCAGAGGCCTGTTAGATGAGAACACTCTGTGGAGTCCGTGGAAAGCTCCAATAGGAGATCTTTTAGGTCTGAGAGCTAAGCCATGCCTTCTGCATCACAGAACCACTCATATTTGAAAATATGAAAAAGCAGCTCATGGTGCGCTATGGGGTCCAAGCACAGCCTGTGACGAGCTAAAAGTGCGACATGGAGACACTGTGTGACTAGAAGTGCCCATTGTAATCTGGGCACCAGTTATAAACTGGGTGATTATGTTCACCAGGTCAGCTGTCTGAAATAGGCGATTCGTTGTACGATGACAATGGTACACTGGGGACAGGTTCAGAGGGCAAAAGTAACCTGCAAGGAAAGGTGGTTCAGACTTCAAGTCATACACTGCCGTTGCACCAACCTGCTCCCTCAGCTCACACTCACACACGTAGGGGTTCCTGAGCACCACGGCTGTAGGAAGAAAACATTTGGAACCTGGTGTATGGATGGGTAGGCTTGATACAATGGTACAAAACCCAAAATGAACTTCAGCCATACCACACACCCACTTGGGACAAGTCCTAAAAGGTGAGTGGTGACAGACGTCCTCCTAGTGGGCAGTACACTTGGCCATCAGCTTTGCATGCAGGGAGGCATAGCCTGAGGTGAGAATAGACATGGACTTCTGGGCAGCAAAGAGTAACTCAACTGGTTGGTCAGAGGCCTGGATAAAACCTGACTGGAATATTGGAGAAGGAAGTTTTGGGAAAAGGCATGTGGATGGACTAACAGGAGAGGCGTCAGATTGTGCAGACCTTTGAGGCTCAGGTCAATGCTCATCAGAAAACCTCAGCTGCAGTGGAGGCGGCACTCACCACCCAGGCACACGGAATGACTTCTCTGTGGATATTCATCAGTTTCTATCCTCAACCAACAAAATGCTTGGGCCCACGATCAGAGTGGGAGCGCGGCAGTGATGGAAGCTTTGCATGGATCCAGTGACAGGGTCATGAAGGCTGTTTTACCTACTGCTGCTGCTGAATGCTCATCACAGAGGCTGGATCCTTATCATGACCTCAGTCCTTGAGAGGACTGCCCAACACATGGTCGACTAATTGCATCAGACTCCTTCCACCCTGGAGAGGGCAGCAGTATGTCCTTACTGGAACCGAAAACTTTTCTGAATATGGATTTATCTTCCATGCTTGTAGTGCTCCTCCAATGACTTATGGAATATCTAATTATCAATCTGGGATCTTGTAGAGTGAAATCTCAGCTGAAGGGTGTATTTTATGGTAAAGGATGTGTGACAATCGTTTTATTAAACAAGTGGTCTTACCATACACTTCCTTACTTGGAAACAAAGAATAGAAAGTAGGAAAGAGAACATCCTTCTAAAAGCTCAGCTAAGGAGTCGGCTTTGGGATGATACCCTGTGGATTAGGTCACAGTCCTCCAGGATGTAGATTATGCCTTTAACTATCAGCTCGAGTATAGTGCTGTAATCCAGTAGTTAGAATACGCAGACCAAGAAGCCAACGGGTGAAAGTAGGATGGACTCCTTTCCTCGTTACCCTGGTGACCTCCTTGCAGAAACTGTTTCCCATTTCTGTGACTGGCTCTGCTGGATTAGAGGTTCTGATTCTCTGGGGGACATGTTCCACTGGTTAACACAGGAAATTTTCCACTTGGGGCTCCTCATGTTGATGGACTATCAGGTACAGAGAGTTACCGTACTGGATGGAGCAATCACCCCGAGTGTCCACAGGAGGCAAAGGCTGTTGCTGCTTGACGGCATTCACAAAATGCTGGAGTGTCTCTTGGTGCTTTCAGACCTGGTGATGGCAGTGACCAGGCAATCACGGCCAACAGAGCCTGATAAGGCCCCAGACCCTCAGGAAGAGCAATTCAGACCAGCTTTGGTGGCTGGGTTGTGGGGAAAGGAGATGATAAATATTAATCGTGTCTTAGGAGCAACCGTAGCAGGGGAACTATTATCCGCTGTTGAAAGTTTTTTTTTTTTTTTTTAAAAACAAAGAGCTTGCAGCTGACCGCTGCCTTAAAGAGTGCGCAGCAGAGTAGACTCGTTGCAGGGTATGAGCAGAGCTGAGCGATGTAAGGGATGTACCTTCACAGACACCTTTGCTGCCTTGGGCCACCGCCTATGGCCTCCCTGACTTCAGCACAGCTGTGGTGGATGGCTCCACACACAGTGCTAACATCCCACATCCCACTTCAAGCTCTCCTAATTAGCTGGGGAAAGATGTTCAGCCCAGCCACAGAAGCAGCCTATCAGTATGAGGAAGTTAACTTCCTAAGAAATTCTTCAACCAATGGGAGAACTGGTTAAATGTTCCAGCCTTCAAGTCATTCAGTGGGGGAATTGTTTGTTTGTTTGTTTTCTTCAATAGTTCCTTAAAGAGTTCTCAGTGGAATGGAAATGACAGCTTAATACCCTACTTAGATTGTATTGGTTTCCCTCCATTCCTTGTCTTCATCCACTTCTGCTGCTTCGGAGCATACTATGGGTTCCCTGGTACCTGGGAACGTGATCTTATTTGGTGAAATATGGTCTTTGCATATGTAATTCAGTTAAGATGAAAAAGGCTGGTGTTCTTACAAGAAGAGGGAGAGATGGACACAGACACACAGGAGGATGCCATCTGACGGGGGCAGAGTGAAGCACTGCTGCTGCAAACCAAGAACACCTGGGCTGCTAGAAGCCGGAAAAGGCAAGGAAGGAGCATCCGCTAGAGGCTTCACACGGAGCCTGACCCTGCGAGCTCCTTGATGTCAGACTTCCAGCCTCCACAACTGTGAGAATAAATTTCTGCTGCCATAAGACACTAAGCTTGTGGTACTTTTTTTTGACAACTGTAGGAATCTCATACAGATCACCTTCCACATAAACCTCCTTCCCCTCAAATCCCTGTCACATGTTCTGAGTATGTCCCCCCTCCAGCTGAATTTTTGGTCTAAATATGGGGTTTCCATCCTCAGCTAACCCTTACCTCACCTGTCTCTTGTACCTTGCAGTCAGCTGAGCACTCTTCAGATGTGATTTTCTGTTAACCTCCAGAGTTTGGTGAGGGCCCCTCACTTGCCTGCCCCAAATTCTAGTAACACTGGAGAGGCCAGGCTATGTCACAGGGGCCCTAGGACTAAGTCTGACCTTCTGCACCACTCCTTCCTTGGGCAGAAAGCCCCAGAAACCTCAGTCTGGTAGTCAGGGTCTGGGCCAGGGTTTCTCCTGGTAAGTGGACGCTCCAGGATTTCTGTATAGAGGGGCCTGTACATTAAAATCTGATTGGAAGGAGAGTCGGCCCTAGGAAATTTACTGAAAACTTTTCAAACCATGTTTTCAAAATGAGTGTTTATTTGGAATGATTTTGGAGTGGGGAATGGAGATACTTGGGTGTCATCACTCTGTGGCTCAAAGGTGACCAAGAAGCATCTCAAGAAGCTCTGGTCTCCTATTTTGCACCAGTCTAGCCTCTCCAAAGCAGGAGGTGCTTTTTCTTTACCAGGCCTTTGTAAAACTACTCCGGAAAAGGAACGTGAATTGGCAACCAAGACTTTAAGTTGTGCATGGACGCCCTCTGGTGGCCATGACTCAGAAAGCCGCAGGCATAGAGCGGTCCATTACCATGGACGGAAGGACCAACATCGCGGGACAGAGACCATTATAAAACTGATGACCATCATCATGAGATAGAAACACGAGCACAGGGCTGACAACCCTATGAAGCAGAAGATAGACCAGGATGGATCAGACAGACCATCATGGAACAAACAAACCTAATCACAGCCTAGATCATCACCAAATGCAACTGTTTTTACCCTTCTGGAAGAAAACACTGGAGAAAGGGGGGCACAACCGGAATTTTGTTAGCCCTGTGGGAGCTTGCGTTACTGAGCGTGTATGGATTCCTAGACGTTACAGCGAGAAGCAACTCAGTTCTGGCAGGGCCCTGTTGAACATTCCTAGAAATGCTGACCATGGCTAGCATGTGGGAGAACTGCTAATTTCCTCATCAGATTTGCTCAGAATCTGATGTCACAGTCATAGGCCGTGCCAAATAAACCTGAAGTAAGAACGGATTCCCTGACTCCTCAAGGAGGCTTGAGCAAGGCTGGCTTTAATAGAGCCTGGCTGTCGTAGGAAGTTCCATGGGTGTCGGAAGGTGAAATGGTCTCTCCACCTGGGGTGGTCCAGGCAGAGCCAAGCAAGATGCCAATCCCCTGCTGAAGCCCTGTCTCAGAGGGTGGGATGACTCAGTTTACCTGTTCAATCCTTCTTGGCCAGAGCAAGAATCCAGGAAGACCCCACACTTGATTCCCTCAAGGGTCCACTCGTGGCTGTGGGCCACATTCTCCACAGGATCCAGAACTCTCTGGTCATTGCCAGAGACCCCTCTGTCCCAGCCTCCCAGCACTCCCCCGGCCCACCAGAGACAAAGTTTTAAGTAATTCTCTCTCTGGGGGCTCCAGCAGAGCCCAGGACCTCTCCTGCACCCAAGCAACCCACAGGCTTGAGAGCATAGATAGGCTGGAGTTAGGAACACGACTGTGTTCAGATTTCCACATACCTAGAACCTCCCTGGCTCTCCAGAGAGACTCTGATTGAGCTCATTTTCACAGTGCCTCTGGTTCTGGCTGATGGAGAGGTTATGGCACTTACCCAGAGGACAGAGGTGGGATTATGTTGTCTCAGCTTCCTATTCCCTCCATCCGCAGTGGTGAGAGGGCAAGCGGACACCGTGATGCAGTCTCCTTCACGTGCAGAGGCTGTGCTTCCCAGGCGACACTTGACACAGATCATCCCAAAGAAATGGAAAGCCTGACACGCATGTCTGCACACTGTTGTTCACCATGGAATACTGGAAATGACCCATATGTCCAGCACTCAAAAATTCTTTGAGTTTGTCCACATCCTAGAAACTTAGGAAATTATTCAAAGTAAGATTTTTGAAGACATAATGGTATAGATAAGTATTATTTTATGATGTTTAGTTAAAAAATGTTTTTAGTTGAAATTTCAAAATACTCAATCAACTCCAGGTTCAGAAGACCAGTGAGACACCCGACAACTTCTGGGAGGAGCTGAGGAAGCAGGTGTCCCCACAGAGAAGGAAGGGCAACGGAAGTACTGTCCTGGCTGTTACTGCAACCGTATTTTTACCCCTGGGCTGCTGTGTCCTTGGAAACACAACTCCCTATACACAGGCCCCTGTAAAACTGAGTAGTATTTTGATCTTCATCCCTTTCTTCACAGCTCTTCTTTGTGCTCCATCAGTTCCCAGTGTCTTTCAAGACTGAATTCTCTTTCTAGCTCTCAGGCAGATTTCAGCATGCCCTCTGCTGTCTTCCCAGGATTTGTTCCTATCTCTTTTATAGCAGGTATTCCATTTTGTCATAATTTCCTATTTTTGTGTCTCCACTGTAAGGTTGAAACCCAGAGGGCAGAGGGCACAGTCTATCTATTTCTGAACCCCTAGCATCTTATACTAGATTTGGCACTTATTAAGCATCACTAAACATTTGTAGAATGAGTTAAATAACCTGTCTGGTGTGCTCCCTCCCTCCAGCCCCTCTCCAAAGGACCCCAGTGACCCCTGAGGAACTCATGATGTCCAGTGTCTTGTGGTAGTTGTCCTACAAGCCTCCATGCATTTACTCCTGCCACAATCATTTAGTGAGGACCTGCTCTGTTTGTCTCACTCTGGGATCTAGGAATGTGACAGCCAGCAGAACAGACACAGAGCTTGTGTTCCAACAGAGGGTAAACAAAGTCCAAAATGGTGAGACACGCTTAGTAGGAGAAAGTTGTGGGATTGTGGTAGAGGAGTACCTTTCAAGAGGCAGCATGCAGACTACATCTAGAGGAGTGGTGCTAAGCCAGCCAAAGGGGCTATTCTCCAGATAGGGGGCAGAGCAAGTGCAAAGGGAGCCCAGGTGGGGCCGGGGTGGAGCTGGAGAGTCAGGCAAGGTCATGATGAGCCTACAGGTTGTGGTGGAAGAGTGGACTTCATCCTGGGGAATTAGACACCTCTGAACTTCACCTGAGGTCTGTCTCAGCCACATTTACAAGAGCAGTGTGGCTGCTGTGAAGAGAATGGATGGAAGAGGCGGAACAGGGCAGCTCTTTTCCTCTACTCCACACTGACTACTCACGTCAAACACTCCTGTGACCAGATGTGCAGCTGATTTCCCCACATCAAGCAATTCCAGACACCAACTGAGTCTCCTACCATCTAACTCAATTCTGACATCGACCTGGAGATGGCACCAGATCCGAAGGATAAGGACTCGGTCCTGTAAGACTGCCTCCCCTCCACCCCCACCCCTACTTCAGATGCCAGTTACAAGCCCAGGCTGTCATCAGTGCTTCAGTTGTTGCTAGAGCAGCTCACAGAACTCAGGAAAAGTTTACTTACCGTTACTGATTTGTCACAAAGGATATGAACCAACAGTAAATGAAAGAGGTGCACAGGGTGAGGTCTGGAAGGGGCTTGAGCACAGGAGCTCCTGTCCTGTGGAGTCTGAGGTGTACCATCTTCCTGGCATGTACTTTGTTCCTGGACACGTTTTTGTTCACCAACCCAGAAACTCTCCAAACTGTGCTTTTGGGTTATTAATGGAGGCCCCATCACATAGGCTTGGTTGATTAAATCAGTGGCCGTTGACTGGCTCGACCTTCAGCTCATCTCCCCTCACTGAGCTGAAAAGTTCAAACCTCTGATCACAAGGTCGGTTCATGTGGCATCCAGCCCCCATCCTGTGGTTATCTGGGTGCTTTCCAAAAATCACTTTATTACCATAAACTCAGGTGCTGTTGAAATGGGCTGGTTAGGAATAACAAAACTCTCTACATCTTTATAGGTCTCAGCATTTAGGAAACTCTAAAGGGTTTAAAAGCTGCATGCCAGGAACCCAGAACATGGATGAAAAGCAACATACATATTTCTTTTTATATCGCAGTATCACAGAGGGCAAGACTGATGGCAGAGCTGTGATAAACTGGTGGAAAGGGGTGGGGAGAAGGACAATCAAGGATTTGGCCAAAGTTTCTGGCTTTGACAACTGGGTGCATGGATGTGTCATCACCCAAGGAAGGGAATTAGGAAGATGAGACAATCAGTTCAATATGAAACATGTTGAATTTAAGATGCTTTTGAGGAGGGAGGGTATACCTCAGGCGGTGGAGTGTGTGCTTCGCGTGCATGAGGTCCTGGGTTCAATCCCTAGTACTCCCTCTAAGAGTAAGTAAGTAAACCTTATTACCTCCCACCACCACTGAAAAAAAAAAAAAAAAAACAGGATGCTTTTGAGACATCCAGGTGAGTTATCTGGTGTCCATTTAACTAGTCTGGAATCAGGAAACCAGTTCTGAACTTGGGCCAGAGCTGGAGCCTGGCACAGAGGCAGTCCTCGCCCCAGGCTTCCATGAGGTCTTCCAGGCAGAGGACCCAGGATGGAAGCCTGGGGAATGGAAACTTCAGGGGCGTTAGGGGAGGAAGGACCAGTTAAGAGGGTTGGGAGAAAATCAGGGGAGTGTGTTGTGAAAGAACTCAAGCAACACATGATGTCACACCCAGACACACACTGCAGTGGATTTAGCACAGGCCCAACCACATACAGAGAATGTGTGCACACACACTCACAGGAAAAACAAACCTGTACACATATGAGCAATGGCTGCAGGGGGGGAAGAAAAACCCAGTCATCCCTTTAGGCACAGAGGAGTGTCCCTGCCTTACAAACACCTCCGTAGCCAGGAGTGGGCAGCGATGGAGCAACATTGTGACAGCCTTCCTCTGAGCCTTTGCACATACTGTTTTCTGTGCTTAGAATGCCCTGTTTTCCTCTCCTTTTTCAATCTCTCTTTCTCATTCTTCAAGTCCAGTTTGGATTTCATTTCCTAACTGAAGGCCTTCCATGACCCCCAGCACCCTGTGATTCCCAAGCTGACAATCTCTTTTCTCGTCTGTCCCCCTAGTGGATTCTAGGCAGGCGCCACGACCTCCTGCTTAGCACGCAGGCTGGCATTTGATAAGCATCACACAAGCAAACAGCTAACTTGAATTTTTCAGCCTTTCCTCAAAGGATGTGGTGCAACCCCATAGAATTTACCAAGTAAGTCACAATTACTTAGTTGCATTTAAGACTTCACTGTTTGGTCCCAAACTACCCCTATAACCTTAACTCTGCACACACCTCTCTGCTTCCTCAGCTTCCACCACACTGGCGTAGTCAGGGTTTCTATATACCACCAATCCTTCAATCATCTTTATCAGAAACCAGGCACAGGGAGGGTATACCACAGTGGTAGAATGCATGCTTAGCATGCACAGGGTCCTGGGTTCAATCCCCAATACTTCCATTACAAAAAAAAAATTAGCTTTTTATATGTATGTGTATGTATGACTGAAATTTTATGCTGTACACCAGAAATTAACACAACATTGTAAACTGACGATACTTCAATTAAAGAAAAGAAGCCAGGCAACATCCTAGACCCCTCCCCACTTACCATCCAAGTGTCAACCAGGCTCCAAGTCCCCCCGAGTCTGTCTTATCCTCTTGAAGCCAACTCTTCATCACCAGCCCACTGGCCCTGCCTTAGTCTGGGCTCTCATCATCTCTCAACAATCCCAGCAGCCCTCTGACTTGTCTCCCTGCCTTCTGGTTCTACCCCTTTCCCTCCTTCTCTACACTACTGCAGGGTGATCTTCCTGAAATCTAAATCTGATTAAATCTGCTTGATTATCCAGTGCCTTTCCACAACTTCCACAAACTGAAGGCCCTTATGCTCTGGCTCCTGCATATGCCTTAGATTCTAAACAGGTTGAGCCTTTTTTTTTTTTTCATGTACTCCTCTGTCCTCATCACCCTTCCCTGATTTGCCGGTTAAAAAATGAAAAGCTCCAATATCATGTCCCAGATAGACTCTGACAGAGCTGGTCAATCCTTATGATACATTCCTGTTATGTTCTATTTTTGTCTTATTATTTATTTCATGGAGCCACTAAGCTGTAAAGCACAGGGTAGCACATGAAAACAAATTCAGATCTGGATTCAAATCCTATCTCATCACTTACTGTGTCACCTCAAGTAACAATTCAACTTCTCTGAACTCTAGCTCCTTCTGCAATATGAATACAAACCACTCCGAACATAATAGGAGCTCAAAAAACATCAGATCAGCACTTTGTTTTGTAACTGATTATTTACTTTTCTGTTCTCCCCACAAAAATGGAGGGAAACCACCTACAGATCCTACTCCTACCTCCCTGGACCACATGGCGAACCGTGCTATCCTATCACGCAGGTGCTGTAACACACAGACCCCACCTCCCTTTACTCTCTTGGTTCGGATTAAGTATCCAACTCACTCAATTATTTTCCCTCCGTGGGTTCTCATTGTGGTCTCCTGACCCACCAAGAAATGGCCCAGATACCATCAGTAGACACCTTTCCAGATTGAAAACCCAAAGAAGAAATCTGGCAGCACACAGTCACCCTCACCACGGAGAAGGCTCTTTCCAGCAGCGCATACTCCTGGGTCTTAGGACTGAGATCTGTACCTACTCCTTCTCTCCCCTTCTCTCCCTCAGCAGCACACGCTCCAGGTACTTCAAACTGTGCATAAGGTAACTCTTTGGACTGCCATCCATGTAAGACACTATGGAATAAAAGTGATAAAAATCAGTTTTTTTCAGTTTGCTCTGTGTATAGGCAAAAAAAGAGTAGGGAGCAGGTGTCCCTGTACCAGCAGTGCTGAGAAGGCTCTCTGGTCTAGGGTCAGGAGAAGCTAAACTGGCTTGGGCTGTGGGTGCCACTGCTGATGACAGTCACGCCACACTCACTGCCAACTTCTACCAGAACATTCACTTCCTGGTTTCTGTGTGAGTCCCAGAACACTTTCCCTCCTCCCACCCAGTGGTAAACTCACATAAGATGGCATTCATTTACAAAAGGTAGGCTATGTTTATTTAGAGTCACAAGCAGTTGACTGACTCAGTGTGACTCGAACCACAAAGAAACCATTTCTTCTTCACTCCATTCTGAGTCTCAGGGTGGGCTGGGGCCCAGGCTGGCAGGAGTGCTGCCTGGGGCCCATTCATAGGTTTACAAGTTTCTCATTGAGGGCAATTTGTGACTGTGTGAGATTGGCCAGGTAGGTCACCATCAGCAGGTCCTGGAAGAGAAGGGATCCACAGTGAGTGAGGGGCTGGGCAGAAAGGGAGCAGAAAGGCTAGCCTCTGATGGACCCTGGGTGTGAGGACAGTTCTGGGTAAATGACAGCTAGGAGACGCTGAGCGAGAGTGTAAGGTGGAAGACAGGAAGGAAACGCTTGAGAACACTTTCTCGTCTCTCCTGATACACCTGAACTGATGGAAACAAGGAAGCAGGAGGGGAATCTCCATGCACGTGGACTCCCTTCCTTTCTCCCAGCCTGGACTGCAGGGGGGCCACGGGCAGAGCCCTGCCTCCTCTGTCCCCACCAGGCCCCCTCCCCAGAAGCCCCTCACACACGAGCACATGCTGAAGCGGGGGAAGGCACAGCTCTGAGAAGCCCCGGGCTGGCACTCACGTTGATGTTGCTGTTGAGCATGGTCTCGAAGTCCTCGGGAACTATTTTGGGGACTTGGTTAACCAGACTCATCAAGAAGCGGCCCACGGTATTGTCAGCAGACACCTTTCCAGACTGAGCAGCAAATGCAACGAGGCACAGTTAATTCTCACCCCTGAGACTACTGCTCCACCTGTGCCCCCCTCATGATCTCAGGGTGAAGGTCCCTGCGCACTTCCCCCTCCTTCCCCTCCTCACCAGCACATCCTCCGCATACTGCAGCACCGTGCTGAGGGCGTCCTGGATGCGGGCCGATGCCCCGCCCACCTGCTGCAAGTCACTGGAGAGGCCGATCACCCGGTTGGGGCTAAAACAGGTCTTCATGATCAGGTCAACTGTGGGAGTGGGTTCGGAGAAGAATAGAGATTTCAGTCATCCCATCAGGAAAGAGATCTCTAACCACTTCTCTTTGGATGCAGTCAACTTTCCAAAACTCCCCTGCTCTGCCCTTATTAGCTTTTCTTCCACCTGAGAGGGCTCAACTCCTGCACTCAGCACGGTAACCATCAGTTTTGGCCTCATATGAATGGCCATGTAGCCTCTGGTGCTGCTAATTTCCCACCTCTAACAACTTCTCAAATAATTCCTTGAGTCCCACTTATATAGGAGAATGACTTACTTCTAATAATAGTCCGTAGATCACACTGATCACAAATCTTAGATCAACAGTTCCTCTTAACCCACCCAAGGCCCCCTATCCTTGTTACAGGACAGAACCCCCCTTCCCTGAAAAATGCCAAAGACTAAAAAGAGGGTATGGGAAGGTCACTCACCTCCGATGCGTTCAGTGTCATAATACGCATATTTCACTGTCAGCGGTGTGAACATCACCCCCATGGTCCTCCCAGGAACACCCATTAAAGTGCTAGGGAGACAGAAGGCAAGGTTAACAGACGGCCTTGGGAGAGGGTTTCCATGTCTAGTCCAGGCTGGGAAAGCAATCATACCAAGGGTATGGCATCTGAGTTTCTGAGATAAGAAGGCCGGACCACTTGAACCTCAGAGATAATGGGGAAAAGTCACTTCCTCCCCTTAGCTCATTCCACACACCAAACCCTCGGCCTGAGAGAGGGGACTCAGCTTCTGGGCTGGGCCTGGACCCATCAGAGGATGACTTCACACACTGCGCAGTCTCAGTGGTGAGGACAGGACACTGCATTTCCCTGTGGGACTGGCTGCCTAGACATCCTCCCCCATGGAGAGAAGTGACAGGACACGTCTTTTCTGGGACTGAGCCCCTCATCAGCACTGAAAAAAAAAATCGACGCTGGCCCACCAAGATAAGACTGGGTGCTACAAATAATCTGACTAAAGGTGATCGCCTTTACTATGTCAACTATACACTTTTATTGGATCTTAAAGAGCCAGAAATACCTGGAAAGGCTAAGAAATCAAGCAGTGGCTAGAACTTAGTGGTACTCCAACTGGCCCATAAGGACTTGACATCCACCACCTTTGTCTTAACCGATAATGGTTAACTGGTCACGTCAGTGTCAGATACAGAAACAGCACAGAGCTAAACAGAGTAAGAGACACACTAACAAAGGGCTTCATTCTAACCGGAAAACAGAATTGTTCCAATTCCCACAGCTGCCCCTCTGGCACCCCACCAGAGCCTTTCCCAACACCCCCATCAAGCAGCTCTCCACTGACCGCGAGCTCAACGTGCCAACAGTGTAACGTTACTGGCGTCCAAGCTGTGCTCTATCCCAGGTTAACAGACGTGTTCAAAATAAGGACAGTCATCCTTTAATCTGCATGGCCCTGCGTCCTGTGCGCAGTTCTAGGGATGACGACAAACTGAAGGGCAACTCAGAAAAGCAGTGAACATGGAGAAGAACCACGGCCAGAGCACCACGAGGGGACCAACTACAGGACTATGGAAGAGTTAGCTTCCAGAAAAGACGACATGAAAAACAAGCTTGTCCAAATACCTAAAGGGCTGCCATTTGAAATTGGTTATGAGCGACGAGCAGAAATCTGGGCTAGCCTCAGCTCAGTGAGTGGAAACGTCAGGGATAGGTTTTGTTTTAGAGTAAAACCTCTCCAGTGAGAACTGAGTGAGGAAGGGCAGCGAGTCACACACTGAAGGCTGCTGCCCGCGCGGGGTGGAGGTGAGGCTGGAGTCCCCGGTCACCTGACATAGGCCTTGATGCTCATGCGGCCGTTCTGGAGGCTCGTGTCCACAGTGAGGTGGATGGGGCTGGGGGCTTCCCGGCTGTAGTACTCGTGGATCAGCACAGAGTGCTCTGTGATGTCATGGCCCGTGGCGTACCTGGAAAACAGGGACATAGCTGTGGACTCACGTCTACATGTGACATCAATACCAAACACGAATATCTTGTAGTAACTTACAGTGAGAAACCATATGAAAATGAGTATATATATGTTCCTATATGACTGAAGTATTGTGCTGCACACCAGAAATTGACACAACATTGTAAACTGACTATACTTCAATAAAAATATATTAAAAAAGAACCAAACACGATGGTGGTGTGGGTGTCTCTAGGTAACTGACACCCTTACAGTAGTGATACCCTCGGAGGCAACACACGCCAAAAAAATAAGCACACTGAAAATTGTATCAAGTCAAATATAGGCTGACCTAGAGCTCCTGAAAAATTCTAAGTCACCAGGAAGACATAAAAAGACCTGCTCAGTAAAAGCTGCACTTCAGAGTAAGTAGTATTCTGGGCCTCACAGGATCAGAACTGCCAGCAAAACACACTGAGTTCACAGCTCCTTGAGGTGACAGACTTCAATACTCTGTCTCCAAAAGAGGGAGTATGACACCTAGTCTGGTGGCAGAAGACGCTGGCAAACACTAGGACCTTCCATCCTCCCCAACCCTCAACCCGCTCCCCCCGAAACTTACCAGCCCAGGATAAGCTCATTTGGAGAGACTTTCTTGTGCAGTTCATACATGTTCTTAGCAAATTCCATGTCAACAGCCACCTAAGGAGGCAGGCAGGAGAGGAAGCTAAGAAGCCAGAAGTCCACAGCAAAATCAATAAAAAGGCCAGGAGGCCGCCCCCAGCAGACAGAAGAGGCCCGGGAAGTATGCACAAATGGGCGAAGCTTTCTGAACTGGAGGAGCTCTAGGATGAGCAGGTCACACTGCGGTGCGGGAAGGAAGGGTCGTCTGGAGCGTCCCACTCACCTCATCTTCTGACTCGTTGTGCGGCACTGAAAAGCAATTGGTGACTTCCACTGAGTGCTTGTCGACGGTTCCTGTGAGACAGAATTGTCCACGTGTTATAAAACCCCAGGATACCCAACTGCCCTCAACCGCTTTCCAAATGCTTTCAAGAGGTTTCCTCAAAGTCAAAGAACAACAAAAAACTGGACTCATAAGCTCCAAGTTCAGTCACGCGCATCAATGGAACTAGGGTTCTCCAGAGAAAGGAAACTCTGGCGTGATCTCCAACTCTTTTCTTTAACGCTCAACAAATAGGGTCGAGCCTTCCTTCACCAGGTCTCCTTTTGCTGGTCTGTCACTTCCTGCTACAGTTACTCTAGATCTTCATTCCAAGATCTTCATTATTTCAACCTCTGCACTTTCTCCTTATAATTTAATCCGCAGAGCTACCTGGAAGTTTCTAACCATGTCTACATAGACCACCCTTTCGGTAGCCTATTCTCAGAGCACAATTTCAGGGAGCTTCACCTGTACCTCCCATCCTACATCTGGCCCCACATTCATAACCTCAACCCCACCATTATCCAGGAACCTTCTCCCTGTGAACATCAATGTCAGCCTCTCACCACAAACTTTTATTCTAGTGCTGAAGATACCTTTACTCCTGCTACATTTGTTTCTTGACCTCACTGAGACTGAGAGTCCCTCGACCGCTCCATTTTTATCTAATCTACTGGCACCTCCCACCCAGGCTTCAAGTGCTTTCTTTTCCATGACAAACCACAATGTCATTTATACCCATCAGTGTCTGTTTAATTCCACTTCACCATGGTCTCTGCCCCCTTAGCTGAAACTATGTCCCCAAACCCAATGGATACATGCTCTTTATCTTATCTGACCTCTTGTCAACTGACTTGACCACTCCAAGCTTCTGAAACAGTTAAGTCTTCTGTATTTGCATGCCACTAGAACACTCTCGTATCAGAGCATTTATCACATTATATTCTAACTATCTGCATATAAGAGTACATCTTCATCTTAAATTTTAGAGTAGAGCTCATTTCATCAAACTTTGAATTCTAAGTAACTAACAGTTTCTTGGTACAAAGGCACCAGTGACTTCATTTAACCAAATGGAATATGTTTCATGGATTAACTTCTGAGAAAATTTCTAAGTTTCTTGCAAGCAGAATCCATGCTTCATTCTTCAGTAAGCACTGCCTCTATAACTGCATCACGACCCCACTCTGAGAGAGGATTTGAAGACCGAGACCACAGCTGGTCTAACTAGGGTCTCTGTACTATTTGGGGGCACTCAGCTCAAACCTAGGATGGAGAAATGTTTCTTTAGTTAAACAGCCCTAGTGAGTTTGGAAAATCTGATGGTGAAGCTGAAAAGGTGAGCTAGTATTTGAGTGCCAAGTCACCGATACAAAAAACATTTATTACAGAAGCTCCAAGATGGGTACAGTCACAGAATCCTGTCATACTCTGGGAGGTTAAGAATGGGGGTGAGGGTGGGGGCATGGATGAACGCCTGATACTGAACACTTTTCCTGGGAACCTGGAAGATGAGTGGAACTTAAAGAAACAAATGAGGGAGAGCAGGGGAGGGACCTGGGGCAAAGAGAATACAAAGACCTGGCTTGAGAAAACTGCGGTAATGTTTGAAAGACAATGGAGCAACTTAAGTTTCTATAAAATGCTACATCTTCAAAGATAAAGAGGAATAGAATATGTGTGTGTGTGTGTGTCAGGAGCGTGCTTGATGTGACAGAAGATGGCAATCAACAGCTATTAAGTACCTGTTCTGTGCCAGCAGTTAGATGCTTTCTCAAATAATTTAGTTCTCAAAAGACTAAGTGTAAAGTAGCCCCCGAAGGAACTAGACTTTAGGTGAATTGTCTTAAGGCACATGGCCAATAGCTGCTGGAGTCTGTCTACACCTCTCGTCCTCTTTGCAATACACCAGGTGTCTTCCAGGGTGAAAGCACCGTTACGTGTCCAAGAGTAAGAAAGAAAAATGATACTAAAGAGAAGCGAGTAAAGTGGGTTCACAAAGGTGTCCAAAATCTGTGATTAAGATGGAGTCAAAATGAATTTGATGGGGCCAGCAGTCCTCAGAGAAAGAGATATATTGTCAGAAACCCCTCTTTAGGGCTTCTTAGTTTTACTTTACCATGAAATATCCACTCCCCAAATTTGGAACATGGGCAGGGAAAGGGTTATTTCTCCATTTGAACCTTAATACAAATAATAGATAATACAATTGTTTGTGTTCAAATGGACAATCAAAGACTACATAGGGGGAACAGGGTCTATAGCTCATTGGGGGCCAGTATTAAGTAGACTGAGGAACAGAGGATCCCGCTTAGATGTTCAGAAAAGCAGAATATTATTGAAACCCCAAGTGGGTTCCTGCCAAACCGGTTTACTTGTTGAGAGGGATATATTTTCACAGATGTCCCCACACCCTCTTGCCAACTTGTTAGAAGAAACTTCGTTGTAAACACCTGGAAAATAAAGATATTTAGCAGTAGATGAGGGGGGGAAACGTGGTCACTGGGTCTGGGGAGTGAAAGGTTTCTGACGTCCTACTCAGCATTTGAACCCATTTTTCGTAGATCGGGACTAATCGTACTTGACATGAAATGCTCCTTGGAAGATCAGCAATAAAACGTAAACCACTCGGCACACGGTATTTATTCAACAAGGCACTACGATGCGGGTGAAAAGTGAGGGGAACAACACAAAGGGGAGGTGGGAGGGAGAGAACGTCAGTCCTCTCTGAGCACTCACCCAGCAGGGTCCCGATAACTCGGGCGGCGCCCTCGTTGCGTCGCTCATAGCTGTCCACGATGGAGGCCAAAATGACCGGGTGCAGCCGGACCACGCGGCCGCCGGGGAAGGGGCCTGGGAGAGCAGGACTAGGCAGCGACTGCGCCGGCGTCTGCGCTGGGGCTGGCGCTGAGGCTGGGGTCTGGCCCGGAGCCGCGGTCCCAGCCGCTGCTGCCGCCGGGTCAGAGGCTGAGGCTGGAGCCGGCGACGGGGCTGGAACCGGCGCTGCAGCCGGCGCTGGCGCTGGAGCTGAGGCTGGGGCTGGGGCCGGGGCCGGGGCCGGAGTCGGGACCGGGGTTGTGGCCGCAGCCGGAGCTGGGGCTGGACTGGCGGGAGGAGCGCTCGCCGAAACTCCCGGTGTAGCCATCTTGTCGAGAAAGAGCGAGCGAAGAGCGGAAGGGAGTGAGATGGGAAATATTAGGAGCACGATAGGCTGAATATGCACCACGTGGACTAGATCTGTGTGCCTATTGGCTCCTGATGGTGCTTCTCACGGCTACAATTTCCTACTCTGAGCTTGTGCTCTTTGATTTTAGTCCGATGCGCACTCAGTGAGAAGCGGGCTAAATAGTTCTGAGAAAACTTGGGACCTCCCTGGGATGAGAGAAACAACTGCCACCAGATGGAGCCAGAGAGCAGTACAAGGGTCTCAATTTGCACTTCAAAGGGATAAACGATGTCACAGTGCCTTTTAAAGGGTTTTATTCTTATTACAGAACAGAAGCAGACTCATAGATACAGAAAACAATCTAATGGTTTCCAAAGAAGAAGTGGGGGGAGGGATAAATTAGGAATTTGGGATTAACAGATACACACTACTATATATAAAATAAACAAGGACCTACTGTACAGCACAGGGAATTATAGTCAATATCTTGTAGTAACCTATAATGGAAAATAATCTGAAAAGGAAAAATAAATTATATATAACTGAATCACTGCTGTACACCTGAAGCTAACATGACATTGTAAACCAACTATACTTAAATTAAAAATAAATAAAGGGCTTTGTTCTTGACAGTGTCATAAGGTGTCAGTGGGGTGAGTTATTAATTCAACAATCTGAACATGTGCCAGATGGTCTTTTAGGCGCTTGGCAAAAATCACTGGACAAAACAAAGATCACTGTCCTTGAAAAATTCACATTCTACTGGGGAGAGGCAAGTAAGTACATTATAGAATATATTAGAAGGTGGTAAGTGCTCTGAAAAAGGAAAAAGCAGCTGAGGGGGCAATCAGGAATTGTGAGGAGCTAGGATAGGTTGCAATGAGAATGTGAGATTTGAGTGGATTTGAAGGAGGCGAATGATGTGACAAATTGGGAGGGATGTGGGAGGGGAAGACCCTCCAGGTAGAAGGAACAGCTAATGTAAAGGCCTTAAGGCAGGAGCAGGTCTGGTGTGTTTGAGGCTATTTGGTGGCTGGAGTGTTAAGACCGAGATGGGGAGAAGCAGGAGGTGGACCTTTACACAGGGGTTGGGGAGCAGATCATTAAGGACTTCCCAGGCCCTAGCAAGGATTCTGAGTTCTAGTGTGAGTGAGATGGGGTTTTGAGCAGGGGAGGGTCATGCTTTGTCTTAGTTTTAAAAGGATCACTCTGGCTGCTTTCAGAAGAATAGAATGGGGGGTGTGTAATTACTGGGGAGAGGGAGGTGAGGGAGAAAGAGCAGGGAGACATGTGAGATGACCAGGTAATCTAAGTGAGAGATGAGGGTGGCTGGGAGCTGGCCAAGAGCAGAGGAAGTGATGAGATGTAGGCAGATTACAGATATATTCTGAGGGTAGAAACATTGTATACGAAATGTGAGAGGAGTCAAGGCTGACTCTGACACTTTGTGCTGAGCAATTAATAGAAAGAAGCTGTCATCAATTGAGACAATGAAAGTTACAAGGGGAGCAGTTTTTGAGGAAAAGATCCCAAGTTCATTTTTGGATGTGTCACCGTTGAGATGCCTGTTAGACATGCAAGCAGAAGTGTAGAGTGGTCCGGTGGAGACACGAGTCTGTACTTTGGGAGAGGATTAAATGACCTGCTGCTCTGTAAAGCTCTCAGCTCTGGTCTCCCTGTGTAACTGTGGGTAATCTCTAGGGTTTTTTTTTTTCTGAGCCTCAGTTTCCTTCTCGGTATGGTGGGGATAATATCTGCCTGTCAGAAAACCTGTCAGCTCTCTTAACTGGGTCAAGTCCCAGCATCCACCTGACAAGACGGATAGGTGAGGCTGGACTTCTTAGCCCTGACTCTCCTGCCCAAGAACGGCTTTCTCCTTGAATCTACCTTTTCTAATTAGAATTCACATGATCTGCCCCTGTCAGTACTCTGGGTGGACATATATTCTTTCTTTTCATTCCCCCAAACATAGATGAATAGCCTATCTGAGGAGGATTGGAAAGTGACTTGTCACTGTTTGCAGTAGCCAAGACATGGAAGCAACCTAAATGTTCATCAACAGATGACTGGATAAGGAAATTATGGTATATGTATTCAATATATACATATATATAAAGGGAAAGGCAGGTAGGGATAAATTAGTCATTTGGGATTAGCAGATACACACTGCTATATACAGAATAGATAAACAATAAGATCCTACTGTACAGCACAGGGAACTACATTCAGTATCTTGTAATAACCTATAATGAAAAAGAATACGAAAAAGAATATACATATGTATAACTGAATCACTATGCTGTACATCAGAAATTAATTCAACATTGTAAATCAACTATAGTTTAATTTTTTAAAAAAGTGAAAAGGAAAAGTATAGGGATGGAATATCTTCCTTTGTGTCTGGCACCCAAGCTGGCAGAAGCAAGGAGCATGCCCAGCTCTGTTGGCCGTGGAGTAGCAGAACCATCCACAGTGACTCTGGTCACCTCCACCTACATGACAGCTAGGGCATTGCCCTTTAGTCTTTCCTTTTGGTTACTCTCAAGGATATTTATAAATAAAAAGACAAATGGAATTTAAAAAGGAAAGTGACTCTTGAATTTGATGACTTGGATCTTTATCAACCCTGGTAGGGCAGTGCCAGTGGAACTGAGGGTGGGGTGGGCACAGAAACCAGAATTCAGCGGTGAGGGATGCTCAGTTTGAATTGGTGGTGCTGTGTGTTGGCCACTTCTCAAGGAAACTGCCTGGGAAGGAAAGAAGACATGTAAGGTAGTAGCTGGGGGTCAGCAGGATTGAGAGGGGGACAATTTAGGCTGGAAGAGTTCTAAGTATATTTCACACCAAGGATAAGGATCTAGTGGAGAGAGAAAGATTGAATATACAAGTGTGAGTAAGGGGAACTGTCTCATGAAACAAGGAAGGAAGGAGGATCTGAATGGAGAAGGCTTGATGAGAAGGATGTTCTTGCACAGGATGAGGGACATGATGGAGAGGCTGCCCTGGGCTGTGGCCTCCCTTATGGGTTCCTGGGGGGTGGGTCTGCTTTAGCCAGAGCTGGTCCCCTGAGATCATCCCATGGTACGAAGGCCAGAGGAGAGAAGCACCCCTGATGAAGATGTGTTGCTGCCTCCAAATGACCATGCAGACCCTTGGGACCTCTTCTCCACGTGTTGATTTGAGTTGACTGTGGACACTTTGGACACTTCACCATCAAGAACGTTGCCTTTATATCAATGACCTCAAGACCTTTCTGTCTGGAAGGAAAGGAGAAAGGGATGGATGAAGGAGCAGAGACATTTTAAATTGGGGACAGAGGGGACACTGCAGGAGCTCTGGTCAAATGTTTTTCTCAGGGAAGTGGAGGCAAGACGATCTGCTGAGAATGGCAAGGCAAGGGTCAGGTTCAGCCTTAGGGGAGTGGACAGTGTTTGGAAGAGGGGCTGAGAGTGATCCATCAAAGTCATTGACCAATTATGCGAGGACCCAGCTGAGCACACAGAGATCAAGGGTCTGGTCAGCTTTTGTTAATTTTCCTCCAGCCACATGGCTTAGGGGCAGGAGGAGAGGGCTCATTGGTTTGGTCTTCCCAGGGATCTGACTGGCCAAGACAAGGGACAAGGGAGTCTGGATGGTGGCTTTTCAATGGCTCACTGAGGGATCTAGGCAGGCTGAACTGTAAACAGAAATGCTGGGTCCAGGTTCATCAGGAAAGGGCTGAAGACATGAGGAGAGAGAAAATGGGCTTTCCCCTTAAATATGGGAAATGTGTTGTGTACATGGTATATGGTGTATCAGTCAAGGTTCTCCAGAGGAACCAGTAGGAAATATATATATTTATCAAAAGGAATTGGCTCAGGGGATTACAGGGACTGAGACGTCCCAAGATCTTCAGGCGACAAGCTGGAGACCAGGAGAGCTGATGTGTGCTTCTAGTTTGAAAACTGGGAGGCTCAAGACCCAAGAAGAGCTGATGTTTCAGTTTGAGTTTGAAGGCTGGAACAGACACAGCCAGAAAAATATTTGACCAAGTATCTGGGAACCCTGTGTCCCAGTGAAATTGGCACATAAAATTCACCATCACACCTGGGTTCCTGGCTGTCCTGAGGGATGTGTTTGACAGTCCTGCCCGACAAGACCAGGGTCACAGCTGCAGGCTCATGTTGAAGGGGGGGGGGGGGGGCCTGTAGCTTCAGACACCCATCCCACCACCCCCAGAGACGGCTGGAGAGAAGGGAGCCCTAGCTTCAGCGCCAATGGCAGGAGGACCACCAGGGGGCGCCCCAGGCTTTCTCAACTCTGCAGCAAGTGCCACTTGGGACTTAGGCTGCCCTCCACTGGCAAAGCTGCACAGGAACCATAACTTAGTGGCCAACTACCCTGTCCTACAGACAGGGCCTGGCACAATAGCGCTAGTGGGCGGCCTCCCACACTCTGTCTCTGCCCACCGCCAGCAGTTTTCAGGAAGCTGTGCTCCACCAGTCCTGGGACACTCCTCTACTACACGGGAATTCAGCATATTTAAGGCCTTCTGCCTGGAGGAGGCACTTTCAGTGGCTGTGACAGATCAGCTTCCTGCACAGGTGAATGTTGTCCAGGGAACCCGGCTCCACCAACTGGTTGGCCACGCTGGCCAAAGCCAGCCTAACCAGGTGGCCTATCACATACAGCACTTGCCTGTCTCCAGGTCTGTCCAGGACCAGTCTTATGCCTGTCTGCTTGGCTTGGCACCCCCTTCTCTCCATTCTCTGGTTTTCTGATATCCACATCTTAGTTTCTACACCTGCCTCTGCCCTTCCCCCGCCTCCCCCTGGTTTTGTGTGTGCAGCTTCTTTCACTGGCTTGCTAACCTCAGCCCATCCCTGACTCCTGCCTCTCCAGGCTCCTTGAATTCTAGGACCAGTGAGCCTGGCCAACCTCCTTGACTTCATGCCAAGGTAAAGGCAAGAAACCATATGGAGTTGCTAGTGTTTGCTGCCCCTCCTGCCTAAGCTATCATTAGGGGTTGGATCTGTTCTGGCCCAAGAACCATGACCATGTGGCGGGTGCTTATAGCTTTAGGAAAGGAGACTTTAGAGTAGCCCCAGGCCTCTCTTTGCATGCTATGGGAGCCATACGGTCCACTTTGCCTGGGCCAGTATTTGCAGCCCACAGCTGACCTTGGAGAGGTGTGTCCAGTGAGGCAGCCAAGGAGAATCACCTCCACGGGGCTAGAACCCGGTGTGCTGCTCTCAGAGTATGGGATAGTACTTTTCAGGTCTTTGTGGACCACGGTCATTAGTGGAGGCTCTTTTGACATGACGCCCCCAAGACAGGGAACCTAGTGCTCTTTTTCTTCATTTTTTTAGTGTCACAACTGCTCAGAATTGTAGTAATCATACTCCTTGGTTCATGATGCACTGACATCTGTGGTCCATTCATCAACCTCTTTTTTAAATTCACTCATTTTTTAAACAATATAACAGACAGGACTTAACAGAACTAGAACATTCATTCATTTTTTAAAATGGTGAACAGAATCCATGGCCCAAACCAAGAACTAGAATATTATCAACAGATAATATTATGAATTATTATGATGAATATTAAAATGTGAATTATAATATAATGATATGGTATAATAGAATTTGTTATTAGGAAAATTAGCATTCTATCAGCAGATAATATTATTGTTATTATGAAATTAGAATATCATCCATCAGCTAGTAGGTGTTTAACAACAAGCTCCCTGAAAAAAAAAAGTGGCCCTTGTTTTGGTGTCTGCCAATTTCCATGATGTAAATACTTCCACCAGGGCTGACTGCAAGCTACTAGCTGTTTAACAACTGGCTGTCAAAATTCCTGAAATTTTAACAATTGGCTTTCGTGAGCCAGTAAAAGTTGGCTCTAGTACCATAGTTTTTTTTTTTTATATCTACCCACGTCTCCCTTCTCTCACTGCCCACCCTTAGAAATGACTACTCACTTGAATTCTGTGTCTATCATCATTTGCTTTAAAATTATGGTTTTATTTCAACTCTTCTTCACACAGGAAATTTGGTGGCTCCACATCGATAATTACCTGTGTGACGTGCTGAGCACACAGACTGTGCATAAGCACAGGATCTGTGTGAGAAACTGTATGTGTGCACATACATTTAATTAAAGAGAAGTTTGTAGTGGATTACTGAAGAGGCTGGGGGAACCTCCTGAGCTAGGCTGTACTGCCCCTTAAAGAGCCTGAACCTTCTCAACGGACCAGCTCCTGACTGTCATAGAGAATGTGGGAGCAGTGAAACAGGTGCCTAGTCATCTTGCTGGGTTTTCATGGGGCCAGGGAGGCTTGTTTCACAAAACATGGATCTAATATCCGATTGAAGATTAGACATGTATGCTTAGGATTCACATTCAAATCAAACTGCTTTAAGCAAAAGTTAAATGACTATATATATATATATATATATATATATATATATATATATATATATATCTGATTCTAGTTAGTTCTTTCTGGCTCTTTCTAACAATGTTATCAGGGCTTTTACTCTCTCTCCTCTCTGTTGCTCTTTTTATAGTTGTTTTCTGCTCTTATTTCAGAGAGTGACCCTTATGTGTCAGAGAAGATGGCCATAAGCAGCGTCAACCTAAACCACCCTTACTGCCAATAATCGCAAAGGAAGAGAATAGTTTTTATTAACAGCTCCTGCAGGGAAGCTGGGGGAGGATTCTGACCTGACCCTGAGCATGTGCCAAGCCGTGAACAATCTCTGTGGTCTGGAAGATGGACTTCTCTGACCGGCAAGGGTGAGTCTCCTGGCCTAGACCACATCCCAGTGGCTGAGTAAGAAAGGACCAGCACCTCCTGAAACACAGGGAATGGAAGAGTGGAGCCCCAAAGGAAAGGATTCTGTGCAGACAAAATAATAATACATCAATCAGTTACATACATAGACACATGCCCGTGTGATGGATGGGGGTACACCCTGAGGGGCTGGTAAGAGGAGAAGCACTGAGACCCTGTGTGTAGGAGTCTGGAAGAACAGGCCCATCCAGGCTACAGGTCCTGGTGGTCAAGGGGGCAGTGATTCCAGGTGCAGAGATACCAGGCTCATCTGATTATATGTACCCCCCCCCGAGGGGTGGGAGGTGCAAACTATGGGAAAGAGAAGGCTGTGGTCAAAAGGAAAGAGCTCTGTCCCAGGCAACAGCTGTGGAAACCCTTTCTGAAAGAGTGGGTTTTGAGAGTGGCAAGCTGAAGAGGGTATCAGACGAAATACAAGATGGCAGGTAAATTTGAATTTCAGAGAGACAGTGAATAATGTTTTTGCATGGGACATACTTATATTAAAAGATAATTTGCTGTTTATCTGAAACTCAGACTTAACCTGGGTGCTCTATATTTTAATTTGCTCAATCTGGCAGCCCTGCATGGAGGAGGGTGGTGGTGGAACAGGCCACAGCCGTGAGCCGCCTGCGGTAAGATATTAGCTCTATCTCCAATTATTCCAGAACCAAAACCCCCAACCTCTCCCCACCTTCCCTGGGATTCCTAAAAGGAAAGAGGGCCCTTGTACAACTCACAGACTGGTGAGGCTCCTGTAGCAGGTTAAAATGTGAACACAGCTGAGTATTCTTGGGATTATTTGCAAAAGGGTTGCCAGGAAAAGACTGTATTTTTGTTAGTAGATCCGTGGCAACTTTGAGACGGGGTTGGTGCGCTACGCTTGACCATTGCCTCCACTGTTCGGCAAAGTCAGGACATGGTTTACCAGGTAGGGAGTGATGGCCAGAGAATACATTCAGTCGGACGTGTGTGAGGTGGCTGGGTACTTACAGAGAAAGGTCACGCGACTCTGCCTGTTTCCTGCTTGTAGTATGTCTTTTTCACATCAGCACATGGACAGACATGGATAAAACTGGAATTAAGTTCACTAGTACAGAGGGAGGAAACTGGTTATAAATTTTTATCCCTCCCCAGGTGCACACAGGCACTGCCCCCCTAGGCCTTCTCTCCTTAAATACAGGCTGGCATAACCCCTTTATCCTTTTCTATTGTTTATCCCAGGGACCAAAGATTTTTGTCCCCCCTCTGAAATGGGGTTGGCAGTGTTGCTGTCATTCCCAAGGAGCCATTCTGTGGTCATTTTTGAAGCTCTGGGCCTCATTTCTAGGACTGCTGCTGACTCCCTTGCCTTAAGGTTTGGACTATTCCTCTACTCCTCTTTGGAGATGAACCTCCTATATATTTTTTTGCATAAGGCAACTGGAAGTTTTCCTCATGCTGAAATTTCTTCTTCTTTTTTTTTTTTTAAATTGGAGAACACCATTCATTGGCCTCCTTCTCCTGCCAACAATACATTTATTTCTGTTGGGGAACCTCTTCATTAAACCTTTTCAGGTATGCACAGCTGGAATTGATGCTGTCCCCGGTTATGGACTAGGGACCATGAGAAGTGCACATTAGGCAGCATTTCCCGTCCTGGTCACTGTCAGTGTCTGGCTCATGGTTTTTACATGTGATCCCACTACAGTGAATAATATGAGAGGGGTCCCTGGATGAGTTTTTGTGAATGAAAACCTTTGTTCCCCTGGACAACTGGTATATTTCCCACGAGAAACAGACTAGAGAGGATGTATCCCGAAGTATTGTTGGCAGCTTTATTGCCTCTAGGAGGGGAGAACTTCCTTGAGCATGGAACCTACTCTAAGGAAGCAGAGATGAGAAATACAGAAAGGGAACCCAGGTCCTGGTTATAGCATCTGAGTTCTGGATAAAGCCAAGCCTGCAGATTCATTTATCTCTACATTCTGCTGGGACTAAGCGAATGGTTTTCTTGACTGTTTAAGTCAGTATAGACTGAACACTGAGTCCCCTGGTTCTTACACATGCCCTATGAGATTAATAATGTAATCTTCATTTTAGCAGAAAAGTAATAGAGCCAGAGAAGTTACACATTTGCTCAGTCATATAGCTAGTTCGATGTTTTGACTTCAAGTTAAAAAACCCTAACTATAAAATCACCTGAATGACTTTTCCCCCCAGATTTTCAGTGTTAGACCGTTTTCACCTAGAAAATATGAAACATTTTGGTAGTGACACCCAGGCTTTCCATAAAGTAACTTCAACCTACTTGTCTTAACGTGTTTCCAGTCACTGCAGAAACTGGCCACCCTGTGCAATCAGACCCTCCGTCTAGATCACCCTGCTTTGCTCACGTCCCCATGCCTTCCTCTGTTCTTCATTCTGCCTATTTACAACATCCATTCAGCCTCTGCTTTAATTTCCTAGTGGGGGATGTCAGGGTGGAATTGAGTCTCTTGAGTGAAGAAGTGTTTATTTCCTGTAGCAACTGAGAATGTTGCTTCAAGTTTGTGCAATTAACCTTTCTTACGTCCGTTTGGGGAAAGTCTATGTAAGTTGGGATTAGACTTCAAGAGAAAGATCTTCGTAAGGCAAACCATTTAATGCCATCTAATGTTACAAAATCAGAGCTTTGAACCTCCGACTTATATTTATGGGAGGGTTTTTTAACTAAAGCAGTGAAACATCTGTTTAAACGGGCTGAAAATCAATAATCATTGGTAAGGAACTGAAGATTCTGCTTATGTACCTGTCAGTGGGTTTGTTGCTTACTGTTCTTCTCACTGACAGTTAGAGATGCCTGTCAGTGCTCAGGTAAGATTGCCAACTACTCCGTCTTTTTCAGACTCACATAAAAGTTTGGGCAATAATTAGAGCTATACGTAGTTTGCTTGCACTAATCATCAATCCATAGAGGTTTGTCACTGAGGTGGGAGGTGGTCATTAATAAGGCCAGTCATGGAGAAAGATGAAACCCAGAGGAGGGAGTGTTTTGCCCAAGGTCAGACAGGAAGTTAACACTAGAGCCAGAAGAACATGTCCCTGAATTAGTCAGGCCAGCATTCATGTTCATGTTAAAGGGAAAAGATGGAGCACTCAGGTTCAGTTTTTTTCTTTTTTTTCAATCTTTCAGATTTGTTTTGTTAACTTTATCAGCCCCTGAAGTTTACCTGTTTTTAATAGGCTACTCTATAAATTTTCTTATTTTTAAAACTAATTTGGTTTTGTACTTTTGTCTATGAGAAATGATACTTAAAAGTTTTTTTCCTGTAGAATTCACTTTACTAATTTGGGGAGATTTTTTGACATCCAAAATAGTAAAGTTAATACAAACATTTGATTCTAATATGCCACTATGGCCAAACTCAGTAAATCAACTTGCCTTTTATTCTCTGCTATTGTCCTAATGATCTGAGCCCAAGACAACATTGCATGTCTTCAGCTTGTTTGCCCTTCTGTCCTCCTGGCTTCCTCACGTCCTGCAGTGAAAGTCGGCTAGTTTTCAAAGCAGCCTCCAAAGGCCAATTCTAGTACTAAGATGTCATCGAATACCTTTGATTTCAGCCAGCCAGCCTTCCTCCCTCCACTTAATGGCCCTTCTACCATGACATCCTGTGATGATAGTTTTTCACTCTTTCTCTCCATTCGTAAGTAATATTGCCCTCTTTAAATTTCTGGAGCAGTTGTTCTCACTCTGCTTTCCCTTAAATGCCAGGCTGAGAAGTAAGCATTTTGTTTTACCGATAAAAGGAGACCCTAAAGTTTCAGGGAGGGAGGATGATATTATTTTGGCAGAGGTATGAGAAATAGATTGGAGGAGAATTTACAAAACTTGGAGAAGCCAGTTAGGAGACCATTTAATGATCAAGGAGGTGGAGGGGGACGGAAAAAATCAGTGAACTGGAGCAGTGTCAGTGGGAACGAACTTGCTGAGCCCAGAGGGGCTCCAGGGTTTAAAGGTCCATTGGCCCAACAGTGAATAGGATGCTGGGGGCAGGGGAGAGTTGACCTGGGTGACTGGAGGGGAGATCAGGGGAGAAGTGAGGTGCTCTGCCCAGAGAGCGGCTCAGGAAGAGCAGCTGAATCGGGAGGAAGATGGTCAGCTTTGCTTGGGACTGGCTGGACCAAAGGACTCAGGCAGCACGCATTCCTCCTATGTGCACACTGACCACTCTTCCAGCCACCCTTCAGCCTGGCTGTCACCTCAGTGGAGAGAAAGCCTGGCAGCCTGCAGTTTTCCATGAACAAATCAGAGAAACACTCATATCAGAGCCAGAAGAGATGTCTTGGGCCCATTTTCCTGCCCCCAACCATATAGAGGAACCTGAGTGCAGGGAGGAGCAGAGACTTACCTTGGAGGCAGTGGCAGAGTCAGGACTAAAGCCCAAGCCCCCAGTCTAGTGATATTTCCAATCCCACAAGGGGCCTCAAACTTCTACAGAAGCCATGGATTAACTCGGAGGCTCTCTATTTTTTTTGTATTCGATTTATTTTTCCTTCAGACACTATGTTCCTTAAGAGCACAGCCTCGGTTTTCCCAATTTTAATATTTATTCCTCCATCTACTCAATAAATACTGGTTTAGCATCTATTACATCATTTAGTATCTATTCCAGGCACTGAGAACACAGTGAACAACAGAATGAAGTTCCTGTTCTCCTGGAGCTTACATTCCAGAAGGGAGAGTTGGATAATAAGCATAAAATGAAAATAAATACGTGCTATTTCAGTTGGTGATACACGTTACAGAAAAAATAAACTAGGGAGATGGGATTCAGAGAATTCTGCGGTAGGGAGTGGGGGAGAGGGAGAGGGAGAGAGACTGTTTAAACCACAGGATCAGAATGATTTTAAAAAGCCATATTTTCTATAGCCCTGAAAACTTTATGGGCACGAGGATGGGCCATGGAGAACTGACTAAAATTTCTCATTTAAGCAAATTTCAGTATAAGTCAGATCCACTCTGACCAGAAATAAATATGCTTGAAACAATTTACTTACGTTCATCTGAGAAAAATGCATTTAAATTCAACCCCTTTTCAGTGTTTCTGTATTTCTTTGGGTGTATTATTCATATATTTCATTTTAAACAAAGTAATGTAAATGCATTTTGAATTTTGGCATTTATAGTAGATATTCATCAAAAATTTGTTTTAATTTTGAATTATTAGTTACACTTTTTTCTGGATATCTTTTGCTATTTGTTTATTTGAAAATTTATATATAAATATACAGTTGAAAAGAACAGAGATGCATACATCAATGTAATAGGCAATGGATTCTAAATAATATAATGTCTGTGTCTGTTTTAAGAAAAGGATTAATTTTCCACCTAGCAAAAAAGTTGCCAGAGAACATCTGCTGTCATTTTGTACTTCTGAAACAAGATTTCTGAGCCCAAATTCTTCACTTCTTCATTTGTACTTGAAAGATTCATTAATTCTTGTTATTGGCCATTCTCAAAACTGCCAACTAGAAGACTTGTCTAAATGAATTCATCATTATATCTTCTGTCAGGAATACTAGATTCAAACTCTCAGCTATTGAATTGTGGCTTCATAATTTACACATAATGTCTGTAAAAACAGTATGTGCTCCACCACTGAAATGAAAAGGCAAAACCAAAGCTCTGTGGTTGAGTTCATCCTCTTGGGCTTTTCTGACTTTCCTGAACTCCAGGGGCAGCTCTTCGGGGTGTTCCTGGTTGTTTACTTGGTGACCCTGATGGGAAATGCCATCATTATAGTCGTCATCTCCCTGGAACAGAGCCTCCACGTTCCCATGTACTTGTTTCTCCTGAACTTGTCTGTGGTTGATGTCAGTTTCAGTGCAGTCATTATGCCTGAAATGCTGGTGGTCCTCGCCACTGAAAAAACTTCAATTTCATTTGTGAGCTGTTTTGCACAGATGTATTTTGTTCTTTTTTTTGGTGGGACTGAATGTTTTCTCCTGGGGGCAATGGCTTATGACCGATTTGCTGCAATCTGCTGTCCTCTGAGCTACCCAGTGATTATGAACAAAAAGGTTTTCATGAAATTAGTGATATTCTCATGGGTCTCAGGGATCATGGTGGCTACTATGCAGACCTCGTGGGTTTTTAGTTTTCCCTTTTGTGGCCCCAATGAAATTAATCATCTCTTCTGTGAGACTCCCCCAGTGCTAGAGCTTGCATGTGCAGACACCTTTATGTTTGAAATCTACGCATTCACTGGCACCATTTTGATCATTATGGTTCCTTTCCTGTTGATACTCTTGTCTTACACTCGAATCCTCTTTGCCATCCTGAAGATGCCATTGACAACCGGAAGGCAAAAAGCCTTTTCCACCTGTGCCTCCCATCTCACCTCTGTCACCCTCTTCTATGGCACGGCCAGTATGACTTACTTACAACCCAAATCTGGCTACTCCCCAGAAACCAAGAAGCTGATGTCTTTGGCTTACACGTTGCTCACACCTCTGCTGAATCCACTGATCTACAGTTTGCGAAACAGTGAGATGAAAAGAGCTTTGGTGAAATTATGGCGAAGAAAAGTGGATTTACACACACTCTGGCTGTGCTGAGAAGCCGTGTGATATTTGGTCACTGCTCAGTGGAACTCTGTTTGAATTTTACAAATGGCCAAATAATCTGCATTTCTTGGTATGAACATGTTTAATTTGTTGAGTTTTCCAAATTCAACAATATATTAGGGATCCCTTTCTTTTGATAATGTATTGTTGTCATTCATTTTTCATAGATAATATGTTTTCATGACATATAATACAACAGTTTATCTGTTTCTCTACTATAATTATCCAAGTTGTTACTGAATTATTGTCATTAAGATTAAGCTTCAATAAACATCTAGTTCCATATGTTCGTATGTGCTGACATTTTATCCCTGTGTGATAGATTCCTCAAAGTGGGTCTGATGGGATGAAGAGTATGTATGCTTATAGATTTTAATAGCTGTTGCAGAATTACTTTTCAAAATCATTGTAACTTTTCAAGGGGGGAGGGCATAGCTCAGTGGTAGAGTGTGTGCTTAGCATGCACAAGGTCTTGGGTTCAATCCCCAGTGCCTCCATAAAACAAACAAACTAATAAATAAATACCTAATTATCTCCCCCCACCGATTTTTTAAAAAATAAATAAAATTTAAAAAACATTATAACTTTTCAGACTGATCAGAAGGCTCACTCTGCTGCTGTAACAGGGTAGAGCTTCAAGGGACCAACTATAGATGAGATTTTAATTTCTGGAGTGAGAATGTGTTCCATAAATGTGTAAACAAAGTATAGCTATTTTTGAGAGACCAAACTATTCCACTTCATGGATGCACACAGATTATAATTCAAAACAGGATTTCTCCTGATATTTTCCCGTATATTTATCCAGCGTTGGTGACCAGAGAACTCCATGGGGACTTCCTTAAGTCTCACTTGATAGTTGTAGTATCTTTTTCCCTTACAGACCACTGTCTTTAGAGACTTTTGTTAAATTTCCCCTGATGGTCCCAAATTGCCCTCAGACACTTTCGGTATAAATAAAAGATGATTCATTTTTTTATTGTGGGAAACTAAGTAATGAACGATTTGTGCATCTTTCCTATGGTTCTTGAGTCACATCATTAACTGTGTGATCTTCCCCGAATAATTTCTCATCTTGCAATATTTGGAACAGTGAATGCTTGCTTCCTCTTTTAATGTTGCCCTTTGCAAATAGAGAGGGTCCTCTTTATTGAATCTACACCGCGTGAGCTCCAACTGTCCTTAGTTTCTGCTCCAGGGACGGTATTAAAGGGACATAACACTATCTCCATTGTCATTCAGCTGTAAGAAAAACACATTTTGATTACTGCTGCCTCTGCCAGAAGAGTAGAGACACACAACTGGTCAGTTTCACAAAAATTAACCTCACCATCAAATGGTCGTAACCAGTCTGAGTAGCAGCCAAATGCTGTATAATCTTTTCAGTAGGATATTAAACAGGCATTTGGAAGTACTTTTTATCAGATTCTGTCTCTGGTGTCCTGAAATTTCCTTCTCATAGCCCTTAGAGGGGCCAATTATAAAAGCCATTCATGGGGGAAAAAAAACCTCTGAAAGCCTAATCTCAAACCAAAATGTATAGCTTCATTTGTCCACATATTTGTTGATTCAAAGAGTTTTTGCTAAGATGACCGCTGACGGGGCGGTGAAGGAGGAGCCGAAGAGGAGATCGGCGAGGTTGTCAGCTAAAAGTGAAAACGAAGCCAAAAAAGGCGAAAGGAAAGGATAAATCTTCAGACAGAAAAGTGTAAACAAAAGGGAAAAAGGGAAAACAGGCCGAAGTGGCTAACCAAGAAATTAAAGAAGATTTTCCTGCAGAAAACGGAGAAACTAAAAATGAGGAGAGCCCAGCCTCTGATGAAACAGAAGAGAAAGGAGCCAAGTCTGATTAATAGCACTCACCTGGTCTTATCAGTGGGCCCTGTCTCCCTTCTTGTACAATCCAGAGGAGTATATTTATCAACTATTTTGTAAATGCAAATTTTATAGTAGCTCTAGAAACATTTTTAAGAAGGAGGGAATCCCACCTCATCCTATTTTTTAAGTGTAAATGCTTTTTTTAAAGACGTGAAATCATTTGCCGGTTGTTTATTTTTTGATACAACCAGAAAATAGCGGGATATTGAATATGGGAGACTTTGATTGTCTTCGGTATCAGCTTAACATGCCATAATGGGGGAGGGTAGTTTTTATATCCTATAATACAGAGCATAATTAAATTGCAATTTGGAGTCAGTTGTGCATTTAATGTCTTGAACACTTTATTTTATTTATTTATTTTTTTTTTACATTTTTTATTGATTCATAATCATTTTACAGTGTTGTTGAACACTTTAAATTGCATCTCTTCCCATGTTGTTTTTGGTAGAGATGTTTCCTAAAGCAAACCACTTCTTGATCTTGGCTCTCCTGGTCAGAATTTTGTGCACTCTGTAACATCTTTGGTCGTGGTAGTCCAGTTTTCCTAGTAACTTTGTTAATGTGCAGTGAAGGATTGAAAGTTTGAGTATGCAGTGTATATGATATTAAATTGTGAATTGGTGGGACTTACGATGTAACAGCATATCAACACTGGATGATATTGGTACTTGATACCCTGTTAAGGAAAATTTGCTTCCACATTTTAAGCTTCTAAGTCACTGGAATAACTGTTTGGAAAAGAATCACAACTACATGATTTTTTTAGATTTTTGGTACATATGTTAAGAATTGTGTACAAATTGAAATGTCTGTGTATTGATCCACAGAACAACCAATAAAATCTCAATTGTGAAAGAAAAAAAAGGCAAATGCTTCAAAGAAGTTAATCTTCACAGTATAGAATCTGTTTGTTTTTTTCACATTTTATCCTAAAGTTAGGCCATCTTCATCTTCCTTACTTCTGAAGAGTCTCACCTGTCCCCTTCCCCAGCTGAGGAAAGCAGAAGAGAATGTGGGAGAATGAAGGAAAGCTCCTATGTTGGGGTAGCATCTTGTGGGAGGGGGTCCAATGGGCCCCTTGGATGACCACGGAGTTGGTCATGAGGTGTCCCGTGGGAGTCTGCCCTATGACCCACACACTTCAGAGGAAACTTTAGAGGAGCTGCTGCTGAAACTTTCTCACTGTGGTCTTCATACCAGTTTGAAATATGCATTTTGAACCTGTATTAAAAGTTGGCTTTATTCTTTTGATTCTGCATTTAAAGTTGCCTGGCTGGTTTTAGGTACATTTTGTAGCTCCTACCTCTTCCGTTTCCATTATAGGGGTCTTAAACTAAACTTACTGTGGTAATTATTTTGCAACACATACATATATCAAATCATTAAGTTGTGACTTTAACGTAATAAAATATTCTATATCAAGTATTTCTTGATAAAATTCGAAGAAATAAAAAATGCAGAATAAGTATACATTACTCATTACTGCCAATTTAATATGCATAAAGCATAGAAAGCATGGCTTAATGGAAGCTATAGGAAAATGCAACAAGGATTAAGAAAAACTAGTTTCCTATACTGGTTCTGCCACACTCTAGATAATAATAGTAGTAGTAGTAGTAATAATAATAATAATAATAATTTGGGATCTTTTAATAATCAGTTATTTAACAATACTTATAATAATATTCAGTTTTTTATCTAAATTTTGCTTTTGTTTTGGAGTTTTTTCCAGGGGGGAGATAATTAGATTTATTTATGTGGTTTCTCAGTGGAGGTGCTGGGGATTGAACCCAGCACTTCGTGCATGCTAAGCACGAACTCCACCACTTAAGCTATACCCTCCCCTCTGTTCTGGAGTTTTATCGCAAAGTATGTTCCATGTGTGACTGCCAAATGCTTGCATTTATTGCTGTTTTCTCTCTGACCAATACTTTACCACTTTTTGTAAAGATGTCAGAAACATTTTGGTAGGAAAATGTACAGAAGCAAGGTAAAAAGTGTTCTTTCTGTCCCACAGTTACTCTCTCATTACCATCCATTAAATTAAAATGTTATTAAAATCTTGCCACGTCCATGTCTTTGCTTTCTGTTTGCTTTGTCAGTCCTTGAAGAAGCTATGTTAAATCTCCATTTTGATTTTTAAAAATAAATTTAGTACTATTGGCTTTGAACTAGTTTGGTATTAATCTTCTTTCCCTTTATCCCTTTCCATGTATCTGAAATGTATGGATCTAGTCTAATACACACCTAGGAAGGGGTACAAAGCATGACTCCACATCTTGATGACATTTCACAAACTGCACATCCCCTGTGCTACTGTCACCTACATCAAGAAATAGAAGATTTCAGTATGTCCGAAGTTCCCCGGGATGGGATTCACAGAATATGAATCATGGAGAGCACATATTAGGCAGCCTTCCCCATGCCTGGAGCATGTGACTGCTCATGCATGGGGTGTCATCCCACCATGGTGAATGATATGGGAGGAATCCTTGGATTGATTTTGTGATGAAAATCTTTTCTTCAGCACAACTGGTACATTTCCCACTGGACACAGATTAGATAGAATGAATCCCTAAGTGGTGTTGTCAGCCTTGTTGCTGCCAGGAAGGGTGAGCTTCCTTGAGAATGAGACAACCTACTCCAGGAAAACAGCAAGCGGAAGTGAACAAAGGTAACCTGCATTCTGGCTACATCGTCCAGTTCTGGACAAAGTCAGGCCTGCAGATTCATTCATCACTTCAGTCTCCTGGGACTGAGCCAGTGGCTTCCTTAATTATTCAAGCCAGTTTAGACTGATCCCCAAGTCCCTTGATTTTCACAAATACTTGATGAGATTAATAATATTGTGTTTATTTTATAGAGAAAGTAATAGAATCAGAGAAGTTAAATGAATTTGCTCAAATTATACAAACTAGTCCAGATTTTGGATTTCCAGTTTAAAAATTCTGTCTGAAGTCAATTGTTATGACATTTTTCTCATAAAATTTTCAGTGCCTCTGTACTTCTACTACAAATGATCAAAAGTTCTTGGTCGGGAGGGGACAGGTGGGAGGCCATCGAGGCTCTTCACAAAGAGGCCCCCATCCACTTGCCTTAACCTGTTTCCCAGCACTGCACAAACTGCTCATTCCATCAAATCACTCGTCTCCCTCTGGCTCTCCTGCATTTGCTCACACGTTCATCTCTCTGATCTCTTCTTTCCCCGTATACAACCTTCATTCAGCCTGTTTCCACTTGCTATTGGGAAATAGAGTCCCTTGTCTGAGGAAGTGTTTATTCCCCATAGGAATTTGAGGAAGTGGTGCTCCAGGTTTGTGCTTTTGAGCTTTCTCACCTGAGGAGCCAAGTTCAAGCTCCTTTAGTTATTATGCAAAAATACAGGAACGCATGTACGAAGTGACTGCGAGTTCTCCAGGGATGGGTTCTCCAGGGCACGTGATTCAATGTCATATAACGTCTTAGGATCAATGGACTTGAATCACTGAGTTGTGTTTATGGAAAGGTGGCTTTTGACTAGAGGTAAAATTTCTGATGCTGTAGCATGAATTTTAAATCGACAGACTCAGTAGGTAAGAAAGTGGAGATTCGGCTGTGTGCTTGTTAGTAGGTTTTCTATTTACAGTGCATCCTCAACTGATAGTTGAAGATGCTTTGAAGTGAAGCTCAGTGCTCAGGAAACACCAGACACAGCTGAAATATTTGACTCAGTAGACTCTTTGGTGTTGATGTTAGTCAGTCTATTCTCTTCATTTCAGAGAAAGGTTCAGGCAACAATCAGAGATGTGAATTTAGTAAATAAGTCTAACTCCAACTTTTTTCAGCTGTAAGGATGAAGCCTGGAGAAGGGGGTGATATGCCCAAGTATTTTATATCAATAAGTTATCACGACAGCATCAGTCTTCTAAGTTATAGAGAAATCGTGGACCATCTGTGGTCATTTACTCTTTATCACTCAAGAAACTTTTGTTCCTTAACATGCTTACAATCAGCCCCCAAAGGTTTCATTTTATTTATATTACACTCTAAATTTTCTAATTTCAAAATCCATCCACTTTTAAATATTTGCAAATGAAACACATTATTCTTTTTTTCTCCATTAGAAATATGTTTTAAATGTTTGATCCTATGACTATACTTTACTAATTCTAGGTGATTTTTTAATATCTTAAATATAATTATTATGGTTAATGCATTCCATTTTAATGATGATTTACTGAGAAATAAATCAGTTTGCCTTCTAGTGTCTGCTGACGTCCTACTGATCTGCACTCAAGACATTCAATGTCTTCAACTTGCTGTATCCTTCTGTTCTCCTGGGTTCCACAGCATATTTCTGATGGTTTTCGAATCATCACACAAAGGCCAACAGGCCTCCACTGTAATGCTAAGTTGTCATCAGATAACTTTGCCCTGAGCCAGTCATCCATCCCCCTCCTTCTGCTTTCCTCCTTCCGCTGATGGCAGTCTGCGATTCTGCTTCTTCACGCTCCCTCCCCCATCAGAAGTGCTCAGCACTTCACTGAAAGGTCTACAGCACTTGTTATCACCTCCGCTTCCCAACAGTGTGTGTGCTGGTTTCATTTTCCTTTTAGACACTCTATTCCTTGAAGGTTTTGTGGATTTTCCTCATTTTTTTCTTCCTTTATTCATCAAATATTGGTTTAGTGTCTACTATGGGCCAGGGGCTGCTGTAGACATTGTGAAAATAGCAAAGAACAAACAAAATCTTTGACTCCTGGGGTTTGTATTCTAGTGAGGAAGTTAGGTTTTACATATACATTTTTATATAATGTCAATTGGTGGTAATGGAGAAAAATAGAGCAATTTATAAGAGCTAGGAATTAGAGAGTATGGAGGTAAGGATAAAATGCTCTCTCGTGTGGTTGTGGGGTCCCATGTGTGCTGGAGGTCACTGAGCCTAGAAAATGGTAGGTGCTGAGTCAGTGTCATTCAACACTGAATAGTGATTAAACGAACTTCTTTGTGAGAAAGAGAGGAGGGAGAAAGGTGGGGGGGAATGTTTAAATCACAATTTCAGAACGATAAATATTGCACTTTTTTTTAGGAAGTTAAACTTCTTTTGGGGGGGAGGTAATAGATTTATTTATTTACTAATGGGGGTACTGGAGATTGAACCCATGACCTCGTGAATGCTAAGCAGTCTCTCTACTGCTGAGCTATACCCTCCCTCCAAAATGGACTTTTCTTAAGTCATCATAACAAGGATGAGCCGTAGAGAATTTATCCTCGAAATTTCCCATGCAGGCCAATCACATATTTAACCAAATCACAAAAAGGGATTTTGAACAAGATTAATAGTTATAATAAATACCAGTCAACTATGCTGTAACTTTGAATTATTAGACTATTACCAAAATTTTGGTGGCTTTCTTTTTCCATTTGTCAACCTTTTATACTTTATTTTTTGCAGCCTTAAATTTCATATTTATGTAAAATTGAGAAAATTAGATGATACTGGTAGCAATGTCATGGGAATGGAACCCAAGTTATGAAATACTTCTGTTTGTTTTAAGGCTACTTTCGTTTTCCAACTACACAATGTACAAGTTGCAAAAGAAATTTCATATTATTTTGTACTTTTCAGACAAGATTTCTCAGCCAGACTTCTTCACTTCCTCCTTTTTATTTGAGAGATTCATTCGTTGGAATAACTGGCTATTCTTCAAAATTGCCAAACTGAATTTCTGTCAGGATGGGTTCCTTGTTACATCTTCTCCCAAGAATATCTGGGGTGAATGCAGACACAGACTCTCAGCTATTGGACTATGACTTCATAATTTATATACTATGTGCATAAATACAAAATATGCTCCACTACTGAAATGAAAAGGCAAAATCAAAGCTCTGTGGTTGAGTTCATCCTCCTTGGCTTTTCTAACTTTCCAGAACTCCAACAGCAGCTCTTTGGGATTTTCTTGATTATTTATCTGGTGACCCTGATAGGAAATGCCATCATTATAGTCATCATCTCCCTGGAACAGAGCCTCCACGTTCCCATGTATCTGTTTCTCCTGAACTTGTCTGTGGTTGATGTGAGTATCAGCGCGGTCATTATGCCTGAAATGCTGGTGGTCCTCGCCACTGAAAAAACTTCAATTTCATTTGTGAGCTGTTTTGCACAGATGTATTTTGTTCTTTTTTTTGGTGGAACTGAATGTTTTCTCCTGGGGGCAATGGCTTATGACCGATTTGCTGCAATCTGCTGTCCTCTGAGCTACCCAGTGATTATGAACAAAAAGGTTTTCATGAAATTGGTTATATGCTCATGGGGCTTAGGTTTCACATTAGGTACTGTGCAAACATCATGGGTGTCTAGTTTTCCCTTTTGTGGCCCCAATGAAATTAATCATATCTCTTGTGAAACCCCTGCAGTGCTAGAGCTTGCCTGTGCAGACACCTTTATGTTTGAAATCTACGCATTCACTGGCACCGTTTTGATTATCATGGTTCCTTTCTTATTGATACTCTTGTCTTACACTCAAATCCTCTTTGCCATCCTGAAGATGAAATCAACCACTGGGAGGCAAAAAGCCTTTTCCACCTGTGCCTCCCATCTCACCTCTGTCACCCTCTTCTATGGCACGGCCAGTATGACTTACTTACAACCCAAATCTGGCTACTCCCCAGAAACCAAGAAGCTGATGTCATTGTCTTACTCACTTCTCACACCTCTGCTGAATCCACTGATCTACAGTTTGCGAAACAGTGAGATGAAAAGAGCTTTGGTGAAATTATGGCGAAGAAAAGTGGATTTACACACACTCTGACTGTGCTGAGAAGCCGTGTGATATTTGGTCACTGCTCTGTTGAACTTTATTTAAATTGAATAAATGATGAAACAGTTTGCATTTTTGGTGTGAGTATGCTTGATTTTTGAGTTCAACAAATGTGACAATATATAAGGGACATCTTTATGTATTAATGTTTTATTCTTTTTCATAGACGCATAATTTTCCTTACTACTGGGTACAGCACAAATTCTTCAAAAAATTATTTGTTGGTGTTCATACATTGTGTGTAAATGTTTTGTCCCTTTAGAGAATGCTAAGTAAAGAACCTAGTTATGTACATTCATAAATATTGTTGCTCTAACTTCTGCAGAACAGCTTTCATAATGTGGTTTTGATGGATGAAATCAACTGTTAAGTTTGACTTTCATCAACATTATCTTAATACCTTAAAAAATGATATTTACAATTTTAGATTCATTTTGAAAACCTATACTGCCCCACTGACTGGTTTGAGCTTCAAGAAGCCAACAAATAAAAAGATGAGCTTTTTAATTTTTGAGTGAAAATCTGTCCATGAATGAGGTGAAAAGAACACCTATTTATTGAGAGGACTACGCTGGCTCTATTCAGGGACCTACAGAGATTATAATCCACATGATATCATGCCTAGATGATAAAGCTTCTTGGTTGGTGAACACATCCACAAACTGGGAGAGTGATGCTTCTGTGCTCAGGACCCTCTCAGACCTCACCCTGTACACTTTTCATCTGGCTGTTCATCTGTGCTCTTTATCATATCCTTTAATAAACTGGTAAGTATAAGTAAATGCTTCCCTGATTTTTGTGAGTTGCTGTAGCAAATTAACTGAACCCAAGGAGGGGGCCATGGGAACATCTGATTTGTAGCTAAGTTGGGCAGAAGTTTTGGGTAACCTGGGGAACTTCTACTTGTGATGGGCATCTGAAGTGGGGTGAGAGCAGTTTTGTAGGACTGAGCCCTTACTGTGGGACCCGACACTATCTCCTGACAGTGTCAGAATTGAGTTAAATCGTAGGATGGTGACACGGAAAATTCCTCTGTGTGGAGGAAAAAACCCTATACATTTGGTGACCAGAAATGTCCGAAGTGAAGTGAAGTGAAGTGTTGTGAATGTGGTAGTGAAGTGTGAGCGTAAAGAACAATAACAAGTGAAAAAGAGCAGGACCCTGTGCCCCACCCCCTGCCTCTTGTTTATGGAAAAGCTGACGTCTCCCAGGTCTCCCTGAGTCAGAGAAGAGCAGGCGCAAGCAGGCGAATAGGACAAGCCTGCAGGCATTGGGGGAGGACTCTGACAACCCACCTCAATGATTAACTGAGATTACTTCCCTACTTCCCTTTAAACTTTTCATGGATGAACAGAATCTTTGGAAATGGTGTTTTGAGGGAGAGGCTGGGTCCATCAGGTTGCAGGTATACCGGTTAAAAGCAACTTTCCATTTGTTACCACGGATGTTACCCTTAGGACCATACTCCTGTCCCTTCCTCAACTAGAAACCAGTTACTCTTACCTAAGTCTTAGGAGGCAGCTGCAGAGAAGAAACAAGAACTGGTTAGAACTAATGGAGTCCAGGATGGTGGAGGATTTGACTTCTAGTGGACCTTGAGCCTCATAATACACCTGTTGTAATTATTAACATGCTAAGTGACCCACTCACCAGCGCCAAGACAGTTGATGATTGCCATGACAACCACTGGAAAAGCCCACTCAAGGACTGAAAAGCCTGTACAAGGACTGATTGGATCAATCACACCAGGAAGGAGAACACGAAGACAGAAGCCTCCCATAAAAGTCCACGTGGCCCGACCTGGGCCGGAGCTGTCCCTACCAGCCACCTTAGCTGACGGCTCCCTAGGGGCTGGAGTGCCTTATCCTCCCTTGTGCATTTTTCTTCTCCCTGCTCAAGCACTTTCCTTTCTTTTTCTCTTTGGAGAAATAAAAGCAGCTTGCACTCTGTCCCTCTGCTTCAGCTGTGCATTCTTTCCAGCTGGCAGGCAAGGAGCCACACTTTGGTGGGCCTCCTAATTTAGGGGTCTCACTCTAGGCTAACACAAATAGAAAACTGAGGCTTTTCACTAATGCACAGCCTTATCAAAGTAATACAGCCTGTGACATGCGACACATGAAGACATGTCAAATGCTGCAGTCAGCTTCTTAAAATAAGGAGCCTTTTGGGTTTCTGAAGTCCCTTGACTTGCTCCCTGCCAACAGGTCACAGACCTGTCCTTTCCTTTGCATAATGACATAGGGTCTTGGGACGCCTTGTGACAGGGCAGATCCAGAGGATAAGGAGATATACTTTACTGTATATCTGAGTAGGCTGAGGATCTGAGGAGGCATTGCTGCTCTGCTAATTTCTTTTTTTCTCTTTGTTGGCTGTAGCAACACAGTTTTATCTGGTCCTACCATATACGTAAGTAGCCTGCTGAACCAAACCTGCATTTTATGCAGTTATGGTTGTGCCAAGCTGGCTTATTTTCAAGGGCTCTGCTAGGAAAATGCCATCACTGACTCAAAAGCATGGCCCTTCTGTTTCCCTGAGGTCTAAACAGGACCAGTTTTTCATTGTATAAAATGTGGAGATTACCAGGCACTGTTTCACAAGGTAGTGCAGATCAGGGCTACACCCATAGCTTTTCACAAGTATGTGCATAGTTCCAGAGGAAGGCAGAAAGCAACCACTCTAAGCTGCGATTTGGAGATCATGGTAGCTGGCATAAAAGGGTAGGTTCTGCAAATCTCCTTACGGCCTCCAGAGGGACTCCAAATGCCAGGGAGAAGATCAGAGAAACGCTCAACTGCTGTGCTCTGTCAACAAAATGCTTTACGGCAAGTGCTCAGTATCTGCCAAACAAATAAACTAAAGCCAGTAAGAACAGGACAAAATGGATTTCTAGGGATGGCTGTGTTATATGTCTAATCAACAACTGTCAGCCAAGCTGTTAGAGCAGGCAGAGTGCTAGATGTGAACACAGAAAGTGGGGCGCGGGTCAAAAGACAGGAAACCATACAGCTTGTGAACAGCAGAGGTCCTTGGGCAGACAGAGAAAAGCAGGAACCTCCAGACTGACAGGAAACCACACATTTTGGGGCGACAAGGGTCCTGGAGGCAGACAAAGAAACGTGGGAAAAGGCAGGAGTCTCTGGTGTCCAAATGTAACCTTTTGCTCATTATGTCCTCATTACAATAAAATTAGCCTTGCAGGTAGAAGTACCCATCATGCACCCACAGAGTGACAATTTCCATCAAGACAAAATAAGGACAAAAATCCCCCCTCCCTTTGGGGAGGTGGAGCTGGGATGAAAATCAGGAGATATGATCCCCAAACCCTTCCCTCCTCGATGAATATTTTGTGCATTCATTTTCCCACCCTACATAACCAGCTTGCCAAAGAAACTCAGCGCAGGTACTCACCTGTGTCTGCCCGCTCTCCCCTTGAGAGTGTACGATCCCTTAGTGAATCCTCACCTTGCTTTCTTGACCTCTGTGTCTCTTCTCTGAATTCTTTCTGCCGTGAGACAAGAACCTACTCTCTGATAACCAAGCCTTATTTACTTCCCCTGAGCAGCGGGCGAGCCAGAACAGCTGTGAGGAACTAGAGATGACAACAGCCTAGTTCCCTGAAGTCCTGAAAGGGCAGCAGTGCCACAGGAAGCCCTGTGATGCCAAGGTCCTGAGAAGCAGCAAGATGATTGTTTCTTAATTCTGTGTCATCACTGATTAGGACTGTGTAATTTCTTAGAGCCTGAAGTACACAGATATCTTGCGTATTTCTACAGTTATCATTAAATACAATTGTTACAGATTGAATTGTGTCCACCACCAATTCATAAGTTGAAGTCCTACCCTGGCCCCAACTTACATGAGAACCTTATTTGGAAATAGGGTCGTTACAGAGGCAATCAAGTTAAAGTGAGATCATCAAGGTGGGCCCTCATCCGATGTGACTAGTGTCCTTATAAAAAAGGGGAAATTTGGGTACTGACATGTACAGAAAGGGAAGAAAATGTGAAGAGACATAGGGAGAAGATGGCCATCTGCAAGCCAAGGAGAGTCCTGGAACAGATCCTTCCCTCGCAGCCTTCAGAAGGAATTAACCCTGCTGACAGCTTGACTTTGGACTTCTAGCCTCCAGGACTGTGAGATGATCAGTTTTTGTTGTTTAAGCCACACAGTGTGTGGTGCTTTGTTATGGCAGTCCCAGCAAACTAATTCATGGGTATTCTGGAAGGATGTTTACTGTCTATTTTTTATTGAAATGTAATGCTTGATCATTAAAGAAATTTGGTAGAAGCCTCATGACCTGAAGTCAACCAACCAATATTTTGGTATTTATCTATATATTTAAAAAGTACAATCTGAACTGGAATCTGATGACAGGTTGTGCCTGCAGGAAAGAGCCTATGAGAGGAATTTCTTCTCTGCAATGATGCGATTATTTTCATAATGAAGGCTAATAGTTAGTAATTAAATCATTGGCCTTAACTTCATATAGATTCCATCATGAATATTAAACACTCTACTCACATTCTTGAAGGCTCTTTACTTCAGAATTTTAAGCAAATATGGTTAGCTGAAATGCCATTTCCCTTGAGGATTCTTACTATGAGTTGGGAGCTGGGTCAGCTCAAGCTCTGATGGTCCTGTTGGAGAGTCTACATCTCTATTTTTTTTTAACTAAATGTCACCATTCTTGAGTTCATAGTTTTAATGAATGACCAGAGTGATTATTTTTGAGAAGAATAAATGGGTGGAATATTTTTAAAAGTAATTGCACAACTGAGAATGTGGTTTTGTTGCCTTCACACATGTATGACAACTTGTCTTAGTGACATTGCTTTTGATCACAATTAGTTTTTCTTAGCAGTCAGAGACTATTGTCATTTTGTTCTGATACTCAGTGTTTGAAAGGCTGAGGCCAACCTCACTAGCATTCATTTACTTCTGCCATAGATATTTATTGAATATGACCCTAATATTCAAATAAAAAAATAGCCACAAATTTTGTTTGGGTTTTTTTCCTCCACTCAGCTCAAATGCTTGCAGACCACAATTTCTGCTGCTCACACTGTGGTTGGTTTAAGAGCAGAATATGATACAGTCAGAGCCAGAAAATACAAGGGGTCAGCTTTTTCCTCCTAGAAATTCTAGAGAAGAAAGTCTTATTCTTCTTTGATGAACTCAACTAAGAGAGAATGTAAAGCTTAATGTTGCTGGTGACTTTTTTGTTTTTTCCCAGCCACCAGGATAAAACGAGGAGCAAGCATGTCACAGGTTACGAGACAGGATGAAAGGGAGCAGGGCACAGCCATTCAAGGAATCCTACAGCAATTAACATCAAAATGGTGAAAGATTCAACCCTCAGTAGGCCTTGAGGCTCAAGATGATGAGAGATTTAACTTCTAGTAGATCTTGAGCTTCATTATACGTTCATTGTAATATATTAACATGGTGAATAACATGCCCACAGGCACCATGGCAGTCCCAAGGCTAGCCACAAAAGGTCAAAGAGTGGGAAACGGCTAACTTCCTGGGAATTCCAGCCCCTTCCCCAGGCTACTTAGACTGATCCTTCCACTTATTAGCATAATAGCCCATAGCATAATTAGCACCAAGCCCATAAAAACTGGCAACATGGCCTCTCTGTCTCCCTCTTCAGAGGCGGCCCACTCTCTGTCTATGAAACATGTACCTACTTTTAATCTGAGCACCCAACCCCCATACCTTGTGGCCTTTCTCTTGCCTTTCACTATATCTCTCTGAATAAATCTACCTTTACTCAACTGTGGCTCGCTCTTGAATTCTTTCCTGCACGAAGCCAAAGACCCACACTTGGCGGGGCACATCCCAGAAGCTCAACCGGAGCCTGGGATAAGGCCCCCCTCACGCCCCACGTCTGTTTTCCTGCATCAGTTAGAACTGATAATTATAAATAAATGGGGAGACTGAATAGACAACTGTCAGATCATGTAAACTATAGAGCTGTGACCCACATGCTGTACTGCAATCAGCTCAGAACAGTCAGGACATATTCAACAACTGCCAGTTTCCCTAATTTTTGGTCAACAAGTGCCATTTCCTTTTTTTTTTTTTTAATCACTGACCCCTCCAACTTAGGGCAACCAGAGAAAGCCATGTAAGGACCCTATGGGGCCTCCCTGGGACAGACCCTTCCCTCATACCCTCTGCTTAAGCTCTTCTCTGAACTACCTAGAAAATTGTGTCTGATGTGTATATCCTGAGTTTTTCAGATGCTAAAACCACCACCAAATGGAAGAAATTAACTACTTGATGATCATGAGCACGTAGCCCCCAGAACTTCTGGCACCTAATGATTGACGATCATCAACCAGAGAATTGTGTACAGCTGACCATATGCCCTGGGACGCCCCTCCCTCAACTGGCCTTTAAAAATGCTTTGCTGAAACCCTTCAGGGGGTTCGGGGTTTTTTGAGCATGAGCCCTGTAGTAAACCTTTCTCTGCTCCAAATGCCAGCATTTTGGTTTGTTTGGCTTCTCTGCATCCGGCACATAAACTTGCGTTCGGTAACGCCCAGACCAATCACAAAAGTGCCCACTTCTAGTCAGCCACCTCCAGTTTTTATCTTTGTACTCAAGTGTGGCTGGAAAAGACCCAGATGTGGGCTGAAGCCGAGGCGACTTCACAGCAAATGGACTGTCAGTTGGTGACTTCAAATAAAAGTAAATTAACTTAAAAATGATTCCATTAATGTGAGTAATTTGGGTGTAAGATACAGTTTCTCTTGGGAACTAAGAAGAAAGGCAATTCACTTTAAAAAGTTCATGTTTCCCCTTCCTTTGACTTCTCAGCTAGGTCGTAAGAGGGGAAAAACCAGGCATTCACTGCTCATGAAAATGCTTTCAGTCTTTGTTATTGCTGTTTCTAATTATTAAGTGCTTTTTAAATGGTACTATAGTCTTTGCTAATAAGCTCTGGACTTATGATATCTGGCAATTTACAGTATATCAAGTCATGTTCCAAAATAAAATTATAGCTAATCTGTTTTTGGTGTTAGGTCTTCTAGGTGGACTATTTCTCTGCTTTTCTCATTATCCAGAAACAGGGACAGATCACCCCAGACATCATGATAAAGATGTCCCAGGATGAGGCTGGGGTGGCCTAAAGCAGTACCTGACAAGAGTAGGGCACAGACACTTCCATCTTAATAACTGAAGCTTTTCTCTTGGTCTACTGTTTTGTTTATATTTTGTTCAGGTATAAAGCTATTCAATGACCAATTTTAACTGTGATTTTGTTTAGAGCAGTGGTTCTTAAAGTTGCTTTGGGGAACTTAAGGATACCCTGAGACCCTTTTAGGGGTCCTGTGAGATCAAAATTATTTTCATAATAATATTAAAATATTATTTGCCTTTATCTCTTTCTCCCATATAGAATTTTCCAGAAGCTACATGATACATTATATCATAATAGGTTGAATGCCAAAGCAGATATGAGAATTCAGCTGTTTCCTATTAAGCCAAATAATAAAGAGATTTACAAAAATGTAAAGGTGCCACTCTTCTAAATATTTTTTGAAAATATAATTATTTTCTATCAAAATATATCATTTCTGTTAACATGTAGTGGGTAATTATTGTCCTTTTAAAATGAGTTAATAAATAAATATTTTTTAAATGTCAATTTTTAATTTCTAAAATAGTAAATATCAATTAATACAATCTGTATGTATACACAAAAACTCTTTGAGGTTCTCTATAAATTCAGTGTGTAAAGGGGTCCTGAAACTACAAACGTTTGAGAATGGTGGTTTAGAGAATTTACTGTAGGCAGTTTCTCAATGATTTTAAGAGGAGGACGGGTGTCCTGCCTTACTTGGCATTACCCACCCTACCCTCCTGCTAAAAGAAAACAAAAGGCAGCAGAAATACATGTGCTTACAGGTCCCTGGTCTCTCAGTGTCAGACATGCCTCTCTGTACAGTTGATCTGTTTCCTTGGTAACTCATCTGTAGCCGACACCTGTGGCCTATTAACAACCTCCCTAGGCCACTGGATTTCACAGGGCGATGACTGTCTGGGAATAATTAGGGAACTTGGTAAGGAAGTTTCCTCATGCAGGAAATTGGTTCCTCTGGAACTTGTTAAACATTAACTCCACAGCCAAGATCCTGAAAACATTTACTGAAATTAGGAAGAGTGTTCAGGTCCTCTGGGGGGCACTTACCAAGGGTGAACAGTGTCAGGAATCAGGGACTATGAGTTCATTCTTACAGGTTTAGGTGTCAGTGCTAAGCGCCGATGAGGGAGCAATTAGGTTAAAATGACTCCTGACTTTCTAACAAAGTCACACTTTTGAGCCTTTCCCTGGGGTTAAACATTGGTTGAGAGCAGGGGTGTGGGATGTAATTAAAGTCTACTTTAAATCCAGATGTTCCCCTTCCCTGAGCCTCTGTTGCCGCCACAGATGTTAGTAAGGCTGTCACTCGGAGAAGTTGGCTCAACTTCAGACAGTCCCAGTCAGTCGTGGATTTCTGACAACTTGATCAGTATCAACTCCAAGTAAAAAGCGATAGCGTTCTCCCAAGCTAACACTTTGAAGCTTGAAGAGTTGTCTAATGTAAGCACTGGGATCTAAGGTAAAAACAAAACAAATCTATAAGCAAAACACCGCTATCTTTCCCTTGAAACAAGTGCTGAGAAATCAGCAGAAGTGAAAGGAACTAACAAAGGGTAGAACACAGAGGCTTTCTACCTTGATGACACATCCTGTCAGCCACGGGAGGATTCCCTGCTGGGCTGCTGTCTGTGGATCCCACCCAGTTCTGCACCACACTAAGCACAGCCCTTTCCAAAGAGTGGCAGGTCTGACATGAAGAATGGCAGTGCTGTCCTCTCTTCCTGAGTGTCATTCAGATGCTTTACAGATGGCCTGAAATGAAAAGCAGTTTCAGTAGCACCTAAAAGATCACCAAATTACATTCAAGAGAGTATGAGAAAACAGGGAGAACATTTCAGTATGGCAAATTTGCAGCAATAGAAGAAAAATAAAGAAGTTTGAAAATATAATAAATAATACTTTGAGTGCCTGCTGTGAGCTGGGCGCTGGGCAAGTGCTTTGTGCTCTTTCAGTTGATGCTCTTAAAGGTCCCATAGCTTGGTCTCTCCTGTGACCTTTATTTCACCCGAGGACATCTAAGTGTGCAGAGCTTACCTATCGTCCAAGGCTAAGCAGCAGAAGTGGAAATAAAGCATCTTTCCATTTAACTCCAAGGTCAAAGTTTTTGATGGCCAACACGCATCACGTCCCATTTACTTCTTCATTCAACTAACGTATACTGAGGGGGTCACTCCATGCCAGACCCTAAAACAGGGAGACAAAACAGACATTGTTCCTGCCTGCATGGGGCTTGTGGTAAATAGCAAAAGACATAAGTCAAATAATACACAAATCAGCGTATCATTGCAAATCACGATACACATTTGAAGGAATATATAATACAAATGAATTATACGTATATACTGTATAGACATGTTATGTATGTATACATGAACTTGACCTAGGCTGGAGAAGAAAGACTGCTCCCAGAAAGTGGTATTACATTCAAATCTGAAGTTTAAGTAGGAATTAACCAGGGAGTGTGTGGAGGGTAGGTGTTGGAGAGAGTGTCATGGGCAGAAATGACAGAGGCTCTGTGGCAGCAAGAAGCAAATCCAGGCAAAGAACCCAGAGAAATTCACTGTGTGATATATGACTGGAAAGATAGCAGGGGCCAGGCATGTAGGAATTAGTGCTGTATTAAGAAAACTAGTGAAAGGCTCTATTGCTATATTTTATTTTTAGTTTTTGTTTGTTTTGAAATTTTTTGGCTGTTTTTCTGGTGTGAGAAATATTTCACATCTGGAGTAGAAGGAAGAATGTGAAGAATATTCATGTAACCACTACCAAACTAACACATTATAATTGAATAATGTTTTTAAATAAAATGAACTCAATTATCACTTTTTTTGTAGCTATTGAATTTTATTTATTTTTTAATTAAAAAAATTTTAGGGGGGGCTGAAGGTAATTAAGTTTATTTATTTTTTTAATGGAGACCTCGGACATGCTAAATATATGCTTTACCACTGAGCTATACCCTCCCCCTCTTCAGTTATCATTGAAATCTCTTGTATACTCCACTGAAAATTTTTAAGCCAAGGACAGACATGAACAGATTTGTATTTTGAAAAGATCTTTGAGAAGTTGTGGAGTAGAGAATGAATTAGAAGGAACAGTGTGGATACAGAGATTCTGACTGGCTGGCTACTCAGGCTGTCTATGTGAGGGGCAGGTGGGCTGGACTGGGGTGATGGCAGAAGGGACAGGGAGAATAGAGAGATTGGGGAGATATTAGGATGCAAATGATGTGACTGTGAGTGATGGGTTAGTAAAGGGAAGTAAAATGGTGGAAGGGAAGGTGAAGATAACTTCTGAAATACTCTTCCATGAAATGAAGTAATCTTTCTAGGGGGAAAATGATCTATCCTTAACGATTATCTCCAGAATTAAGGAAAAAGTACAATCAAATTAGAATGGAAACATAATAAGCTGATTGTTGAAGGCAGTAGAGTTAGATTACACATATTTAAAATTTTTCTAGATAATGTTAAAGTGTATTCCAAAGCGGTTGTACCAATTTACATTCCACTGTAACTTAATGGGTTAAGTTTAAGCTTGTTAAGTCTTTGAGGGGGAGGGTATAGCTCAAGTGGTAGAACATATGCTTAGCATGCACAAGGTCCTGTGTTCAATCCCCAGTACCTCCTCCAAAAAAAATAAGTAAATAAATTAAATCCCCAGTACCTCCTCCTCCTCAAAAAAAGTAAACCTAATTACCTCCCCCCTAAAAATAAAAAAATAAAGGTTTGTTAAGTTTTTGAATGAGTTAAATTCTTAAAACTTTTAACTTATATTTGGATTGATGTGTATAAGGAACCAATATCTCCATGTACCGTATCCTTCTCCTTCAATGAGATCTGGATTTGAGCCTCTGTTACATTCATCACGCTTATCATTCAATGGAATTTTTAACTGGAAGAATTTGTTCCTTCAGCTGTGTGACATTTTCTTAAGGTTACAGGCTAAACCTTACGGACTGTGTCAACCAGGCTCCCTTGACCTCTGTATTCCAATTGGGTTCAGCCAGTAGGAGATGTGGCAGGCAGTTAGGGGGTGTGGGAGGAAGGAGGAGCCAGGATATTTATTCCTCTGGTTCCCTCCCTTCAGGATTACACATTTTGCAGTGGTTGTGTTCTTCTTCCAAAACCAGAGCTCCTGATGGGGGTCCCTTTCCAAAAAGCTACTGATTTTTCTGGATTCTGGTTCCCTGCCCCCACCCCCATGTCTCTCAGGCATCGGGGTGGGAGTGGATTCCCAGCGATATTAGCCCCATGTGCTCCCCATCTCTTGCTGCTTTCCCTTAATGCTGCTCACACCACTGTTGTAAAAGCTTCCTTCATGAAGCTGTCTTCAGCCACTATCTTGTGTGTCCTTCCTGATTGCTACACAAGAAACTGAAACTGCGAAACAAGATACACGTAGGTATAACTATACAAATGGCTTCCCAAAGTTCGGGAAATGTTCGGTCTTACTAACCACATCGTTTCACACAGTAAAAAATAAATAAATAAATACATACATAAACATTTTTTACCTATCAAATGGAGTCATAATTAAGGCAAATGACAATTCTGGAGACCTGCGAATTACTCCTAGACTTTATATGGTTCAAAATATAAATTGTTATACAGTTTTGGAAAACGATGTCAGGATGTATGAAAGAGCCTTACAGAATAGCTGTACTTTTTGACCTAGGAATTTTATTTTTAGGAACCCAAACTAAGGATAATGATCAGAAATATAGATGAGGATCTAAAACAACATCCTAAAGTGTTACCAATTACAGTGGAAAAGATGGAAATGAATCAAGTGAACTGCAATAATTGGCTATATGAAAATCAAAAAATCTTCATAATGAATAGATTATACAGTCATATAGAATTTTTTCATGATTTCGTGAATGCTCACAGGATAATGTAAAGTAACATAGCAGGATGTAAAAAAGTAAATAAACTTATATGTCACCCAGTCTGTCCTTAGAGGTGCCAGTCACTTCCTCTGGTTAAATTAGGCCCTCCCCTCAGGACTGTACCACTGCTATCTCTTCCTGAATTTCTCAATAAACTCAAAAGTAGAGAACTATATTAAATAAAACAAATGAATAAATTTGTGCTGCACTAAGCTTGGAGCACATCACAAAGCCTTGGACTTAGACAAACCTGCTCCACTTCACGTCAGTATCTGCAGATGCCAGAGAGAATGGTTGGTTATGTTTTCAAGATTATTATTTTTTTGTGAGTCACTCACTCAAAAGTGAATTTCATGTGACCCACACAGTTCATATTTTAAATTAGACCACTCCAAACATGCTCTCTTCATTTGATGAGATTCCTTTTAGCTGATTTTATCTAATGTTGTACCAGAAACATAAATTTAATTTTATTTATATGTATTATAAATTTATTTATATACACACTGTAGAAAAAACAGAAAGAATGATTCAACGTTAGTTACAATGGATTCTCCTGGACTGATGACATTACAGATCATTTATACCATGTAAAATATTTTCTGATTATCTTCAAGTATTTTCTAATGAGCATGATTAACTATTCCAGTATGAAATAAAACTGTGAGAAATACAGAGAAGAAAAGAATTCAGAATAGGGGCATTTCGTTAGCCTCAGTCACCACACAAATCTTTTTCTGTCACCTTTAGTCCCACTCAGAGTCACTTCTCCTCTTTACTCTCTGTCTTCGTTTTCCCCTCTGTCTCTTCTATTCCTTTTTCTTTATTTGTTTGATTTTTTCTGTTCTGTTTTCACTTGCACCCTATCTTTTCTTTTTATACCATTTCCCCCTCTTCATTTCATTTTCTGACTGTGAAGAGCCCCAGGGACTGAGAAAAAAAGAAGCCCATGCACTAAATTGCTTGATCCCTTGTTCAGTAATCTGCAAGAATGCAGAGGCCAGTGGCCACACTTACGTGAAGAGCGGGCATTTTTTGAGTGCTTACCACGTGCCTGGCACTGCCGGAAGTGCTTTACACATATTATCTCACTTAATCCTCAGTACACCTACACAGTCGGTACTGTCACTGATCCTGTTTTATGAAGTTGAAAAGGAGAGTTGACATGAGTAGCGGACCCAAGATTCGAACCTAGGCTGCCTGACTCTAAAGCCTTTAATGACCATGTGATCCTGACCCTCATTCTGGCCAGGCGGCTGCAGACTGCAGGCTGCAGGCTGCATTCCTCACAGAGTGCTTTGAACTTCCTAGTCAAGGGGAGGCTTTGTTGTGTTAAAGAAAGAATCCGACATTCTTATCCTGCTAGTTACACTTAAAAGAGGAGGCATCTCAAAATTTAAAGGCATCTGGAGACTCCAATAATGTATTTACTAAACATAAACCATAAAAATGCTTTCTGAGGTTATTTAAAATGCTTACTTTCAATTAATCAGCATTGTATAAACATTATTTAACCATTAAAGTCAGTCAACCTCAAGGTTCCCTGATGTCTTCAGTGGCTCCTTACATTTTCTTTAATTAATGCCTCCTCCCATCTGCTTCTAATGACTGTTGTCCCATTCCTAGAGGATGTTTATGGAACCACATCTTTCTCCCAAAATGTACGTGGCTCCTCCACTACATCCAGGTAGACTGACAGCTCCCTTCTTCTGCTCCTACTCCGCCCATACAATCTTCTATCATAGCACACAGCACATAGTCTCCCCCCTCACCCCCAAACTCTTTTCACTTACTAGGCTGTGAGACTCTTGCAGTTAGGGGTCATGTCTAATTCAGCATATCCACGCAGCACCCAGCCTGAGGAAATGCAAAAGAGAGTGTCTGTGGAGGTAGATGTGTCATCTAAGAGGGAATCATGTCACAATCTTGTGAATTCACCATCATCCATGCATAGACACTCTCTCTTTGTCCCAGAGTTGATTTGATTCAGGGATTCTGAGTCACCCTAACAAAGCTCATGAGAGATTTATGGATACAGTCAGATGCTACTTTTCTCAATTATAATAAGAAAAATTGGAAGTCTAAGTTTGAGTGACTTGGAAACCCTCCCTTCCCTGTTCAGTGAGTGAGCCTGGAATCAGAGTAGGGATGTTCCAACTTGATGGAGCATTAAATGGTGTCTGGTGTTCTGGTGCATCCATTCTCCAAGTCAGGAGGACCAGATATTTGAGTTGGACCCACAGGGTCCCTCTCCCATAGACTGGTTTCAGACGGCATTGCTGTATGTTGTTTTGCCAACTGTCTTGCTACTTTTGCTGACACATTCTCTTTTTAAATTGTTCTGAAGTATGAAGAATCTTGTATACTATCCAATAAAAACCAGGACCATAGTATAGGAGTGGAGGATGAAGGGGACATAAAGGAAAATGAGAGAAGATGAGCATCCAGAGATGATTAAGATGCATTCCCTGTCCTCAAGGAGCTTACAGTCCAGTGGGAACAACAGGTACATCACAGGTGGTGGAAGGGAGCCTGCGGAGGAGAGAGTGGGCAGTTTTCGTTGGGTCTAGCCTACTTTTTTTGTTTTTGCATTATTTCTACTGGGTTTGTAGTTTTAGGCTATCACTGCCTTTATAACTAAGAAAGGTACCCCAATAAAATCATCTATGGAAAGCAGAAATAACAGACAACTGACATAGAATTTACAAAGGCTGGAATGCCTAGTCTGTGCTGTGACCACAATGCTCATGTTTTTCAAGGGGGTACAAGTGCTCTAACTTTCCTAATAACATCCTCGTAATTTTCTCAATAGCAGGATTAGTATTAAATCCCAGAGGGAAAGTTGCAAGAACCCATTTTCTCAAGTTATTTAAAATTCAGACTTGACAAACTACCCCCATTTATACTGTAGTAGGAACCTGGTGATAAGACATTCAAGACTGAAAGGACATTGCAAGTAAGTGGCTTCTAGCTGCAAAGGCTCTGATATTTTTTGAAAAGTTATTTAAATTGATAACTCACGGGCATTATATTTGGCTTAAGGAAGTTTAAAAAGTTAGATTTGAATTCATCAAAAGGCGGGTGTCAGATCTGACAGATTTGTTCAACTTGAATTTTAAATAAGCATTTTTAAATCAATGTTTTAATTGTATTATGCTTTAATTCTGCAAAGTTTTTTTTAAGATATCAGAACTTGGAACATTAATTTTTAAATGCTTTAAAGGCTCTTAATTAAAATGTTTCTTCTTAGTTATATTTTTTGCAGGGTCTTGAGAATTATTTGTTGCTCCTTTACTAATCGAGCAAAGGTTTGGAAGGTTTTAGAGGTTGTGCCCTTCTTTTCAGTTACTCTTATTCCCAAATTTTAGCAACTACTAGGTCCTCATATATCACATCTCAAAAAATTGGTTCTCACTACAAAACTGAGAGGTCAAATAGAATTTAAATTGTCAAAAAAATTGGGTCCTCTCTAATTCTTTCTGAATCATACCAGTAATCTGAGCCTGTAGCTTAAGAAAACAGAGAACATGGAAGTAAAAGGAATTGTAGGGCTCAGACATTGAGTTTGACGTGAATGATTTACCAGTATGACCCACAGGAGGAGGGCCACCTCTTGTCCTAAGGCATCTCAAGTGTGCGTTCTTTGGAAGAGAATACGTAAAGGCTTCTTGAAGCCTAGAGATGTGATTTGTTAAATTTCTTACTGTGTTTTTGAACCTGAGAACACTTAGGACAAAAGCAAGCGAGGCTCCCCGCGCCGATGGTGAATGGAGTGTGAAAAGCATTTCTGTGCTGGGGTAGCTCCTGAGAACAGTCTGCCATCCAGGCCAGCCTGTCCCGGCTCTCCAGCTTATACCAGCTCTGGGCTTTCCTGTGGTGCGAACAGAGGGGAAGCAGTACAGTCTCGGTGGGCACAGGAACAGTAGGTCACAGCCCCACTGCAGTGCTCCTGAGAAGCCGTCTGGTGACCGAACCCAGTCTCATCACTAAGACACCCATCATGAAATAGAGGGCTTTTGTGCTATATTCAGCCCCCGCTTCAATAATATGTCAGCCAGGTTACTATGTTTCTAATTTTTTTTTTCTTAAAAGGAAATTAAAAACATTAAGTGAAAAAAGTTATAGAACCTCTCAGGAGGGCCTGAGCTCTCGCAGCAGCGCCCGCACCTCTGTAAGAACATCAGATGACCTATGGGCCGTATGGGGACACTTTTAATCTCTTCCCCACGTGTGAATCTGACCTCCAACTTGGCCCACTGTGTGAGCTAGGATGTGTCATTTAATTTCTCTAAGATCTCCTTAACTTATTTGTTTCATAGTTAATCATAGCAGCATCTGTTACTGTGATGATGAAGTGAGATACACCCATGTATGCAGTGCCTGAAAGCAGGCAGAGCCCAATGCATGTTAAATACAGAGATTAAGACCTGTGATAGTGGCCCAGCTCTTTTGGGCTGAGATCCCAGGATAGTCTGAGCAGACTTCTTGGTGTATTCTTTGTGTTAGTTAAATCCAATCAAAGATGAGGAACCTAAATATGTCAGTGGCAAGTCCAGACAAAAAAGGTAGAGACATGTGAGTTCCTAGCCACCGGCTGAATTCTGACCACCAGACAAGTGAGAACAGGAGGACTCAGCTTCTGTTTTCTCTTTTTTTCCTTGAGACCTGGAAGTCAGGCAAGATCTCTCTGAAAAGGTGGCTTTTAAGTCCCTATGCAGAACCAGAGGACTGCTAGGCAGAGGAAAATGTGAGGTGACACATAGCTAGTTGGTGGGTTAAACGGTTCTCCTGATTCCTATTTTGATGTTTCCTTTATTGCATCAAATTGGCCCTATTAGTGTCTTCTTGGAATCTCCAGGAAATATTTTGGATAGATCACTGATACAACTGACTATGAAAAGCATCACATGGAACCACATTCACCCATTTGAAAAAGCATTGAATCACTGCTATGTTCAAGGTTCTAAATGTTCTATGTTCATTGGGTGTCTTAAGATCCAGCATCTTTCCCCTCAACCCATTATCCTTTTGGCCAACAGTTTCCCAGTCAGTTCTGAAATTCCAGCATCATCCTTTATTCCTTCATCATCTCATTCTTCTCTCTTTCCACTAGCCTTAGTCAGTAACTGTACAACTAGGCTGTGGTAACATCCTTTTAACTTGGGTCCCGGCCTCTAAGCTTGGCACTGGGTATTAGGAAGGTAATTTGGACTTAAAAATATAGGGTATAATTTTGGCTGAGGGTTTAAGACTATATCTGGAATAGGAATGATTTTTAAATGTTTTTGTTTGTTTATTTCTAAATAAAGAAATCAGTAAAAAGCACCTGGGTTCTATCACCTAGAAATAACCAATACCTACCACACTCAGCAGTCTGTGTGTATATTTACATATATTTCACATATAAAATTTAAAAAAATAAAATGATGTTATATGGATGATTTGAAGCCCTTTAGATATACATCATGAGCAGTTTCATGAAAATAAAATATATTTACATTATTTTCATCAATGCATTATTATGTATATTATATATTATGGTATCACTATTCATTAAGTTATTTAATGAATCCTTCATTGATGTATCTTTGTATTGCTATTGAGTTTTTACCATTATAAACATTATTATAGATAATTGCATAATGCATAAATCTTTATACATTTCTTGGAGCATTTTCATCACATAAATTCTTGTAAAGGAAGTTGTTGGGTCAAAAAGGTGTTTTAATTCTAAGGCTTTTGGTGACTATTATCAAATTGCCCTCTGGAAATTTTATACCAGTTTAAACTCCCAAAAGCATCCTGTGAGTTTGCTTCTTTTCTTACACTATCACTTGGTTGTTAATATCCTTTAATATCTTTCCCAGTCTTACAGGTGAAAAACGATCTCTTTATTGTGTTAATTTGTATTTCTTTGATTGCTAATGAGATTGAACATCTTTTGTGTATTTTAGGTTATTTACATTTTTTAATTTGTGAGTTGTCTTTTATATCTCATAGGTCCTCTTTTATTGATTTATCTTATTTGTCTATGTTAATTCTGTCATATATATTGTGACTATTTTCTCATTTGATATTTGTCTGTGTTTACTAATTATTATAATAGAAATTTAAAATTAAAATTTTTTATTTCATCAAAACTGTCATACTTTTTATTCACAATTTCTGACCTTAGTTCTTTCCTTAGAAAAGCTTTTCCTATTCCCAGGCATAGATAAATATTTCTATTTCCTATGCATAGATAAATAATGGATAAATCTTGTCTTCGCTTTGAAAAGTGAGGATAATAAGGGGAGGGCAAAAGAGAATATAATGTTTTTGAACCTCAGGTGACTGAGGGAAAGTACCTTGTACAAAACTGTGAGAAGCAGAAGTTGGCTGTGGAGTAGATGAGGAATTTGATCATGAAGATTCTGAGCTTGTGGTCCCAGCAGGACATCTATGTGATGATAATGATGATGATGATGATATATGTGTTTGTGTGTGTGTTTGTGTGTGAGAGAGAGACGGAGACACTAAGCATGAAAGAAAAGATTAAACCCAGACTGAGTTAACTTTTATTAAGCATCTACTGTGTTCTATAGGCAACACTGCATTTTCCTGGATGGTTCATCAGCACTTGAAAGATTTTACTCTCTTCTTTAAAGAAATAAAGCAATAGCCCGCACCTCCGTGGAGTCTGAGAAATGATTCAGCAGCTTCTCCCTGGACCCCTCCCCTGCCCTGTTTCCTCCCCTCCTGCCCAGATCACACATCTCAGGTCCCTGATCACCCTCCTTCTACTTCCCATCTAAAGAGCACCACCCGCAGCAGGCAGAGAGCCCTGGAGGGGGAAGAAGTTTGGGGAAGAGGCTTCCACAGGACCTACACTCTCGTGCTATATCCTCTCCGCTTCTTCCAGGCTTCGTGCAAGTCCAAACATTGGCCAAGGAAAAGGTGCAGGAGAGAGTCAGATGCCCCCGACCATAGCCCCACCACACACCCTGGCCTCCATTCCACAGCTCACTCTTAATTGCTCTTTCATAGGCTGGGGTGAGGCCAGCAGAAGTTCAGAGCCATCACGGTCTTGGGGATGTGAATGCTGCCTTCCATGACTGTAGCTGTAAGGAGTAGAGGAGTTCCTTGTGAACTAATTTGGAACATCAGAGCTTTGTTCTACGGGAATAAGTGAGCTGTGTGGTTCAGGGTCAGAGTCGTGTCAGCAAAGATATGATGAGTTAAGAAGACTTTCATGGTCTGAGTTGAGCAGATCACATGCAATGTTCCAGATCACTGATTTGCAAACAGCCTTTGGGACCGGAGCGTCCTGGAATTGGAAACGGGCCGTACTAAGTTTTCCAATCAGGCAGATGAAAAGAAGAAAATCCATTATTGGAGACATTTGCGAGCTTCCATAGTATGTATAAACAGTTTTTAAGCAATAATTTTCCAAATACTTGCTTCAAATCAAAGATTCTGTAAATTGAACACTCATTGGAAGTGGTAGAGTCTTATTAGAAATAAGAGATTTATACTTTAAAATGTTTAAAACGCACTTGCGTATACCCTTATAGTAACCCTGCAAGATGTTATTTTCATTTTCTAGATGAAAAAGTGAAGGCTCGTGCAGATCAAGCCATTTGACTGATAGGGAGGTTCAGAGCAGACCTAGGACTCAAGACCTCGAGTGTCCTGGCTGGTCTCCTTGCTACACCGCCAGCCCTGCTACAGGCTTCGAAGGCCTGTTTTTGAGGTCATGCTTTTTTTTTTTTAATTGTAAGCAAAATCTTCACCTTTACCTCCCAGATCATATATTTTTTTTTCTTTCTAGGCCCAGCATAATTTATTTTGATTGCTTGGCATGCAGGCATCTATTCCATGGTTCCCAAATGTGGATTTATAGACATTATCAGAAGCCAGTTGCAGGTTTAGTAAACCTGCACTTTACACATGCACTTCTTTTGATAAGTTAACAATTTGATGCACAGAGAAATGTGAATAGGCTGAGAGAGAAACGTTAGAAGTCTTTTAACACCTAATTAATCTATTAAATTTAATGAAATTAAAATAGAGCAGAGAACTCAGCGACAGAGTTGTTATTTTGCACCTGTGGACACCATAGGACCTGTGATTCATGTTAAATATAAGAAGGAAAGACACCCCAGTATTTGTGAAAGATATTTTTAACATTTCTTTATAAAAGTGATCCCCCAATATAAATAACATTAATTAGAATTTCCTTTCAATTTACTACTCTTTTATAATTAACATTAATTTAAGCTCTGCATCTGAAAGATTTCCAAGAAAAGCTACTTGCTAGTTTTCCTAAGGCAAATGAGGAGATAAGGAAGCATACTATTGCTGATGTTAGCTTTCACGTGAAACGGGATGGTAGGGATAAGGAAGAGTTAAAAATGGTTCTTTCTCAGAGGAAAGGCAATGGAAGTGCAATAAAAACCTTCTGTGAGAAACCCAGAGATGGCAGGAGCTCTCCCTACTCTTGCTCAAGTATGAGAAGCATGCAGACGCCGTAGCATCCCCATATGAAGGTAAGCCAGGGGTGGGCCGGAGAGTGCACCTGGCTGGCTCCCCGTCCTATCCTGCATCCTTACACCACATCTGGTGTGGTTGGCAAATGAGATTGCCTGTAAGGAGGGGCAGAAGCTGCAGGGTGGTAGGTGTCCCGGTACCAGAGTGGTCAACACACCAAACCCAAGAAAATAAGCTTGTAGGAATAAAACCTTTTTTTTCAGACTACAGAATAAAACCTTCTGAAAACTGTCTGTGTTAGGACAGTCAAGCTGTTGCCATGGCATTGAGATAATTATTTGATTTTGTAAAATAGCTGATCTTTCCCCTCTTCAATCTGCCCTACCTTACCAAAAATGGAAGTTCTAGTTATGTGTTAAATGTTTGTATTTTTACAGGAAAGAAAAAAGAAGAGTTTGGAAGCATAGACTAAATCTGTCACCTTCCCAGGAGCCTAAACTTTCCAAGTTCTGACATCAGTGACTCCCTGTCTCTCTGGTGGGTACACCACTTAATAGCAGGCGGCAGCCACTCTGAATTAAGCATTGAATTAACATTTTGTGATTCCACCCTGTTCTCCAAAGAATGCTAGAATTATACATCCAGGACAGAGTTGAAAATCTGGGTGCACGTTAGAGATTTAAAAATTCTGAGGTTTCTGAAATATTTACACACATCAAATAATACAAAAGGAAATGAATATAGTAATTGCCCTCTTGGTTTCCTTTCCCATGATCAACATAATAAAAAAAATTTTTTGGCATCTTCCTAAGCATGGGAAATCAATAAAATATTAAATGAGAAGAAATAAGAAATTTAAATTTTAGCTCATTGAAGCAGTCAGCATTTTATGTGCAAATGAATATAAATTTATACATACATTTGTCATAAATTTCAGCTACATATTACATGTGTTAATGAAAATTGTGTAGTGAAGGCTGGCAAATAACATTCATTTTTAGGATTACTATGAGGAAAATGGACTTACATTTTATTTATATGTGAGAGCAGTTTTATTTTCACTTTGAATGAAATGTTGGACTTTTAAAATCTGATAAAGGTAAAATTTTCATTATTTTGGTAACATTTACTTATTCAGAAGACAGTGTTTATTTTGGGTCAAAAATTAGTATAGTTGTTATGAGTATTGATTGAAACAGCCTCACTTTATAAGTGAACAAAGATGCATAATCATGCTGGTTTCTCTTATGGCTTAAATATTGTCATTTTAATACTATATGTGTGTACATTGTGCAACAGATTTTTTAAAAGGTAAATAATTGATTGAAGAATTTTCTTAAATAGCCCAAATCAGAGACATAAATTTATAAGACTAAGGAGCCCCAGTGGAAAAGGACATAGAAAATATAAGCTCAAAATTGAGCTAATTCAGATCCTTTCCCCCTCTGTTTGCTTTTTAGGTCTTTGGGAAATTTAGAAAAATATGGACTTATATCCTTCACAATCTGTGAATACAATATTCTCAATTTTCTGCTTTGCTTTATAGGAAATCATAGAAGCACACTGAACAAAGCAGACAAATTCAGCTGCTGGGGAGGCATTATGGAGAGGTCCTGTGACATATCTTCTCCAGTTTTCTCTAAAAAGAACTGAAGAACTGATGAAGTCTTAGACCAAACAGCCCTTTAAAAATATGATTATGATGCATTTGCTGAGACGATTGTACTAAAACATGTGATATCTATTTACTGTTTTTATTTTCTCTTTCTAAATGAAACCTGATATGGAAATAGTTTGAAAAAATTGGAAGAAATGGGTATGGCCTTTTATTGAAAACATAATTTCTCATCTAAGTGTTGGTACCTGATCATTTTCTTTGTCTCAATATAGTAATGGTCCCTTGCCTGACATGGAGCATCAGTAACTCTAGCTACTACCATCTTCCCAGTACTCCGACTTCCCACATGTATTTCTTTCACTGGCTAGGCTGGGTTGTTGCCTTCATATGTCTTCCTGCATTAAAGATGTTAGCCTCATTGGTAAGGATGTTAATAAAGTCTTCCTCTTGCTGTGGTAATCACTTTGTAGTGTACACAAAGATTGAATTGTTGTGTTGTACACCTGAAACTAATATAATATTATATACCAATTTCACCTCAATTTTAAAAAAAGAAAAGAAAAATAATTTTCTTGTCATGACCTTAGTAACTTCCTTCTTTCTGTTATTTCCCAACCACAGGTCCATTATTACTGGGCACCATGTCTACACTTCCATTGGAATTAGGAGTACATATAGAAGAGAACAAATCAATTCAGCAATTGGTTGTGATATGTTTGTTCTGTGCCAGGAACTGTGATGGGTGCTGGTATGCAGAATGAAGAGATGACTTGGTAACTTTTCAGGAGGTCATGGTCTGAGCCTCTGCCTCCCATTATTCTTCATCACTTTCCTGTCTGCTTTGCCTTCTCCTCTCTTGCTCATTACCTACGCAAGCTCTCCTACCTCTTAGGCTTGCTTCATACCCTTCCTGACTCTTTTCCTTTATCCTGATAGTATCTTTCTTTTTAACCACAGCCAACACTCTATCTCCAAATGTTTAGGAATACAGCTTGCAACTCGACTCTCCAGAAAGCCTATTTGAGCTAAGTAAGAAGAATTACAAATATTTAACTATTTTTATTTTTCTAAATGACTAGATCACAAGCAACATAAAACAAAGATCCCATCATATTATCTGAAAAGTAAATTTGGGTGCAACAAAGATCCCTTAGTTCCTTGATTAACTTTTTTGGGGGGAGGTAATTAGGTTTATAAATATATATATATTTAATAGAGGTACTGGGGACTGAACCTAGGACCTCATTCATGCTAAGTATCCACTCTATCACTGAGCTATACCCTCCCCCTTGAGCTATACCTCCCCACTCCTTGATTAATTTTAAACATACTTTAAACATAATTGATTGGTGATATATGTTCCTAGCTATTTTTAAAAATCAAAATAATAATCACATTTGAAAAGAGTTTAGGGGAGGAAATCTAATGGTTTGTGGTAGATTTGTGTGTCTTAAGAATTATCTGGGAAGAAGCGTTAGAATAGAGGCTTGGAAAGACCATAGCGTGCTCATATTCCTGCCTACAAAAAAAATTAAGACATTTTTCTTTACTTATCTTCATTAACAGGAAGACATTATATAGATTTATCTCTCACAAAGTTGGACTATCAAATCTGAAAATAGAAATAAAAAACATGGAAAAATGTTGCAAAACTAAGTATTTCTCTAGATCATTTAAATAATTAAGACAACAATTTCATTTCTCAGAAATATTCATACTCAACCTGGTTACCCTAGGAAACTCTCCCTCTTTCTTTTTATTTTTCTTCTTAATTTTCTTTCCCTTGTTTAAACTTATATGTGACTCCTTCCTTCCCAAACCATTCCCCCTAAAAATTACTGCAGTTGCATGTTCCAGAAACTAGAAAAATTAAATCCTGCCTGTTGCATAAATGACCACTTTGAACATCTCTGAAAGTAGCCTAAACTCTATCTCTTCTAATTATACTTTCTTTTCTAAACAAACCATAAAATAAAGCCCCCATTTAACTGATTCATAGTTTTTCTGTTTTTATCCCCCATTATTGCTATAATACTACTTTTTCTACTGTTCATCTTAAGCATGCAGTATTTCAACTACATTTAGATTAAATTTGCTTTCTGTGATTCGGTCTCAAAAGTTAACATCTTTAGCAATATGTTATGTTTTAAGATTAACAAGTGATTTTCTACAATATAGCCTGTTTGTAAGCAGAAAAATGTTCTAAGAACATTGATTTTCATGTGTGGGTTTTGTACCCAGCTTTGTTAATTTCAATTACAATTTGTTGGCTTTTGTTAAATTTCACCCTGACCATTATTTTTAGGATCTTTTTGAATTTCTCACTTGATTACCTAATTGTTAATAAGCTACTTCATTTTCAACATAGGATGTTATTAACAGTCTAGTTTGTAAATCTATTCTGATTAGTCCAGGATAATTGGTTAGATTAAATAGTACTATCTCAAACAAACGGTCCAGTATTTTGGGTCTTTAAAGAATCCAGATTGGATTGACTGTTTTTCTTGATTGGATGGCAACTGGCCTGCTAAATTTCAAGAGACTGAGTATACAGACCATGTCAGTATGAGATACTTTCCCAGTGCTTCCTTCTGATAACCCACTATGACTTCTTGCCCTCTAGCATCTTCCTCAGGGTGTCCTTTACTTCTGTGTTTCTCAGGCTATAGATCAGAGGGTTGAGCATGGGAATTACAAGACTGTAAAACACAGAGACCACTTGGTTGTGCTTCCAGGAATTCTCTGCTTTAGGTTGCTGCAGGTACATGAAAAAGAGCGTTCCATAGAAGATGATGACCACTGTGAGGTGGGAGGCACAGGTGGAAAACGCTTTGCACTTGCCTTCGGAAGACTGGATTTTTATGATTGAAAAGAGGATGCAAATGTAGGAGATGAGGACAGTCAGGAGGGAGCTAGTGAGATTTACTGCAGAGAAGACCAAGAGCTGCTTTTCTTTGTTGTGGGTGTTGGAGCAGGAGAGGGCGAGGAGAGGGGGGTCAGCACAATAGAAATGGTCGATGATGTTGGAGTCACAGAAAGACAACTGGAAAGTCAGAATGGTCTGTATCACAGAGTTTAGGAAGCCATAGGTATAGACCCCGATCACCAACTCCTTGCAGACCCGCTGAGTCATAATGGCTGTGTAAATCAAGGGGTTGCAGATGGCCATGTAGCGGTCATAGGCCATTGTGGCCAAGAGGAAGCATTCGGCGGTGGCAAAAGCACTGGAGAAGTAGAGCTGGGCAAAGCAGCCCAAAAAGGAGATGGTTTTTTTCTTCACCAATAAATTTTGTAGCATCTTGGGCCCAATTGAAGAGGAGTAACAAAAATCAATGAAAGCTAAGTGGCTGAGGAAATAGTACATGCGGGTGTGGAGCCGCGAATCCACCTTGATGAGCAGGATCATGCCAAGGTTTCCCACCAGGGTGATGAGATAAATTGCCAGGAACACCACAAAGAGGGGAAGCTGTAGCTCGGGGCGATCTGTGAACCCCATGAGGACAAATTCAGTTACCATGGTACGGTTGCTTCTTGCCATTTTGTTCTTTCTCTTGTTGGAAAAAGAAAACGTGGCTTCAAAATGTTTGCATAATTAAAAACAAAAGCTTCTTACTCTTTGTTCTAGCACTAGATGACAAAAATTTGGCTTCATAATCCCAATGATTAAAAGCTGTCATTTGCCATGGGGTTTTATTCTTCTAAAACAGAATCAGAAATGTCTGAATTAATTCATTTTCTCTTTTGATGGAGATTGACAAATTGACCTCCAAGGAAGTGGCACCAAGTTACACTCCCAACAATGTTGTACAGCAATATTGGTTTTCCCACAAACCCAGTGTTATGAAATTTTAAATCTTTGCCACTGTGATGGTGGATATTGGTAACTCATGTCTCCTGATTGGTATGTTTTCTAAAAATTGTGAATGGAGATTAGCCTTTTTTCAAACAATTATTTGCATGTGTATTTTTTTTCTATGCTTTGTCAATTCACTTCCTTTGTTAACTTTTTTATTAGGTTGTTGGTCTTCTAAGCATTTTATTTACAGGGCTCTTTCTTTAGTAAGGAAATCAGCCATTTGTTTGATATACGTACTGCAAATTCTTTTCTTGTTTGTCACTTGTCCTTCAGAGTTGGTATGGTAAGTTTTCTTTGTGCTATGCAGTAAATTTTAAGTGGTTTGATGCCAAATATATCAAGCAAATTTGTCTCTTTCTTTTGGAATTCGGATCTTTTTAACGTGGTTAGCTTAGCTTTCCTCAATTTAAAATTACTTTTAAAATAATCTCTTGTTCTAGAGCTTTACTAGATTTCCTTTTTACATTACAAAGTTTGATCTTTCTGAGGTTTAATTTTGACATAAGGGATGAGGTAATCAACTCTTTCTGTTTGTTTTTGTTTGTTTGTTTGTTTGTTTTGTTTTTGGGGGGAAGGTAATTAGGTTTATCTCTTTATTTTAATGGAGGTACTGGGGATTGAACCTAGGACCTCATGCATGCTAAGCATGCCCTCTACCACTGAGCTATATCCTCCTGCTCCTGCCATAATAAACTCTTTTTATTTATTTCTCCAAATAGCTAGCTGGGTGTTCTAATGCTATTTGTTGGTGAAATCATTTTCCAGCTGATTCTTTTGATTTAAAACTCCAGATTTTTTGTAAAGCAAAACATTCATAAGTGTATGCGCTAATTTCTGGGTCTTTTTCTTTGTAGTCTCTTCTAGAACCAGGACCAAACATTTAAATACAATAGTTAAAAACCTGATTTTAATATCTGGGAGCAAATTTTCTGGCTGTTCTCACATATGTATTTTTCCAGATGAACTTTGGCATTATTATATCAAGTTCCAAAAAAAAAAAAAATCTCGTTTGTACTTAAAATGCTATTGCATTGAATCAATATGTCAATTTGGAGAGAATTGACAGCTTTACAATCGAATCTTCTTTTCTATAACTAAGGTATATATTTCACTTACTAGAGTCTTTCCTAAAAAGAGTTTTTAAGTTTTCTTTAAACTTTACAGATGAAAGTCCTGCATATTTCTTTAAGGTCTACTCATAGGTATTTTATCTTTTTGTAACTGATGTAAATGAAATCTTTTTTTTTTAATTTGGTTGTTTATTTAAGTATTGTTTACATATAGGAAAGCTACTGATTTTTGTAAATTAATTTTATAACTTCTTTCTTACTATAGTTTCTCATTATTTAAAAGTTATTTTTTTAGTCAGTTCTGTTGAGTTCTTCTAATAGTGTAATGCAACTGATGTTTGAGAAAAACAAGGCATGAAAGACCTGCAGATATTTGGTGTGGTTAGAAAACAGGCTCCCTCGGGGTAGTCCTGCCTTTGAGATTGGCAGGGACCAGGGTGAGAATAACAAAGGGACGCCCACATATCAAATGTCTAAATATGTAAAAGTCAGAAAATAAAGATAACAAATTAATAAAATATGCTTTATCCTCCCTCCTTAACAAATACACCTTTCTAATAACCTGGAAGGCAGAATTCTTTGGATGGTAGTAACTCCAAGCAGGAATGAGGGGGCACAAGGAAAATCTGCCGCCAATCTGCACGCGTGGCTGCACATGCGTGGACACGCCAGCCTGCATGGACACGCTCTGTTCACAGCCCTGCGAGCAGCCATCTCTGGGCTCCCCTTAAGGCCCAGGTCATGAACACCAGTAGTGTGGTTCACCCTCACAAGGGTGATCTGGGAAGGAGACTCTTGTAGACTCTGGGAATGAGTTGGGGGCTGTTTGGGCAAGGAATTTTGAGGTCTTGTTTCTTGGAAGATGGTCTAGGAGCAGTATATAGGATGGACTCTGGGTAGGCACATCCCTTTGGTCTTGACCCATAAGGTGTGGTGCAGTGAGAAGAGATCCAGAGTTGCCCTAGAGAATGGGGTCAGGAACGATCCCTTTTGTTTGGATCTAAGGCCGGTAAGAAAGTGATGAAAAGCATGGCTAGAAGTCCATGTCTGAGCTAGATAATTGAGGGCCTTATCCGGTATAAGGAGTTTAACCTGTACCCTGTAGGGAGTAAGCAGCCTTTTAAATGAACTGAGTTGGTCACTGGAAGATGAAAAGGACCTGAGAAAGTGAAAATTGGGTCAGAGATGAGCATTTTAGGAGGGAACAGTTGAGCAAGGAGTTGAGCTCAGAGCATGTTTGTGGGACTGTGAGCATCCTTTCAGGTAAGAGCAAACATATATGAAAGAGATTAGTGAGAAACAAACTGGATGGGGGTAGGTAGTGCCATATTGTGAAGAGCTTCGCATGCCAGGGAGATTTTAACAGCTATTTCAGTAGTGAGCATGGACCCATTCAACATTTGAGCGATAGGGTGACTTGACCAGCACTCAGCTGTCAGAGAGTTAATCTGGAGGTGTGTGTATAATGCACTGAAGGGAGAATGCCACCAGCAGGACACTGGCTAGGATGATTTCCAGGTAAGGGATGATACGGATGTGAACCAAGGAAATGATGGTAGGAATGAAGAAACGAGATAAGAATGAGAGATACTCTACAGGCAAAGTCTGCATCCACTTGTCAATTGACTGAGACTCTCAGTTTTCAAGTTCGAGAGACCGAGGTAATGATAACCTAAGAATTAAGAGTTTAATTTTACCTTGTTTCTTAACTGAGGAGATCTGATACAATTTAAGTACACATACACATACATCAAAATTAATATTATACAATTCAAAACTTGAAATATAATTGAGGGGGAAAAAAACAAGCAAAATTTCCCTTGTAGTTATGTAACAGTGTTACAGAGGGGTAGTGCTTTTAGTAGAAACAGAATGTCTGAGCTTGGAGTGGAGCTGCACGGAAGGGTGTTGAATTCAGTTAGAGGGGACAGTGGTGTCTATTGCAAAGTCAGAGCTAGTGATACCGATTTGGGAGTCATTAGTAGACAGAGGATGGTAAAAGCTGTGGGAACCCGCGAGATCATTCAGGGAGAGAGAAGTATCAGGAAAGGTTCAAAGACAGACCTCTGGGAAAAGTGTACCTTTAAGGGCTGGGGAGAGGAGTAGCAGTCTTAGGTGCCCTAAGATATTCAGGTGAATTCATGTCAGAAAATAAGGAAACTTTTAAATACGGTCATTTCTGACACTCCTGGCTTATGGTTGAGGTGACCTGTTTTGTTGTGGTCTTCTCTCTCTCAGTAATAACTTAAAGCAAAACAAAACAAAACAAGCAAACAAAAAACAAAAATCCTGCAATCTTCAAGCATTGCATATAAACAATCTTACTCAGTAAAGTGTGTGTTGTTCTGGATCTGTGCCATCTAAAGGCAGGAAAACATTCTTTTTGAATTGGTTTCTAGAATTGGTGAAGTCTTCCTGCCCCTTCGAAGTACTGTAACAGTTCTCAATTCAAACTGAGGCTTGGGAGGGTTTAGTAACTCTGGAAAATCCCCAGAAAACCAGTGGGCAGACTCTAGCTTTATTCAACAGCTCTTGTGTGACAGATGATTTTGTTGTGTTGGCTGTTATTGATATGATTGCATGTTTGTCCCTGAAGTTTCTAAGACACTGTTACTTCTAATTTCTAGATTTTTAACAATTTCTTTTCTGTTAGTTCAATATCTATTCATTATTTACCCTATGGAGATGCTTTTCTGCATCCTAAAAGACTTCTAATTGAATGCTCTTTCTTAATAGTTTTTAACCCAGTATATACTCTGATTTTCTTCAAGGACAATTAAGATTTAGGCTTATTATGGGGAACTATATTCAATATCTTGTAGTAACTTACAATGAAGAAGAATATGAAAAGGAACATATATATATATGACTGAAACATAATGCTATACACCAGAAATTGTCGCCACATTGTAAACTGACTATACTTCAATAAAAATTTTTAAAAAGTTTTTTTTAAAGAATGAGGCTTATTAATAACTTCAATGTTTAGTCTATTCGTTCTCAGAACTGGATTTGACAATAAATTCCAGAAAAGCAATCTCTATTAATAAATATTTGACCTGTAATTTTCTACCGAAAAGAAAATCTATGGTCACTTAAAAAAAACAGAGTACTGTGATTTACTCTCAAACATAATGATTATAACCAGTGATGAGCTGAATACTTCTAACACGCTAAGAGATTTTATTTTACATTATCTTATTTAGTACATAATGATCTTTTCTTCCAGTTTCTTAATGAGGAAATAGAGACACAGAAATATTCAGTAGTTTTTCCCAAATTTACAAAGTAGTTGAGCCAGGATTTGAAACTAAGTGGGCTGATCCCCGAGCCTTAACTATACCACCTTCCCACTTATGATTCCTCAGTATTCATCCATTTTATAATTTTGTTTTTCCTATTTTAAAAAAATTTAGACTCCTATGAGAAAATTTTAGGCATATTAGGATGAGTTCAGTAATGCTTCTTAGTTTGTTCAGATATTTTTAACATTTACTGTTGCGTTTAACTAACATAGTGAATGTTTGATAATTCATTGTTGTGTTTTTCCTTTCTTTGTTTGAACAATTCAAACAATTGAAAAATATTCTCAACCCCTGGGAAGGGAGGGGCACATGAACTTCTTTGAGAATCTGATGAAAGCTAAGTTTCTGCTCCTAGAGAAGTTTCACTCATATGAAACTTTGCATGCAATTTAAGAGGCTTCACTAGTTTAACAGGTCCCTGCTAGGGTTTCCTCATAAAATGACACACAGACAAAAAAAATCTCAGCTATTCCAGGCCAGGGTCAACCAGTCCTTCCCAATTTGCTTCTCTGATCGTTGCAAAGCACCGCTGTCCTAAAGCCCTGTCCTTTTCAGTCCCAGAACTGAAACCCTTCTCTTGGCTACCTTATAGTTTGTATTACAACAACCTGGGGAGTGAAGACTACTTACCAAGCACCTATCGGTCGATCAGTCAGGATTCCCAGTGCCTCGGAAGCGTTCAGTTAGAGTATTTCCATTCGGACAAACAAGCTTCTTCATGTCTGACTGGAAAGCTTGGTCTCCGTGTTCCACACCGACAAACTGTGAGTATTTATAAAGTTAAACTGTGACGAGCCTGTTATCTCTTGTTATTCTAGCACTCCCTGGTGCCAAGGGAACAGTTTATACAGAGTTTCTGTGAGATATTTCACATTTGATTTAAAGCACCTTTGGGAATTAGAATCCCTGAGTCATCCTGGTAACTAAGGATGACTCAGGTTGGGATGCTTTGGTGCATGTTCTCAGGATGACTCTCAAGTCCAGAACCTTTGGTGTGATGCTTGGAGATGGGCTTCCTGCCCTTGGAAGAGCATCTTCAGCAGGTGGCCTTGAAGTTGGGGCTGGGGTGGGGGCCCAGGGAATGTTTCACAGGGAACTAAGTAAGGTTATGTACAGATTGTGTGACTAGGATGCACATATGGAAAGTTTTGCTTGCAAAGAAAAGATGGCCTTGGCTGTCATATTTATCACAACAGACCATGAAGAGAAAAGCAGTTTTCATTTTTCCTGCTGTTATATATTTCCTATTGAATCAAATTAAGGAGTAAAATTTTATTCAAAACCAGGTCAGCAACGAAAGGTTCTAAGGGTCCTGTACACCTCTTTCCCTTTCTCTCTCCCTCCCCCATTCTGCTCTGGCTTGAAATTGGGGCAGTCAGCTCCACTTGAGGGGCCAGGTCAGTTTTTTAATGTATCTGGTCTTTGCTCTTGGCTGCCAGGGAAAAAGAGATTAGGACTGGATCCTCTAGGTCATTAATTGCAGTGATGTTGCACAGCCCTTAAACTATTGCTGCAAAGAACACTGCCCCCAATCTCAGCATTCAACACACAGCAGAGCTAAGGTGAGAGTGTTCTCCAATTAGAAAGTGTATTTTCTGTCTCTCAGCATTTCCATTGATTCACACCAAAGAGGAGGCAGCTGGAGGAGAAATGTTCACATGAGACCCAGGGCCTGGTTCTAGTGGCCTCTCTTAGCCACTTTTGCCCTTGCAGCAGGTAAATCTATAAGCTTTCATTAATCAAAGAAGTCCATGAGTTGAATCAAATTAAGGAGTAAAGTTTTATTCAAAACCAGGTCAGCAAAGAACGGTTCTGAGGGTCCCATAGGCCTCAAATGCAGCATTCGATCACAACCTAGTTACCTAAACGATAAAACATGGGACTTCTATTTTCAGCATCCTTTGGAATGTACACCTATCTTGAGTAGTGACTAAGGCCTGGAGTAAAGGACAGAGGCAGAGAGGCAGCTCACCTACTGCCATCTGTGCCACATTTCATGTCTAGCCCAAGTTCAAATGATAATCAATGTACTTTTTACCAAGAATTGGTTTTTGTATGGAATTCACACTCCCTAATGAGTCAGTGATAGGAATTGAATATCTAAGGGGATGAACAGTCAGGCCTCTTAAAGTCTGTTTTTGCAGAAAGCAGGTGACTTTGTGCATCTTCCCTGGGAGAATTCCTAGCAGGGGAAAGAGAAGGAGAGAAATTGATGCTGCGGTCACACAGAGCTGAGGAAAACTGACCATGGCCCTTTTGAGCCAGAATTTACTATGCTGCTCTGCTCGGCAAAACTGGGAAAGAGAAGCTCTAAGTCCAGGAGTGTCAGATAGTCACCAGTGAAATTCTAAAGAAGAAGGTGTTTTTAAAAATCCACTGGGTCATGAGATTTAATTCCAGTTTTTAGGAAGAGCTTGTATTAAAGGAAAGGGTACATCGTTTTCTGCATTCAGCCTGGGATACCCTTTGAGAAAGAACCTTCTCTAGGTGTGAAAGAGTCTTTGTAAGTTAATTCTTGAGATGGTGACTGGAAACAGCATCAGAGTCATAACTCAAGACCACTGATACTTTGTTTCACCACAGCCAGGAACCCATATGGATTTAGTGCGTCTTTCACTGAACTCTTAGTTACTGGGGGCTCTGAATTACCATGTTTGTCCTGGAGTAGCTGATGTGCTGGTTGCATTTAGTTTGAGGCTTTATTATGCATTTAAATTTCCCTTGATGAAATGTTCCCATATGAATACATTGTGGAGTAAGTGAAGCAACTAAGAGCATCCACTTACAACCCTATCCTAATGTTACCAAAGTTTAAACAGGCCTGGAAGAAATGTTGGTGTCATCATTTGAATGAAACAATTCAACCTTCAAAGTAAAGGAAGGCTTTTTCACTCCTGTATTTACTATCTTTGCATTTGTGACTGTGCATGTGCCGTGACTTCCCATAAAACAGCTTAGCTGTCTGGATTGAGGAAGGTTTCTTCTCTTTATGAGCTGAGAAAAGACATGCACTGGGTTGTGATTATACTGGGGATATCACAATTCAAATGCCTGATTGCACTGTATTTGTCTGAAACTGATACGAATGACATCAGCATACTGACTCACAGGATTTGTTCAATAATGTGCTATAACAGAAAAGTATTGTCCAAGAAAATGATTCAAGCAGTACTTGGAAATTGTAATTAACTTGGTATGTATTTTCTTTCAGATAGAAAAGCCCATAGATATGTGTAACAGAATTTTTAGCATTTACTATGTAAACTTAAATAAGCAAGGTGTGTTGTATATTTGAGAAATGAATGCCTTCTGTATTTACCACCCAGAGACCCCACAGAACATAACATAGAAAAAAAGGAATGGCATGAAATATATTTTTATTTAAGAAAACAATAGGTAGACAACCACTAAGCATATTTTCTAATATTGACTATTTCTCTTCTTATATTTGGAACATTTTGGTTTTCTGCATTTGATAATTATTTTTATAATTCGAATACGTTACCCCCATTTCCAAGGCCAGGTGATACCATGTTGGACTGCAGTTAGGCTTTATTGTTTATTTTGTTTGTTTGTTTGTTTTTTAATCTTTTTTTTTTTACTTTATTACTTTTTTTGTTTGATTCAGGTTTGTTTTTTTGGAGGGGGGGGTAATTAGATTTATTTTATTTTTTAATGGAGGCACTGGGGATTGAACCCAGGACCTTGTGCTCACTAAGCATGTGCTCTACCACTGGGCTACCACCTCCCCCCGGGCTTAATTGTTAATAACAAGGCCTGCCTTCCTTTGATACACACTTAGTGGTCTCTTTCTTTGGTGCTGTTTCTGGGAAATTCCTTCCCTCGGATTGCCTTGAGGTATGTGGCAGAGGATGCAACACACTTATGGCTCTGGTTACCTGGTCCAAGTTGGGACAAGACTCGAGACCGTCTGTTTTAGAACCTTAGAGAGGAAAGTTGAATAGACCCAAGAATGAGAGGTGGAAGATAGAGCTTAAAAAAAAAAAAAGCTTCAGAGGGGAGAATCCTTGGGACTAAAACCAGCTTGGATATCTGGGAGATGAAGACAGTCCTAATAATACTGGTGATCTTTACAGAAACATAATTTAAAAAACTGTTCTCTTTTGAGCAAAATCCTTAACAGCCAAGAGCTCGAGTCCAGGGCTGTGTAAGACAAGGAACTGATGATGGTCCAGTCAACAAAGAGCAGCAGAGAGTCTATCATTGTATGTGTCCTTGAAATCAGGTGAGCCCAGGCCAGCAGGCTACTCCAGACTTCTTTAGACACCATGATTATGTAGCTCACAAGGTGACTGACAGACATGGATTGGTCATAGGATACTCTGGCCAGGAGACAATAATCCCTGGTGAGTGGAGCATATAAGAAACGAATCTGTATAAAGGAACGCGCCACGGTCATGGCCGTTCTCTGCAGGATGAGACTGTGCAGTACCCTGAGGGAATGGCAGCCCACCATGCAAACTAAAATGTGCAAGGGACAAGAGAAATTCCAGCCTAATTGGAGTATCAGGATTGCCTCCCATATCCAGGAAAGGATAGTGGCATTCAATGCTAAGAAAAACACAAAGAAGGACATTTGATGTTCTTGATTTTCTGGGAGCTCGTGAAAGGGGTGCATGAGTCTAGTGCACTGAATTTCTCCTGTCATTTTGTTTGTTCTTGATTTTGTTTCCTTCTGGGGGAAAAATAAGAAGATAGCAGACACTGAGGAAAACAGTGAATAATCAGAGGGATTGAGAGTAGATGTAAACAGCTTTCCCTCAGCAGATTTTTGATGTTAGTTCTGCAAATGTAACTCTCACATCCTTAGTGTGTACAAACAACACTGAACATATTTGCTCCTGCGAATCTTCTCACCACAAACCATTATTAAGTCCTCTTTCTCGCACCCCTTGCTTGAATTACACTGTAGGCATGCATTCTGATAATACCCCATCTTACCTGTGAGCCTAATTTTTGCAATTGATTTCTGAAGAATAGAAACATCCTGGTAAAAGAGGGGTTTATAAAAGTGTTCAGTGAAAGGAATTCTGATGCGACATCGCGGTTCAATCTTTTTACTTAAAGAGATATTAAAATACAACTGGCATGTGGCACTATTGACTGTCGGAGCCAGCCGACAATCGATCAGGTCCAGAAACCTGTGCTGCAGGACTGAGAAAAGAAAGACAAGACTAGAAGGTGGGGTTGAGAGGGTCTCACTCTAGCCCGCAAGACGCTAAGTCAAGAGTGGACCTCGAGTTTATTTCAGGCAGTTAATTTATACAAATTCAAGTGACTACCTTGTGCATTCTTGCACGTAGGCACAGGTATTGTTTTATGGTTTAAACACAGTGTGTACTAAACTCACTAACTTGTGCATAGTTCTATAGATCAATGTTGTTTATAATACTCATAAACTAGGGTATATGTTCCCACATACCAAGATCACTAACTAAGGTTGTTGTTTCTCTAAGCTAACATCGTGACTCGTGTACTCTTAACTCAGGTGATTGTTCTTCAAGCTAAGATCACTAACTTGTGTGCCGATTGTATCTCTCCTTCCAAAGGTCCTTAGTGACTTAATAGCTCAGGATGCTCCTCAGGCTCTAATGCACCTGGTGCATTCTTCAAAGGGGTGGCGGGACAGAGATTGTCTTTGTTAGAATCAACCTCAGAGCCTGACGCCCTGCACTGTGGGAGTTTAGGCCCAACCTCTGTGCTCGGCAGTCCTCAGGTTACGAGTGGCCCTCCGCAATTGACTTCATACAATTTAAAGCATGATTATACGAGGAATAAAGATGAATGAATGAATGATAAGATAATAAGATGCTGGTTTTGACTGGTACTCTAGGTGTGTTCTTGCAAAGAAAGATATCCAAATAGATTGTAGAACACTCATTGCTAGGCTGAACTCTCACATACTGTTCTTTTCTCTGCGACTTTATATGAAAAATGTCCTTTATTGACCAACTGAATACCTAGAACTATAGCATTAATTTAGCTCACTCGTGTTTCAAAGCTCTTGTTACATACTAGGCTCTGTAACTGTCTCCAGCCATTCTATTTTCAGAATTATTTTAACTTATTCACAAGCATATATAGTTGAATAAGAAGATCTTTTTGTTTTGGCCCATGTACTTACTTATAACCAGTTTGAAATTTAAAATTCATTTTTTGCACATATTTCATATTGCCTTTGCATTTGTTATTGTACTATTATTTGTTTGGATACTTCTGCCCCAAGTACTTAATTTGTAAATGTTCAAGCTTACTTTGTCAATACACTTTGTAACACACTTTAAAACACACTTTGTATGTAACCTGAAAATAAAAATAAAAATTGAAATACTCAATTCCTTAATTATTATAGAACGTGGCTGAGAAAAGCAATATGATAAAACTAGGCAGAATATGAAGATGTAGATAATTCTCTCAAGCATTTTACTATAAAACAACATTGTAAAAGATTCTGGTATCTTTCTTGGTCATGAATTATTTCCACAAAGACAATCCTTTTATGGGAGTTAAAAATGCTGCCTTTAGCCTCATTATGTTTCATAAGTCAGATTCTATTTGTTGAAGCCTGGACCTCCACCATTCCTAGAATCTTTCTGATCTCTCTCGGTCAACGTACACACGTGAGTTCAGAATGTGACTAATCTAGGAGGTTATTTTGAAGCTTGTTGATTCCTGAATGAAACTCAACCAGATGGCCCTCCTAGTGGTGGGGCAAGCTATGGATTCAGACAGTACTCACCAGTCATCCATAAAGCAGTTAGCAGAGATTTTAGAAATTTATTAAAAATGCCAGTTTTGTTAAATTTGAAAGAACCAGGTAGTTTCAGGTCCCAAAGGGAGAAAAGAGGTATTTCTCTGGTATTTGTGTCTCTGTTTGAAAAAATATATATATCTATGAATTAATGACATCCCCTGTGCTCTAATGCCCCCATTATCTGGGGATGTGCCATGACTGGCATATGTATCAGCCTGAGCTGCTGGGGAGGCAGGGATAGGCAGAGATGGTGTCTCACGTGCGAGTCCTCTGGGGCTAGTCTTTAATTCTGCACCTCAGCTTCAGTTCCAAATACAGGAGATGCGAATCCCTGGACTAATCCTCAGGCTCACTGTGGTCTCTAAAATTGTCTGTGAGCACAGGCTGTGCTGCTCCCCAAGGAGTCATTAAAACCACCTACTAATCCAAACCCAAGTCTAGTTTCAGGAAAACAACCTTCTTATCAAAGGCAAGCAATTGTTCCAATGAGCTTGAAAATATACTTGCTTATGATTGCAGTAAGTCAGCCTTGGTTTCGAATCAGAGCCAGCATGTTAATAGGACTAAATAATAATGATAATAAAAAATAAGGGTAACAGGTAGTGGATAGTAGTAGTACTATTAGTGGTAAATTATTTCTAGTTTTGTGATTAGGGGTGAAAATTCTGGAGCCACACCACCCAGGACTGGAATCCAAACTCATCCACTTACATATGATCTTAGGCCAGTTACTTAAGCTTCCTGTGCTCCTGTTTCCTCATCTTCAAGTGGGGACCATAGCAATACTTCTCAGTGGGATGTTGAAAGGATTAAACTAATTAAAACATTAAACAATTCTTTCTTGTGTTATTGTTACTGTTTTTATTGTTTTCATATTAATAGTGTCTGATAATTATTGAGTACTCACTGTATGCTAGACATTATTCTAAACTCTTGACACTTATTGTCTCTCTCAATCTCCAACAGTTCTATTATCTTCATTGCATAGATGAGCAACGGAAGCACTTAGAGTTAAGTAACATGGCCAAGGTCACAAAGCAAGTGAGTGGGTGGCTGAGGTGGGATTTGAAATAAGCAATTTGAGCCCAGAATTTAGATCTTTCTCCTTAATGCTATTCTGTTTTCTGTCAATTATAAGGTGCTTTTAAATGATGTCATGTACATTATATTCATTTATATTGTCATATTTAAACATCTGAATACCTGACTCCATATGTAATGGTGCTACGTAAGTGGATGAGGGCCATCTAAATAAAAACTCTCATCCATGTTGATTTTATTCCAGTAAGCAATGTTGCTGCCATTCTGCACACATTTCTAACAGAAAAACTCTGCTAATAACATGTGCATAACAGCCAGTGAGAGTTTTTAACTGCAAGCAACAGAAATAAAGTCTGGATATTTTTAGTAGATCAGAAGCCACCAGGAAGGCTGTAGAATCAGGTTGAAAGGTATGCCCCAAGTCCCTGCCTGGAACTGAGCACGTGAGGACCCCATTGCTGGTGCTGCTCAGCACCAGGAACTGCAGCCTGTGTTAAAAGCACAACCACCGCTGCACACTGGACACTAAGGACACTAACATCAGCCCTGCTGACCAGAAACTGGATCTGCTGCCTCAACAATACTTCCAGGGGCTTCCTCTGAGCTCAGCTGATGTAACATATCAACTGACAGGGTCAGTGTCTGCCCTAGGAATTTTGGCTTGTTCATTGATAGCCCTTCACTTCACTCTACTACTTAGGCAGAGAATTTACAAGTACGAATCTTTAATTCTCTTTGAGGCTTCTAGAATGATTAGAAGAGACAATCCAACACCATAGTTAGTGAATTTCTTAAGTTCTTCATTCTGATGGAGGGCATTTTGTCATTAAAGACTTGCCTTCAGTGGCCACTTTAGGTGATCACAGGTGATATTTAGTGAACTATTTTAAACCTGAGTCTCTTCACATTAGTTTGATGTTCACTGCCTTTTGCCACAACCAACTCCTTTGTTGACTTCTACATTATTCATGGTTCTTAAACTAAGTAATAGTAACAACTGTGGCTAAATTAAGCAGAATTGGGTTGATTGATCATAATAATTTTAGACTCATGAGTAGCCACTCAATAAGACTCTACTTTTGTGAATCGAATTAAATGCTTGTTTGACCTTCTAACTGTGTTCTGTAGATCACCTATCCATTTTTCTTATTTTTTATGCTTCTGTCTCTCCGTGCTTTATTATGAACATTTTCTTCTGGCATATCTTCCAGCTCACTAATTTTCTCCACTGTGTCAAATATGTTATTAAAACCATCTGTTAAGCTCAATTTTTATATTGTATTTTGAGTTTTGCAAGATAGTTTCTTTTTATATAGTTTTCAGTTTTCACTAAGATTTCAATATTTTTTAGTGTCCTTCAATACATTAATTATAGTCATTGGTTATTCCAGTATCTGGAGCCCCTTGGGTCTGTTTCTATTGTCTCTTGCTTCTGCTATTTCTTTGTATGTTGTCTTATCTTTTCTTCTTTCCACATAGCCCCATGAAACTGTCAAAAATCACGAATAAGCTTTTTGGCCACCTCCTTTTGAGAATCTGCGAAATTCCCTAGGAAAGAAAAGTCCTGAATGTTAGGCTCAGCTCTGTGGATTTCCATCTTTGCCTAGATCTTACCCTTATAATAACTCACTACTTTGTTAGTTATCTGTTGCCTTTAAGAAGTTGATTTCATTTTTCATTTTCACCAGATTCTGGTTGTTCTGAGAGGATTAGTTTGAATAGGCTAATCAATCAGTATCAAAAGTGGATGAATACTTGTCTTTTTATTTTGTTTTTGTTTTGTCCTGCAATTTTCGAGTACTGGAATGTGACTTTTATGAGTGCAAGGACTGTGATTCTCATGCTTGCCCTTTTATTCCCAGTGCTTAGCACAGTGCCCAAGACTTAGTAGGTGCTCAGTAAATATTTGCAGAATGAAGGAATGATTCCCAAATATGAGTCTTTGGACATACGTTATATTTGACAACTTCATTCAAATAAATTCAAAGAGACAGAATCCTGAATTATTTTTGAAGAACAAATTAGGGGTTGCCAGAAGGTAAGGAGGGGATGGGGATGGGGATGGGACAGGAGTTGTGGTGACTATAAAAGGATAACACGAAGGATCTTTGTGGTGATGAAAATGTTCTTTATCTTGACTGCATCACTGTCAATATCCTGTTTGTGAGATTATACTATAGTTTTATAAGATGTTACCATTGGGGAAAAATGGGTAAAGGGTGTGCAGGATCTCCCTGTGCTACTATTTCTTATAACTACCTGTAAATCTACAATTATCTCAAAATAATATATTTAATTTAAAAAGTAGCATCATCTAGAAATATACATATATACATATATGTGTATATATATATACACACAAGCACTAATTTTTCCCAGAAGGATTTCTATTTTGAATTGAAATTATATCTGCTCACTGTATCTTTGTTTATTCTTCTTTTTTAATTGAAGTACAGTCAGTTACAATGCATCAGTTTCTGGTGTACAACACAATGTCCCAGTCATGCATGTTTTTGTTTGTTCTCGTGTGTCCCAATACAATTAGAATTATTTTAGAAATCCATCAAAAGTTTTCATTAAAAATTCTAATGTACACATAAAAATAAGTTTATAGATATTCTTAGATGGTACATATTTATATGAGCATGGGTACATATGATTTTCTCTGTCCTGATGGATTTTCAGTGGAATTTTCACAAACAAATATTGTCCTCAAGGGGTTACATCCCCAAAGACCCTGAATCTCATGAATATAACCTTGCTTGGCAGAGACAAGTCTTTGACATTTGTCCTTGTTGTTGAGGTACAAACATCTGCAGGTAATAACTTTCCTTTTCTACTGATACAGGAATGTTTGTCTCTCATTTTTGTATTAGAACCTAAGGTTTGGGTATTTTAAGGGAATAATCATTTGTTGAACATCCATTTATTTCTATGAGTATTGTTTGGTATTATCATGCACATTATCTTATTCAAAACAAGAATTTTCTGAGATATTTCTTTAAACAAATAAATATGGAAGGGTTGAAGATTTTATATCAATTGTCTAAGATTCCATAGGTAATTAGTGGCAAAGCAAGAATCTGATTCCAGGCCTAGATGGCTGCAAAATTCATGGCTTGTCTGTGCTTCCATGCCATTACTGGCACTCAAAACAGACTCTGAACTTGATCTGGTCATAGGCATCTGTTTTCTCTAAAATTTTAAGCTTTCTGTCTTGGGACTGTGTCTAGTTAACAAAGTTTCTAATTCTAGTTCTAGGTAGGATTTCTGAGTTCAGACGTGTAATTGTTGTTCATAACGTGACATGTTATTGCTCAACCAATTCACATATAACATTATTTCTGTTTAGAATAAAAGCGTAACAATGTGGCTGGCTGAGCACATGGTTGATGACGCCATTTGAGTGTGTGTGTGTGTGTTTGTGTGTGTAATGTCAATGTGCTTGACACTGAATTCCTGAAGTAAATTATTCTTTCATCTTGGTTGCTCTGTAAAGAGCAAATTATAGGCATTCTTGTGGTTGTTATTGTTGAGGAGTTTTGACAATG